>NC_137430.1:14176639-14776639 GCF_964374335.1 Astatotilapia calliptera | reverse complement strand
TTTTCGTCCAAATATGTTAAAAAGATGGTAGATTATAGTTATCTAGCGTCCATAAGTAGTTTAAGTACAGAGAGCTTAGAGCAGGGGTGGGCAATCTCAGTCCACGAGGGCCGGTGTCCCTGCAGGTTTTAGATGTGTCCTCGAACCAACACAGCGGATTTAAATGGCTAAATTAGCTCCTCAACAAGTCCTGAAGTTCTCCAGAGGCCTGGTAACGAACTAATCATGTGATTCAGGTGTGTTGACCCAAGGTGAGATCTAAAACCTGCAGGGACACCGGCCCTCGTGGACTGAGATTGCCCACCCCTGGCTTAGAATCACTGAAGCACAGACACATCAGGCCAATATGAAAAGACCAGGTTTTAGTAATAACCTGAATACTGTTTTTTCAAAACTTGATAAGCTCCGTAGACGCACGTATGAGTGTATGTTGCCTAGTTTAGTCACTATTTCAGGTCATTTCCTCTGGTCCCCTCCAAAAGGAAAGCTAAGCTAGAGCAGCGGTCCCCAACCTCCGGACCGGTCCGTGTGTCGTTTGGTTACTGGGCCTTGAGAGTTGAGGCTCGGGTGTGAAATTTATGGTTTTTGGGGGTTTTATCATTAACTCGGTTTCCTTGGGTCTTTTCCTGTGTTGTAGTTGTGTGTCTTATTTTGAAATAAATATTTGCTCGTTACAATAGCGACCAGAGAGTATGAAGGGGCAGAGAGGAGGATGTTACTCTCAATGTTGTTGCCGCATTTCAGGAGGACGCTTCTAAGTTACACAATTACACAATTAATTTGCGTTTATTATTGTCTTGGTCGTATCATTTTATTTTGTTGTATTTATCCACGACACCTTAAAGGGCGGTCTGTGAAAATAAGATTAAGATTAAGATAACCTTTACTAGTCCCACACGTGGGAAATTTGTTACGGGTAAAATATTGTCGGACATTAAACTGGTCCGTGGCGCAAAAAAAGTTGGGGACCACTGAGTACAAAGTCTGCTGCAGACTTGTAGCCCAGAAACTGTGAGAGATTCTGTGTTGTGCAAACAGGTACTTCTGCAGCATGGATGTTTTCCAGTAAAACGATTAAAAACCAGAGTGTAGTTAAAAGAGAAAGAGAACAAAAGTTTCATATGGCCCCTCAGGAATTCAAGGGGAATTTGACAACATTGATTCACTGAACACTTGAAGCCTCCACTTTTAGTCAAATGTTTTGTGGTGTTATGAGAATAACTTGTGAAGGTTATGAGAAGGCTTATCCTCTAAAGGATATTTTTCTTCAGAACCACTGCTGTCATAAAACAATTAACTTTTGATGCCCGTTTTTCATTTCCCAGCATGTTTAGGAGGCCTTCTTAGTTCTTGTGAAAACTCACATTTGGTGTCAACACAGGCTTTGAAAAGCAATAAAACTGCATTTTCTGCTGCCAAGTGCACATATTGAAACTTAATTAAATGTCTGCATTCTGAATTTAGGAATAAACATAATGACAAGTATGTGTGTTTAATGTGTATCCAATTTTCCAGTGATATGATTGCAGCACACTTTATCAAAATCTCCATGCTCTCATTGCGACATTGTGGCTGACGTGATGGATTAAATGTCAACAAATTATCGTCATTCTCATGTTAAAAGTAAAAGAATAATATGGTCATGGTACACATTAGTGGTAATTCTTCTAGCGTTCAGGTATCAGCTCTGTCCTCAAAGCCCATCTGACCCTGTTTACTACACTGTGTGTTCCCCTCGCAATCAATTGGGTAATTTGTCATGCTCATATGTGCACTCAGTAAACACGCACAGAATCCTATCAACCTGATTTATACACAGATCAAATATAATAATTCCAAATTTCCAAATAGATTGGGGTCAGTTGACAAACCAGGACAGATACGGTATGTTTCATCTGCTGAGAGAGCCAGCAAAGTCGCCCAACAGAAAGAACAGCTGACCAACACACGTATCGACCAACAAGCCGGCAGGCAGATAGACTAAATGAAGCATAGTCAGATAGAGACAGAAATGTGGCACTGCAGATGGTAGCGAGCTCGACGCTGCTAGCAAATACTGATGAGTGGAAAAATCAAAGCGACAGTCATACACATCTGATTTGATACAGTTGTGTGAACGCTCAGCTGCAGACAGAAAGACATTTAACAGGGGCGATATTGACAGAAACATGGCCTGGTATGTCTGTGCCCGTGGTGTGTCTGACGGATGTGAATGAGGGTGGTCTTTAGCATGTGGCTCATGTGTACTGAGGTTTCCTGTAAAGTTAAAAAGGAATTGAATGTTTTCATTTTGATTTATTCACATGTGGTTTGCACAGGCTGCAGACATGCAGGCTGTCTGCTACAGTTAGGCTTCCATAAGTGCAGAAAGTAGTCAGAATAGTTCGCTGAAGAAGGCGGCATGTGTTTGAACATACACCTTTAAGTCACTCCAGGGTAAAGAGCAATACAACCGGAAAGAGAGCTGTTTTTTAGCAAGTTTCTAATTGGAAACATGCTTTCCTATTTATATTGATATGTATTAAGTAAGGCTTTTATTTGAGTGCCAACTTTTCCACCACTGCAGAGTGATCGAAATCACAGGACACACCGGCCGTTCTTTGGATTATCAACACTTTTTCACTACGTACAAACTATGCAGCTCTAAAATTAATAACTGGCTGCTTAAAAAGATGCAGTTCCTCTTTTCTTTTAGGACCAGCATAAATCAAAAAACGTATCCACGGTGAAGATAACGTGGTACTACTGCAAACATGTTTATTGTGTATCAAGGAATTTTAAAGGTTACACTGGGTATTGCATCGTATTGTGTCATCTTCTTTGGAACCAGTCTTTGGAGTGTTGCCACATTAACTGCAGATACATGGTTATGTTTCTCCCTCCCCCCTGTCTCCGTGTCTTTCTGACTGATAAGGCTAAGCCTTTCTATTCCTAGCACTGGATATTCCTCAGATTACTTAGTGTGTTAGTGTGTGTGTGTGTGTGTGTGGTCATCTAAGTCCAGGCAGTCCAGTGTATGTGTGTATGCGTGCCCGCTCATCAGAATACACATTATAATCTTGATTGCAAGATGCAAGTTTTAAATCGAGTGATGCTAGAATTCTTCAGCCTAATCTTGTTAAGACCTGTGCACGCATTTGATCAACATGGTCTCTGCTGAAAATTCATTTATTTATGTTTTATTATATAAGAGCACCCTGTTTGACCTAATAATTTCAGCAGCTGATGATATTTTTGAAAGACCTTTTTAGCTAGCTTCCATTATTTTCCGAATGCAACATAAACCTGACACCATTCATGCTCCAACATGTTAATGCTATGAAGTGATGGATGACTTTTAAGTGCTTTCTACTAAACCTACTTTGGAACGTCTTTCAGTTTTGACTGTGCACAGAAGAACCTAACAGTAAATAGTAACATTTGGCATTAGTTAAGACATTTTCAATGTATTCAATGCAATTACTTTACTTGAAAAGAAAAGGTCAGTATGAGAATGAGTGATGTCACAGGGGACAGTGAGAACATGTGTTGATGTCCATCAGCAACCGGTCTGCAACTTCATTTGCCCTAAAGACAAAATACCCAATCCCCCTGAGAATTCTCGTTAATTCTCGTCCGTCACTGGAAGTGATTGATTGAATTATTGATTATAATGATGCAAACCTATGCTTTTGATCACATTCTTTTTTTTTCTCATGATGGAGATTTTCCCAGTTTCCTGTCATTATTTGCCCATTTATGACAATCGAGGAGGGGGAGGTTGGTCTGATGCTGGTATACAGCCTATATATCTGTACGTTGCTGTGCTCCATCATTGTCAGCAGCTACCATTAACGTGCATTAAATAACTGATTGCAGTAGTGTGTATGACAGGAACGTAACAAGTACGTCGGGCTGTTGGGATAAATAAAGAAGCTTGTATGTGTTTATACCTGTGTGTGACAAAGGTTCGCAAGGAAAACAAAAACAAAGTCAGACGATTTAGATTGCTCGAGACATGCTGCAGGGCGTGCTGCTAAAGTACATCACATCACAACCGGAGGGCTGCCAAGAATGTGTGTTTGCGTATGTGAGAAAGCGTGAGAGACACAGACAAGGTCTACGTGAGAGTGTCTAAGCAGAGGGAACTATTTGAAGCTGTGCCAGTGTAAGTGAACTTCTCTGAGACAGTCCAGTAGTTACTCTGCAGGACCTTTGTCAGCTGTTTTTCTCAGATGTGCCAAAATTAGTGTGACTGTGTCTCCAACTGACTTGTTTTAGTTCACAGTTCAGTGTTTAATACGGCTAAGGTCCATGTCCTGTAAAATCTGAGGGATAATTGAACCTCTCTTCAACCTCAACCAAAAGCTTGTCTCCTATATTTTAATAGGAATCTCAGTGTTCAGTGTGATGTGTCTGATTAACATAAATAAAGCCGATGCTTAAGCAATCCTACCCGCACTGTGACAAAAAGCTATAATTAAATGATTTATCAAAACATTATATTTATTGGGTGCAAAGACATACGGTTGAAGCCTATTAAATTAGAGATAATTGAAACACTCCGCGACTTAAAAAACGAAACACTGTGATTTTTCTTGAAGTTTTTCTGTTTTGACTATAATTACCAGCCTATGAATATGCATAAATTTGAGAGGTTTATATAAATCTTCGGGCCTTATCCGTACCGATCTTCATTTGTTTTTATATTTAAGATTTCATACTGAGATTACTTTCGATTGCATTCATGCCAGAGCTGAAAAGATTAATTAGGGGAATAACACCGTGTGCTTGGAAACCAAGATTAAAAACGTATTGTGCCAAAAAGGTGCAAAGCATCAGGCTGGTCTGTCATAAAGAGAACACCACATTTTAAAAGAAATTGAGTGTGAAAGGTAATAGTATAGGGTTACCTTGATGATGTGTAGTATAAGTTAGATATACGAGTCTTTGTGGTCAACTTGACCTCGTTTTATTTTAGCACAGTTGACATTTTGTGTTACTGCAAATGCAAGACAGAACAAAAAAGTACTACAGTATTACTCAGTGTATAAACCTGTAGCAGAATACATGTGCAACGTGCAGCTGAAACATGACAAGGAGTAGGTGTGACTTGTTCTTTTTAGCACTCCTGGCTTTAATACAGCATATTTAGATAGTTTATTTAGATTTAAAGTCCGGGTAGGGTCTGGTAGCTTGTTAAGTAATGAACATGTTGTTTGCCTGTCAGCTCCAAATTCAGAATTCAGAGAATGCCCCCTTTGTTTCTTCTCCTTGCTCATCTGGATTGCCTATAATCAGGCTACACGGATTTCTAGTTGCGCACAATTATTTTGTTTTTTTTCTTCTTCTTACTCAACAAACTTGTTGTTAGCTGACAGCTGTGGCACCCAGTGTGGTCTTGTGCTGCTATAGCCCAGCTCCTTCAAGGTTTCATCTGTTGTGCGTTCTGAGATGTGTTTATTTGTGTTACTGTTGCATTCTTATAATTATATTTGTAAGCTGGCTTATGAGAAGAAGTCTTGTCATTTTCCTCTGACCTCTGGCGTCAACAAGGCATTTTGGCCCTCAGAACTGGCTCTCGTGAGATATTTTCTTTTTTGGGATCATTCTTTGTAAGCGCTGAAGGTGGTTGTGCAGGAAAATCACAGTTTATCAGCAGTTTCTGAAACACTCAGACCAGCCCATCTGGCACCAACAACCATGCCATGTTCAAAGTCTCTTAAGTCACCTTTCTTCCCCATTCTGATGCTTGGTTTGAACTTCAGAATGTCGACTTCACCGTATTCGCTATTCCCTAAGTGTGCTGAGTTGCTGCTCAGTGATTGCCTGATTAGATATTTGTATTTATGAGAAGTTGAATAAATGTAACTAATGAAGTGTCATATATGTTGTATATAATATTATTAGATTTATTTATTATTTTATATTCAGCATCTATCTGTCTGTCTGTCTGGCTACATATAAAGTATTGCCTGTATATCTGTGAAGATACATCACCTGAGAACGCTGAGTTCCTGAATTCTGCTCGCTCAGTCAACTTGTTTGTCTTGGCCAAGGAAGTGTGCACCTTCCAGAAAGTACACAACTTTTGCTGGAGTTTTCCAGTGTCAAACACTCACCAGGCCTCATAGAGTTTCACCCACAGACTAACCTTTACACATTTGTCCACACACATATAAAAGAGCAACTATTCTGGCAGAAAAACACATCCACGAAAAAGTACACAACAACATCAGACAGGAAGATAGCTTTTTTGAGTTTAAGGTTTCTCAGCGAAAACACAACAGATGTCATGTTTAATCACAGATATTAGTTTTGGGAACTGCACACAGGTTCACTGGTCTTGTGGATTTTTACCGGCGCTGCCTTGATGGCATTTTTCTGCAGACTGTTTCGTATATGTCAGCACTTTATTGCAGTTTTGCTTCACCTTCTTTTTCGTTCACCTTAGCGATTTTGCTGATTCTAACCTTATATATATATATCTCCCTTCTCTTTTTTTTTCAACTGTTCTATCTCTTTTTCCTGCCCTGTCACTTTTTCGTCTCAGATAGGACTACTGGTTGCGTGCTACCAAGGTTACGTGGATGTCGTCATAGCGCTGTCTCAGTGTCCGTACCTAGATGTCAACTGGCAGGACAGCGAGGGAAACACGGCTCTGATCACTGCTGCGCAAGCAGGTAACACATAACCATATAATCACAGCTCGCAGTAGTCAAATACACACACTGACAGGCTGATTCACAGTCTTGCTAGACTCTTACATGTACAGAAACAAATACTGTACACACGCACAAACACACACACACACACACACACACAATATGCTGATACAGATGAACGCACATATGAGCACCAGAAAAACACAAGTTTGAACTGGCTCTATGTTCAAACACAAGTTTGAACATAGAGCCACTATGTTGTTTGACCAGTCATATGATATCAATGATTTCCTTCAAAAATATTGTTAGCAAGTGTGAATGCATGATGGGAAACTGATTTTCAAGGCATTTTCTTATAGTGTTGTAGCAGGGCTGCTCATTTTACTCATTTACTTTAAATATAGACTGTAAATAGAAGATGGATGTAGCCACCATGACACCCAGTGGTTTTTAAACTATGATTCTGAAGCCTCTAAAGTTTGGCATTTTTGTCAACGCCTATCCTAATTTTTTGGTGCCATGAGTAGCCATATTTGCATGAGAGGTTGTAGAGTTTTCAGCACATTAGTTTCAGTTAATGCTAGCCATCTAGGTAGGAAAGCGGCATCCCTGCACCAAGGCAAGAGGTCAGCAAACTGCGGCTCAGCTCGCAAGCCACGGGTTAGAATTAGGGTTAACCATAACCCTATTAATACATATACAGTATGTATTAATTTGTCCTCTTTCAGTTATATCTGTAATCTGCCCCCCTGTCCCCGTCACCTTCGTTTCCTGCTCTTTTCCTCCCATTGTTGGGTAGGTGGAGCTAAAATGGCTCTTTTGATATTGAAGGCTACCGACCTACTTAGACTGTACCAGATGCAGATACCTGCATCACTAGTAACATATATATTAATACTTGAATTTCACTTACAAAAACTTAAGAACATATATATTGGATGGTCTGTTACTATAATGAACTGCTCAGCAAGCTGTGTTATTTGTTAGGGAATTATATCAACAACCTCTAAATAAAAGTTGAGGACTAGTGACTCTGATCAGCTGAGCTGGCTGTCAAAACATGGCGGTCAATCAGAACTTTAGAAGCTACTTTCGACTTGCTACAAGGGGGTAACTCTGCATGTTTACACATTTAGCAGTTTTACATCAAATGCCCTTCATAATGCAAAAGGGAGCTGTGTCTCTGGCTGAATCGAACCAGTAAACTTTTACTTGCAGACTGAAATGCCTAGCTAGAGACCAGGTTGTAATTCTGTATCTGCTGTAAAGACATTTTAATGCAGAAGTCTTTAGGAATTGCCTCGTTTTATAGCCAGCCTCGAGTGGCCATTGCAGGATCTGCAGTATTTAGCACCTCTGTCCGACCAACAGTAACTATTTTCCGTCTCTCTGTTACTCTAGGCCACATAACAATCACCAACTATCTGCTGAACTACTACTCTGGGTTGGATATAGAGAGAAGAAACTGTCACGGCTTCACCGCCCTAATGAAAGCCGCCATGCAGGGCAGGGTGGAGTGCGTGCGCTCGCTCATGTTGGCAGGTAAGGAAATGCGTTTAATTAAATTAAATGCACGAAACTCTGTAGCAGTGCAATACTTGGAATGGGTTAGATTATAACTGCAGAAAATGTTATTTTCAGAAATTTGGCGAACAGATGGACAATTTGAATACGTAGACAGTAATTTATTTATTTATTTTTTAGTCATAACTAGGATTTATGTTGAGGTTTGATGCCAAAGCATAACAGCAGGAGGTTTAAATGTCAGGATGGATTTAATTTCAACGTATTTTTTTTTTTTCCAAATAATGGACTTCTTACGCATTTACACAAATCTGCTAACTGACCCTGTGAGAGTGCTGAGTACACAAGTTGCAGTGAGCATAGCGAGACAGCTTTTAGCCACAAACTCACTCTGTCCC
Source organism: Astatotilapia calliptera (assembly GCF_964374335.1). Taxonomy (NCBI): domain Eukaryota; kingdom Metazoa; phylum Chordata; class Actinopteri; order Cichliformes; family Cichlidae; genus Astatotilapia; species Astatotilapia calliptera. The sequence goes on along the minus strand of NC_137430.1, from coordinate 14,768,073 downwards.
CACCTTGTTATCTTTGAGCTTACATGCTTGTGTATCCACAAATTAAACTTTTTCCTGTCTTCTTTGTGTCCATCAGGAGCTGCCCTGAATGCAAAAGACTTTGGCCGCCAACTGACTGCCAGGGACTGGGCCTTGTTTACAGGCCGTTATGAAACTGCATGGGTGATGACGCGCTTAATAGAACGGCCTTGTCCACACCAGTACTGTGATACATACAGGTACAATTCACAGCTAGCTGTCTAAGATGTGCAAGTCCTTGTTTATGATGGCATTTTCTAAACTGATTTCCAAGAGAAGAAAAAATCGCTGACCCTTTGTTGAATTTACTGCCCTGCTCACTTGTTATCTTTACATGGAGTTATGAAAAGCTGTGTGCAATTATGAGGTACCTGCTGTCCTCCTTTTCTTTGCATCCTCTCCACAAAAGCAGCTTTCTGAGCTTTCTGTTTACATCATCTCGCCCTGATAGCAGGCTGTGTAGCAAATAAATAATTGTGACTCTGCTTCAGATTATGTAGCCATCATTAGTGTTTCTAGACAAGCCTTGCTTGAGAAAGGTCAGTGCAAGTTACCACTGACTCATTAAAAAGAACAGAACATACAATATTACACATTCAACACAAAAAACACAACACAAATGCCTTTTCGTCTGTCGGTACATGAACTGATGTCAGTATTGCTCTCCCAGTCTAGAGTGGCGCCCGCTGGCATCACTGGTGGCCAAATCCCAGGAGCCACGCGGCTGTTTGAAACGCTTGTCGGACACCATGCGCAACATCTTCAACATCGCAAATGTCACCAACCCGGAGGATGAAGGCGCCATCGACCACATGGTTTCTATTACGACTGGCATTAGGAGCCCTTTCATCGCTGTGGCATGCCGCACAGTGAGTGACTAAGCTCTAGAATTTATTTATTCTATTTATTGATTTATTTATTAATCCTCTTCAGCCTTCCTCACAACAAGTATTTCTCAATCACAGCCTCAGCTGAGGTATTGAATGAGTATAAACACTCTGTGGTAAGGTTGCTCTCTGTGTTATTCAATGATGTGTGCTTATACTCGGCAAACTTTGAGATACCAAAACTGTTTTTCTTATCTTCAGATGAAGCCAAATGTTTTTGAACAGTATGAAAACAATCTTCCACAGACTTGGCTTTTGAAATCATAAAGTCAAATGGTAAAGTTATTTTGTCACCGTATAGTATAAAACTCGTGCTTATACGTTAATGATCATATTATGGTAATAACACTTAAAATGTGGCACTAATTTATCATTTATTATATCAACCAATTCTGTGATTTCCCTTAGGATTAGTTCATAATAATTAAAGGAAATGATTAACACCAGCCTTATCCGCTAAGAAGGTTATTCGTGTGAGATTAACTGTCTGCAATACCGAAAACAAAGGCATGATTGACATCCAGAGTCACCAGTATTGCTGCTGCAATGCTGCTGATATCAGTACCAATCAGACTCTGCTGGTTTTGTTTCAGGTGTGTCCTGACAGTCCTCCGGGTGTGGGCAAACGGCGCTATGCGGTCCCAGAGATCATTCGCCAGCAGCGCGCCAAGGAGCTTCGCTCCATCAACCCTGACAGGGTGGACAGCCATCTCAGACTCTTTGAGAACTCCCGCGTGACTCTGGTGACCAAGAACTCAGCAGCTCGCCGGGCCAGCCTTCAGGCTCAGAGCCTGGTGCCTCGGCACAGGAGCTCCAGCTTGGGTTTGGTGTCTTATAACCAAGCGATGGAGCTACGGAGAACCAGCTTGTTGCCCATGCACATGGTGCTGAGGAGGAGCAGTGTGAGGCCAGGCTTCACCATACCCAAGGTGAGAGTGTCCAAGGCCCCATCGTCCACTTATGAGCCGGCACAGGTTCGGAGGAAGAGCAGCTCCAAAGATGGAGGGGGGAACTTTCTGCAGGTTCCAAAGTGGCGATACAAGGAGCTAAAGGAAGAAAGGAAAAAAGCCGAGGAAGCGGAGAGAAAGAGGCTGGAGGCTGCAACGAGGAGACATATTGCTACTGGGAAAAGGAAATAATATCATTACCTCAGAGGATATCGTGTACACTAAACCCCCCACCCCCCTCCAAACAACAAAAAAACATACGGGCCAAGGTGTCCGACAGATCTGGCGTTTATGGTTTTCAGCTTTACACAGTTAGGTGCACAGGGTGAGCTCAGAATTACCAGCAATGTTTGGATGCTGACCGACCTCTTTAAAAACGGCTGTCTCTATAGCGACAGCATTAGAAGTGCACGACGCTGACGTCAAACAGCGAATACCCAGGGGATTTGATACTTGAAATGTTTTTAAGCTAATTTATTTTTCATATTTATTGCTTTTTAACGGATGGCCGGGCCTATATTTTCTTATGCCTTGGGTGCTCATTACGCCGGTGTTTTTGTAGTACGTTGCACTGTGTTGAAGCAGAAGACAGTAACACACACTCTGAAACTGAAACCTACCGCAGAAAAAAATGTGTTAATTAAAAGCAGTTTATTAAAAAATATATCTTTTAAGTCATTCGGCGAGGAGTAATAATGATCTTGTCATTACTGGCTGAGAAAGCAAAGCAAGATTTGTAATGAATCTCGTGACGTCTGCCTGACAATATTTTAGATGCTTTCTTCTTTTGCTTTACAGTGACAAACCCTGAATGTATTTAACGTATATATTTTATATGTAGAGAGAGAAATTTAAATGCTTTTGATGACATTTTTCAATTAAGGGTGAAGACTGAAATGTATAGCTTTTGAATCTGACAGGTTGGGAAGAAATTTTTAGATTACTTCCTGCGCATTTACCCTTCATAACCCAATTAACCCTTTAAAGCCAAGTGTATCATGTTTATTATATCATGTTTATCAGTGCGATATCCATCCATTCGCTTCCGCTTATCCTTTCCAGGGTTGCTGGAGCCTATCCCAGCTGTCATAGGGCGAGAGGCAGGGTACACCCTGGACAGGTCGCCAGTCTAACACACAGGGACAGACGACCATTCGCACTTACATTCACACCGATGGGCAATTTAGATTTTTTATTAAACCTATCCCCACAAAGTGCATGTCTTTGGACTGGGGGAGGAAGCCACAATACCCGGGGAGAACCCACGCAAACTCCACACAGAAAGCCCCTGCTGGCCTGATGGTGGAATTGAACTCATGACCTTCTTGCTGTGAGGCAACAGTGCTAACCACTGTGCCACCGTGCTTCTCTCAGTGTGATATCCCCCCCCCCCAAAAAAAAACGTACATAAATTGCACATTTTTAAAGTAATGCAAATTGCAAAAAACCAAAAAACCAATGCCTGATGTAGCAATTATGTGCAAATTAATGTATACATGTATTTTTTATTCAATCAGAAACTAAACAGTCAGTTAAAAAAAAGAATTTTCTGGTAATTATTTCATGGCCCAGGCTTTAAAGGGTTAACACAGATCATAGCTTAACTTCACGTAGTGACTGGGAATGAGTCGTGTGCACAAGGTGTGGATGTTGCGAATGAAATAAAGTTTCTACTAACAGTGACCGTGGACTCAATTAACCTAGCCTTATTGATGATTTATAAATGCCTCAGCCATGTAGTGCTAGAAAAGTAATCTCAGTCTTCTTTTTGATCTCCATAGCATTTTTAGGGGCTCCGCTCAGGGGGAGAAAAACAACAAAACACTACATGCAAGTTTTGACATACAAAGGAGAGCCTGAAGTGATGACGTGTAACACGTGGCCACTCTGATCATAAAAACAGCCAACCCATTATAGAGCAGAGAGGTCAGTTTCCTGCTATGACATTAAAACAGTGAAAAATAATGGGGTGAAAAATAACCGTGATTTAAACCCACAGAGCCACGGGGAGCGCAGTGATATAACATTGTCTGGAATTTCAAGAGCACAATTTCACGCTCCTAACTCCTCATGGCGATTGGGGCTTAAGTGCTATCCAAGAGCGTGTGTCTAATATACATGGTGATGAGTTGCTAAGGGGTTACAAGGGCACTGCACAGCCAAATCGTTTCTTCAAATAAACTTCATTGACTTCAGAGTGGCAATCTGCTTAGATACTGCCCAGAGGAAATAATTTGAACATGACAAAAGAGGAGCGAGCTGCACATTTACTTGAACTCTACACTTCAGAAACTCTAAGTGGCTCCAGGATTAGCATATTTAACATTAACATGTTTTATATGAAAATGGATTTTTGCTGGCAGAGCCGTTTGCAGTTTGTCACGAGTCAACCGAGGTTAACTTGCCATGAATAAAAGCCAAATTCATTTACATTAGACTTTTGTGTTTGTCTTTTGTCAGTCAGTCAACTTTTTTAAAGGTTTCTGTGGAATAACAGAATGCAGTTTTTAGAGTCATTACAGGCTTATGTCTCTGTGCCGTTACAGCTTGTTCACAAATCCCATTTTCACACAAACAGAAAGCTCCATGTGAGTGTGTGGTGCAGGGAACGGACAAAACCTATTAGCCCTGAATGAATCAGATCATATTTAGGTCATCGTTGTAGTTCAAACAGCTGTTGGCTAAGATTGTAACCTGGGATTATGAAGAGCCACAGGCTTGGTCAGCACCACCCCTACCCCACGACCCAAATCTCTCACAGAAATTTTAGAAGTGTCAAAATAAGTAGCGCACCGTCCACTGGTAGTGTGACAGTTATTATGTCATGCTGGGATGCTACAGGCTGGGATTGAGACAGGGTGACCTGATTCCGCGTTGGCACTGAATGAGAGCTTCTTCCAATCCTGTGAAATTGATGGGGAATCCTCAGCAGGGGCCCTCTGCTGGTTGGTTCTAGTATAACACGTGAGGCTTTTAAGTTGAAAAGACTAAAAAAAAGACCCTTTCTAAAAGGTATACAAACATTTGAGCTGGTTGGATTTATTTTTTGTCTTTATTAAATCTCAGGAAGTGGTCCTGCTGTGGGCATCCTCCTTAAAATTGATACCAGCGCTTTTATTTTGAATGTGTGCTTGTATGCTTTGCCCACTGCAAGCGCTATGAGTGACTTCTGCCAAATAATACCACAAAAAATAAGGAAGAAAGAAAAACATGGTATGCAATAAAACATGTTAATGACATGGATTGTGAACAAGTTTGAAATTTTATTCAGATCTGAGGCCTTATTATAAACAAAAGTTCAAAAATATTATCATTATATTCACAATTCTTTCAAATTTAGCAAGAACCACATATAATCAGTGACACAACCGGTAGAGTTAGAGGAATATAGTCATTTCTTTGAAAAAAAACAAAGTATTCTGAAATGATAGCGTGATGCAGTCAGGGGTAAAGTAAGGTCTTCTCAAAGAACGGCATTCTGAAAAGCTGAAAACGATTAATAAATGATAAAGTCTCACAATCCAATCGGCATCAGAACTATTGACAATGTGAGATCCTAAAGCGGCCTCACTCTTAAAAGTAAGAAAAACTTTACAGGGAGCAACTTTCTTTCGTAAAAGACAGCCATTTTTCCCCAGGAGTTTTGATAAGACCAAACTTGACACAAAGCACTAAGCTACACTTTCTGTCAGACATTTCCAGCAGCAATACTTGGTTGGTTTAACAGAAAATTCCACTGATGTACAGCAGGATTCATGGTGTCCCACAAGGCTTAGAATGGAAAGGAAATGGGACAGAGGAGAGCTTGCAGTTTGTTTTTTTCTTAAAGTGGAGCCAAAATGTCACCGTAATTTGGCGATTTCAACCATTCTGCCTTATCATTACCAGTGACCGTGCACAAAGTCCAAAAAACGTTCTGACCTGGCTGATAAATATCTTTTGCTCTCTGTGCCACCTGTGGTCTGAGTAAACCATCGCACTAAAGCAAGGTTTTTAAGGCGGCTCCGTCGCAGTAATGACCGGCCTCATCCTGCTCAAGTCTCCTTTAATATTCCTGAGAGCCACATGGCCAGCAGTTGGTAGTGTATACTTTGGACTGATATAGTGATTCTAAATGAGAATGAGTTGGTGCTGAGGCCAAACAGCGACTTAACAACAACCTTGTAGCCTCCTGAAGGAGTCAGACAAGACAGGTGACCTATTTTACCTGCTGATACGCAACTACAAGAAGTCATTTTGGATATCTCTCCTAACAGGGAGGCCAGTGGCTTCTTACTGGGCAGCGACAGGAACCGACCTGAAGCAATTAACGAGTGAACGGCTCAACTCTTTCTCCTTAAAAATGGCATTTGACCACCTCCATCGAACCATAGAGATGTGGTTCAATGACTACTAGAATAGTTTCCATGTTTTTCCAACAGCAGCTGCATAGGCAAAGACTAACCCGTCTATTCTCTGATGCAAACCCAGACATGTTGTTCTATAAGCATGCCTGAAATATACAGAAACTACTCTTCAGGGGACCTTTCAACAGGGTAAAGAGTTAAGAAAGTATGTCAGACTCTCCACTACATCAGAAAAGGTGATACAGGAAAACCAATTTTTCTTAAAATCGAGACTTTTCCCCTGTGCGTATTTACTGCAGTATATCTCTCACACCAATCTTTAGCTCTAACCGTTGACCTATTGTTCACTGGATAGACTAGCAATCAACATTTTTATCCTGGCAAAAACAAGTATTTAAGAATAAATTACCATCTCAGTTTTATCCTCCCACAGACAAAAAATGCAGAGCCTGGTACTATAATACATTTTGAGCAGTGTCTCACTTACGTTCTGTTCTCCCAGTCAGTCTAATAAGGCATGGCAGGGAATGAGAGGCCTGCCACACCGAGAGAACTATATACAACCAAGGAGAGTGGGGGAGACTGTGTCTGCTTTAATGGGGAGTTTCAGCCTGCTGACTGAGACTCGTACCAAGTAAGCCTGCACTGGCTGGTTTATTGGGCTAACATAAGCTGACAGAACACCTGATTGCAGATGCTTGTGTAAAGATGGATTACATGCACTAACACCTGGTGCACAGTGTGTGTGTGTGCTTGTGTGATGAAGGGAAAACAGCAGATAGCTCTTGGAGAGATGCTTCGGTCTCATTTCAAAACACCACCTGAGCCCTAATCCCTCAGTGCATGGTGCTAATTCACCATGGGACGCCCAAATGCTCTAGGTGGGGTACAGCACGCAATCCACACAATCCATCAAGTGGGGCTAGTCTGAACTTTTTCAGAGTGCAAAATATTAGATCATTTCCCACAAAGGTTTATTTTTCCCCCTGTCCCCATCATTCACAAATATGTTTAAATAAAGACAAACTGAAAAGTTGTTTTTCAAGATAGTCTATATCTTTATTTACTATGACAACCATACCTAATGCCTAAGTCCACTCAATTACTTTTTACAATTTGAACAATTCAAGAAAAAATACTGAGAAGAAAAAAAAAATTGAAATTGAATTAAATTAACAGAGGAAATCACTTCTTCTTCTTGGCAACATCATTTTCTTTGTTTCTTTCCTGGAAACCTGAACATTAGTGTTGCAACAAATAACACTAGAGCGCAAGTGGGTTTTAAGGAAAAGGGTGTTGTGTGTTTGTGTGTGTCTGTGTGTATTAAAGCATATCACTCTCGGGAAACCCAATCTGGAGTTTCGGGAGGTTGTACACATTTCTGACACGCGTTGAGCCATGTAATGACAAACGCGCTGCATCTTCGTCGTACGCCGATAAACAGTCGCGTGGTTGAAATGTCTTTGCTTCGACGCTTTTTGTATGGAATGTAGAAACTGCTCTTTTTTTGTTACACCTGCGCTGTTCTCTTTTAATGTTCCCATTTTCACCTTCATCTGACAGTTTAATGCCTCGCTCTTTGCTCGACTGCTTCTCTGTAATGCTTTGTTCCCCTTGTAATTAAGTCCCTTGTGATATCTGGGCTAATGTTAATGCAGTCACAGAGCATCCCGCAGCCGGTGCTACTCTTTAAGTTTCATTACATATTTCGCTGCACTTTCATTCTGCAACAAATAAACATGAGACCGATGAGCCTGCGCATCCTCAAAATCTCAGCGACGAGGCACCGATGGTAGAGTTTTACTGTGAACAGGTTACGTTTGTGGGAAACGATAAATACCGATACAGCTGAGGCTGATAACAACTGTGAGGGGCTCCTTTCTGTTAAATAAAGGTAAGAACGGTCACACTGGGAGGAAACGGTGATAAAAGCTCAACAGGTTCGACTGTGGCTCAGAAGCTTCGTCAGCATTTTGACTGATGACATCAAGCATAAGCAAAAAGCTTCTTGGGTAATGGCATCACTACAGCAAACATTTCTGTAATATTTAAATATATTCAAAAATTTCAAATGAAGGCCGATCAAACATTACATCGCTTATTCTTTTAGACATTTCTACCATTAATGTATAATATGTTGACAAGGTCAAATGGAATGCAATTAAGCACTAATGCGCTAACGATTGGTTATTGCTGTCATGTAATTTGCTAGTCGTACTTTCTCTTGTCAAAGCTGCTGAATTATACACTCAAAAGCTGCTTTCTGTGAGGTTTTTTTTTGGTTTGGAGGGTTGATAAACAGGGATCCACCTCCTGACTTGTTGATTGGTTCTTTTGTGAAGATCAAAGGATCCTATCGTGGGCTTGGTTGGGTTAAATAGGCTGATTGATAGGTTGCTGTGATTAACTGGATGCTGTCAAAGTTCCCCAAACAGACTCAGATCTGAGATCAGTTTCTCTGTTTATACTTGATTTTTTTTTTTTTTGAGAAGAGAGAAGAGAACAATTCAAGAAGACTTCACCGGTTTACATCACCTTAAGACTTATTCAAGTGGAAAATAATCCTTCAAAAGGAGAGTGCAAAGCTACTAGAGCGGCACCAATGCAGCAGTGGTATTAAAAGTGGGACTTGCACTGAAGCGTTACTGACTTCAGGTGTCTCGTTACTGACTAATTTCTCAAAATGTATGATTACTCTTTTTATTTAGAGGAGATCTGTGCCTGGTGGGGAACCGTCTTCATCCTATCTGTTCCATTTGGAAGGCCGGCTGGTGGAGTTAGTAGCTTGGTGGCTTGGTTGTAGATTGGTGCCTGGCTCACTTGCGGGGTTGGTGGATGTGCTGGTTGATGTGCTGGGCAGGGGGAAGCTTGGGGACACCAGGCAGGGGCTTGTTGTGGGCCACCTGGGCAGCAGCTGGGGTGAAGTCCTTATCACCCTAAACATAAAACGGTAAATAATAAACAGCAAATGAGGACAAAGTTGAACTAAAAAGAAAAGCTAAGCCACAAGGCTAGTAGTGTAAGGATAAAACAACATATACAATCTAAAGAAGACTGAAAAAATGTATGTGTGTGTATAGAACTCTGTTCATAACCAGGTTTGTGTACTTTATCCCTGCGTGAAATAATACAGTATGTGGACCCTTAAATCCTTTCCCACTGATCCCCCTGAAGATGCATGACAGGTACAGTATGGAGCACTCATCTGCTCTCCAGGTTTAATCTATTATTCCAAGAAAAATGCACATAAATAGCCTTGCTTCCTCTAAATCGGATCAAGTCACAGAATTTTAATCAGCAACTTAGGGGAGAATCACAGTTGGATTTCGTCCTCCTTTTGTTGTTATCCTCACTCCTTACTTCTCTATCTCTGCCAGCGTTTCGTTTCTCGCTCAGTTTGTCCCGTTTCTTCTACCTGCTCCATCTGCTGTTGCCTTCTCTTTGTGCTTTGCTCTCTGAGCAATAAAACTGCACTTGCACACAGGCATGAGTGTGAATAGGAGATTTTATATACTGTACAGTTATATAGGTTGATGGTGGCTGGTGAGCTCGATTAAAGCTGTAAAACTAAGCGCTCAAAGTAAGAATGAAAAGCACATACAGTCCACTGCTGTGTGCGTGACTGACTGGATTACTGGCCATTTGAATTCTTCCATCTGAAATCTTTGCGTTCATTTAAGCTGGCAATTTGCTGATGCCTTCTCGTTCATCCAGATGTTACCATATGTGAGTGTTACGCCATCATATAAATAACAGACATGGTTCCTTGACAGCCTCATTTCTTAGGATGTCCACATGGACGGACTTATATAACCCTTTTAATCAACCTTCTGCAAACAAACACAGCCTGTCTTTCTGAGCTTCTTGCTGAACTTTACTCACCCACCCCATCCTCGCCTGACCCTAATCCGTTCTGCTTAATGTGTTGGGCTTTTTTTTTTTCACTGCGCGTGTGGCTGTGCACTGGTTTTCCAGCAAGCTGGTGTTTGTGTGTAGGTGGGCGCACAAAGTGTGCATGTGTGTACTTCTTTTATTTAAAGAAAATTCCAGAGTTGACTCGAGGGGATGTGGATGATATTAACCTCCAATTACCCTTCACTCTCTTCTGAAGCTCAAAGCTTTTTCCACGAATACCTCTGTCCTACTGCAGAGGTATAGGAGGGAATATAACAAATTAACTGTCTTATTGCAACACGCTGAGAAAAGAAGTGAGGGCGACTGGCATCTCTTAAAATGACAATGCCAACAATCAACAAAAATGTAGCCTATTTTCAGATATTTAATCGAATTAAAGATTAAAATGTCTGTAATAAACATCATCAAGCCCAAAAGGCCTGTTCTCATGTTGGAGGAACAATGTCCTTTAGACTGAGAGATCAAAGTGGAGATGTTTGGCCATAATGCATGGCACCACATCTCATGATAACCAAACAAAGCATATCAGTGCGAACCCTTCATGCCAACTATCAAGCACAGTGATCATTTAGAGGGGTGATGATTTGGGCTTGTTTTGGAGCCATATGACGTGGTCACCTTGCAGTCACTGGGTCACCTATAAACATCTCTGTATACTGAAGTACACAGAGTATATTCTAGAGTCTGATGTGAGGCCATCTGTCCAAAAGCTGAAGGTCAAAACTGGGTCAATGCACAGGTGCAAATCTACAACAGAATGACTGAAAAAGAAAAAATCAAGGTGATGCAATGACCCAAGGAGGTCCAGGCCTCATCATGATCTTAAGAGAGCTGTGCACAACTGAATGCCTGCAGATGTCAAAGACCAGAAGCAAAGTTCTTCAACAATGATTTCAGAGACTGATGGTCAGTCAGAAAACCATTATTTCAAGGTTTTCTTGCTAAAGTTGGTTCTGGAAGCTACTAAATTATTGGAATTATTGGTGTAAACCTTATGTTTCAGGACTTTTGACAGTTTTCGGGGGGGGGGGGGGGGGGGGGGGGATGTGTGTACAGAAAAAGACTTTGTGGTGTGATCTGATTACAGGTAAGAAGAAGAAACAAAGTCTGAAAAAAAACTTACTCTGGGCGTTTAATAATTGCTCGACCTGTAATGGTATTTCTTCCTTTTTTTCTACTTTCTTCTTCAGCTAGTCATTCTTTAGATGCTTTACTTCCTGGTAATAGTTCTATTATAAAAAAAATGCATTTTAGAAACACATTCAGCTACTGAATGAAAAATTGAAGGTACATAGCCAGAAGGCATATTTTTTTGTAGGCTAAAAAAAAGGGGGGGGGGGGGGGGAACTCCCTGGAGACCACACACACACTGAAGTGTTTCACTTAACTCTTAAAAGGCTTTTCTGAGGCTTTGTGCACTGCTAGCCTCTGGGCTTGATGGCAGTGATAGGGGCAAATGGGAAGGCTAGAGGAGGATCGGGGGATAAATGGGATGCCTGCCACCTTCTGATATCACTGCAATCTTCCGCAAACAATCTGCCTGGTCTGACACACACACACAAAGCGGGGAACGAAGCCATCCAGCCAGTCAAGGACACTTTTCACACAGACACACGCACACATACAGTCAAAAGAATTAAACACAAACAGCTATTCACAGCCTTCACCTGCTTTTCAAAGCAGCAGGTCAAGGCTGTAAAAGCCTAAACAGACTCTGGCACCGATGCAGTTAAAGCCATATGTGGTTAATACCCAGCATTTTGCAGTAAAGTGAACTACTAGTCAATGTGCAGCTTGCAATTTCCAGTTTTGATTGGGCGTGTGTCAGAGAAGCAGCTTCAACTCTGTGGTCTTTTTTGCAGAAGGTTTTGGTGCTGCACGGTGGCACCGCATTTTATTAAACCAGATTCATAAATTACAGATAAGCCACTTTTCCCTCATCTCATTTGGCACCAGTATTTTCTCGATTTTCTTTCCCTCCCCTGCTTTTTCTCCCATCTCTCTGTCTTGTTCTGCTGAGCCTCTATGGTCCCTGTAGAACCCCTGTCCCAGATATAAACCACATTATAATGCTTATTTCAACACCACTGGTGGTCTGTATTAATGTGTGTCTTACCTTTGTAACCACTCCAGACACAATCACAGGGGCCCTCGGTGGACTTTAAAGAAAAAAACACAAAGGAGACAGAAAAGAGAAATTAGAAAGGATTTTTTTTAAAAACAGGTCAATAGCACAGCTGTCTGCATATAGTTTATGCCAACATTTACATAAGTTTGCCTACATCAAATAAATAAGGAACATCCCAAAGGTGCCAAAAACCACCCACTTACCTACCCACACACACACACACACACACACACATACTACACACCCCGGATGGACCTGCCAGCAGCTTAAATAGCTCCCATTCATTCTGGCCAAACACTGAGGCTCACAGCTTCTAATGGAAAGGGAGAGGGGAAGGGAGGAGGGAGTAAGAAAACTAAACCCCTGAAAGAGAAAGAGAGCTAAAGTGAAGCCTGGTGATGAAGATGAACAAAAAAGATTTAGGGAGGAGGAGAAAAAGGAGAACAGAGAAAAGTGAGGACAGGGAGGAAAGAAAGGCGATGGGGGGTAAAGTACTGTAGAAGGAGGAGGAGAAAGAGGACAGAGAGACCCAGGGAGTGAAATACCTATATAATAACAAACTGTTAGAGGAGAGTAAAAGAGGATGAAGGAGAGAGGCAGGCGAGCGCTCACTCAGACATGGAGGGAAGGGATGGAGGCAGAGAAAAAGATGAGGAGGAGGAATGCGGAACCCGAGGTAAGTATCGACCTTGACATGACAAACGAGTGCCGTCTAATTTTACGGCATAGTCACCCCTCCGGCTAAAAGTGCAGTCAAGTTAGCCACCTTCAAAACTCCACTTAAGGACATTAACTATAGCAGCAAGCATGTCCAGCTTACAGCTTACCTCATTACCGGCCTAATTTAGATTGAAAAAAGATGAAAAGTTTTGGACACACACTTCAAACTGCAGCCTCAGCAGTCAAAATACAAACATTTTCAACCCATCTGCTCCTTTCTATTTAAATTTTTTTTTTTTTTTTATGATTCGCGCACAACTTTTCCAATTAACAGTTGCAGATTTCCAACACATCTGTGAAACATCGGATTTACCGATCTACATCTAGGCACTCATCTTAATGAGAAAATTCACACCTCGGTATTACATTAACGCCTAGATACGTCGAATATCATTGATTACGCCATGCTAGCCACTTGTCAAAAAGCGAGGTTGAGAGGTTCTCTATTAGCAATTCAATTAACTGAAAACGTAGCACATTAGCACCGCAAGTGTTCCTTATTCTAATCAACACCAAGTTAGTTAGGTTTTTTTTAAGGCTAGCTGGGGAGCAGGTGGAGGGTAAATCAGCAAGTGAAGATGAAAAAGTGCTTTTCAGAAGATCATCTCAAACAGTTTATCCTGGATGTTAACTCTATTTATAGACGTAGAAATAAAAACATGTAACATATGCACAGGAGTTGTTTTAGCCCTTCTGGCTCATCTGAAGCGACAGTCAGATGCAACACTTGGGTTGAAGTGAATAGCAATGCTCAGTTGGATATGTATTCATATAGTGACACAGTGTGGACTCATGCTGAGCTGTCTCTATTGTACTGAGTGTCCCTCTCCAATGTGCACTTTGAGGTGAAATCCTGAAATATTATACAACAGACAATAAAGTGAGAGCTATTTAAAAAATAGATTTAAGAGAAAGGTCAGTGCATAGAATTAAGGATATTGTTTCAAAGGGTGTCTCTTGCTCCTGGCATCAGGGCATCATAACAACAGAGAGCAGACAGATAAGACATGTCTAGACAAACTGGGAGTGGTGGTGGGGGGTTAAGCTGTAAAACAGTCAAGCATTTGGCTCCTTCAGGTCTTAAGAGTTTTGTTTTTGATCGGACTCAAAGAAAAATAAGCTTTTTGCTCAACTGGCTAAACACACAAAACTTTGTTTTTTTTCTCCTTGGGAGTACGCTCACGTCTGGAATGTGGCTTTTTTCCTAGATCCTTGGCCAATATGTTGCTACCAGAACAGTTTAAATCCACCTCGGCACTCGTTTTCTGGTGATGGGACATGTTTTACCAAACGATATTCTTTCATTTGATGACGGCGGAGGTCTTCTCCAGTCTGGTGACTGTTAAGGCAACACCATACAAGTCAGATTACTTCAGCTTTTTTGTTTTGTTTTTTGGACCAACTCAAAGAGGCTTTAGCCAAATTCTAAGATAATTCATTAAAATTGTTAATATTGGTTTGATTTTCTCATGCACAACGTATATTTTAATCAAATGGTCATAAATAACAGGCAATGCAGACTCATCGCCTTTCCTGTAAGTGCGCCAACTGTGCTTACATCCGAAGTCATGCAACCCACCCAAATGTCAATTCCGAGTCGGGAAAAACCACGATCAAACCACGCGCTGACCCTTGGTGCCCTGTGAAAGGGAGTGTTGCCATTCTGGAAGAGACTACTCCCTTCCAGATAGACATGTTGCATCAGAGCATAAAGGTGATCACAGGCAACAGCTCTGTATTGATTTTAAGCAACTCTCCCCTCTAATGGAACAAGCAGACCTAAACCGTGCCAACAAATGCCTCTCCCAGCCTCGGATCTCCTCACTGCAGGGCCAAGGGTTCCGATTTTCCCTGTAATTTGCAAGCTGTCTGCAGCCACTGCATAATCACCAGCTGCAGACAAACACTAATGACAGGTTTTAGTCACACTTGATAAACAGATAACAGTCATTCAGTTTAAGACTTATTAATCAGAGATTAGTAAAACCACACCATGGCAAGCCCTGATACCTTGATCTAGATCCCGCACAAAAGCATTATCCTTCAGATTAGACTACTGACACCTTTGTAATCTACTCTATCTGCACGGGGAAGCGGAACGACAGGAGGGCAGAGAGAAGGAGAAATCAAAAGTGACAAAGACCTCTTTTTTGGTTTTCTGTGCGCAGGAGGAATGTGGCTGCGTTCACAGGCAGGATGAGTCTGCAGGGGGCAGTAGAGAGCTGCGTGGGATCTTGGGGAGGCTTAGTGCCAGGAGAGGGGAAGAGTTAGAGGAAATAGAGAGAGGAACAGGGGAGGAAAAGAGTGACGGAGAGTCAGAAATCTCAACTGTTAAGTCAAATGTGCAATAATCCATCTGCGTGATGTTTTTCTTTAACCTTTTTATTTTTTAAGCATTAAAGCCACTGCTACTTCTACCCCACCCATTTCTCTCTCTGCTTCAGCAGAGCAGGAAGTTTGTTGCCGTGGGCGAGGTGCTGGTTGCCATAGAAACTAATGCCTGTTGCCCATCTTCCCTCCTCTTCCCCCTTATCTCCCTCTCTCTCCTCTCAACTTTTCACCATGAGCTGTCAACCTACTGCACGTCTCACCACAGCTCCTGCATACAGTGTATGTGTGCAGCGACTGAGTCGATCTTTTTCCGAGTCTCTGGAACATATCCCCCTCTCACCACAACCCGTAGTGCAGCCGACGCAAAGCCGATCACCTGGCATGTAGTTTATAGACATTCAGCTGAGAGTCCCATCCAAAAGATGTGCAAGAAGTTCGTAACGCACCAAGTGGCACTTTTTCCACCCCTATTAAACTTCTCTGCTTCTCTTACTCTTGTAATATACATCACACTGTACCTGAATGTTTTACATAGTGGTTCCTGATGGCTTACGAGAACAACTTTCACACGATTATGGAGCAGGAAGCTCCAGCTCGGAGGCCAGCTTTTGCTTCCCCTTTCTGGCCTTTTTCCACTCGTTCCACCCCTTCTCCATCTCTTACCTGTCCTTTTTCCTATCTTCATACTGCCACAGCACCCCTTACCATACAATAATAATCCCCTCCTATCCTAATCCTCTCCTCTCCATAATCCCAGCCACCTATTTCTTTCCTTGCTTCATCTGTCCATCTCAGCTAGATTGGGAGAGGCAGGTGTTCCCCCGACTAAAACGCTCCACTGGCTGCAACTAATACAAAATTTACCCAGTAGCCACCTGCTAGACGTCCATCAGCGTGACACAAAGAGGGACTGACAGAAGTGCGTGTGACCGAGAGCTGCACTGATTGTATTTAGTGAGTGCACTTACTCTGCCTCTCTTTTTGTAGATGTGCTGACAGGTAATCTTTAGATCACAACGAAGAACGTGCACCTGCACTTAAAAAAGACGAGAGCAGGCAGGGCAGGGTGAAGAAAATGCTCCATTTTCCTAATTAGTGCAAAAAGATGTGATCTTTCTACACTGTAAGCTCTGCAGGCAAATTCCAGATATTTGCCTGCAGATTCCAGATATTGTTGTTTGTGTATTTCTAACTGTGCAAGTCCTAAAGTCATGATGCGATGCAAGGAGATGATGCAAATAGGACTGGATAAAGAATCGTAAAGGATCCTTTGTACTGCACCGGTGACAAGCAGTTTGTTTTTATATACTCTCAAACAACATGACAAACTAAGGAAGTACATAGTTGTTAGGCTGGAATAGCGCCGATCACCATCTACAACATGTATAAAGTGCAGTCCGCGTGCTTTTTTGTACTTGCGATAAATACTTGGCCTCAATTTTTAAACTTTAATGCCCTCTCTATTATTACCACCCGTCATCTTGGCAGAAAAGAGAAGACGGCAACAGGAAATGACTTACTGGTGCTGACAGGCTTGATGCTAGTCCTGCTTTGAATTACAGGAAAAGACTCAACCAACCAGCTTTGCAGATGAAGACCATGCAATATGTCATTTAGTGTGCGTACGTGTGGAAAGTTGTGCACAGAAAATTTCCTGACAGTTGGCAATGTTCTTGAACCCTGCTCACTGCTGTGCACTGCCTGTCACTTCCCATTTACCACCTCTTATTAACACACACACGCACACACACAGATATGTGGTGAGAATATGCCACCTGTGCTGATACGCACACAGCTGACGTACCCTTGTGAATATTGAGGAGATGTAGGAGAGTGTACAAGCACAGATTCAAAGACAGACACACGCAGCTACCCGGAAAATAAGGAGCAACTTGCAACGACGCCGTTGCAGAGCGGAGAGACCTCAGCACAAGCAATGCAATTCAAGCAACAAAAGACGAACATGCTAATGCGGAGACGGAACAATTATTGTCTCTCGCAAACAGAGCCAGCGTGATGTAAAACATTAAAACTGTGCCTGTTTATGGCAAAACAATAGCGACTGCTGAATAGGCTGTTCGAGTTAATGCTGTAATTATGCAGTAATTATGTTGTTTACTGAATTAGCTGGCGACAACACATGAAAAGTCTGCCGCGGAACTGCCTACAGTACAGCCTTACGGAAAAGCGAAAGCCGCTAAATGCCTTGGTTGGCAATTTGCAGAGCGTGTTTGTGATTAGCAATTTACAAATCACCACAGTTAAAGGCTGCACACAGACTAACAGATATGTGTGTACTTAGGTTTTATTAAAAAAAACCCACAAAAAAACACATGATATGACAAAGCCTTTCACCACTGAAACACTGCACATTAGTTTCATCTTGAATCCCCGTGCAGCCCTTTAGTGTCTTATCATGCACTTTCATCTTTCATTTTGCCTGCACAATGCTTAGTTTTTGCATATCTGTGCAGTCATTTCATCTCTGTATTTGTTTTGCCTGCCGCTTTGATAGTTATGCGTCACTGTGGCTACGTCGCACATATCTTCTGCCATTTCTGTCTCTTTGTAGGTCTTTTGTGGTGGTTTCGATGGTCCTTTGATTGACTTTCTGTGGTTTACAGTCACCTCAAGAGATCCCTCTACCCGAGCGATGGCTCGACTGCTCGGGTCTTTCTCTAAAGCGAGCGCGTTACCTGCTGCTGATGTACTCCTCGCTGTCATCTTTCTGCGGTGGTTCTGGAGCAGGAGTTGGCTGGTGCTTCTGCACTATCCTCATACCGCCTGCCTTTACTGGAGCACACCCACACACAGAGAGACAGAACACGTATGCAGTGATTTGCCAGATCAGCTGAAAGAATTTGTCCAAGGTCTCACTATCAAAACAGGAAATTTAAATAGATTAAAAAAGCCACTTTAGTTGTGTTTGGAGAGTTAGGTGACTTGGGCCTTTTGACTTTATAGCCAGCGTTTGAAGAAGCAAAAATAAATGAATTTTAAGAATTTTGTTACATGCTGACATAATCATGTCTGTGACTTGCACAGAGGTCGGTTGTAGCAGTTGCTGGACGACTGTTCTGTGGTTGTCCTTGATCTCGGACAGCCTCACACACTACAAGTTAATGAGTGTGTTGTGAGCTTCCCGCTGATAACAGGTTGGGTGCGAGGTGCACTGGTTATCTTACTGTGTTATCAGTCCTGCAGCTGCTGTGGCCCACTGCCCTGCCTGCTACTGCTACTGTAACAAGATGGCGGCGCGCACAGACGCAGCGGCTCACTGCTCCTCACGTTCGGTGTTTTGTTTTTTACTTTCTCTACGTGTATCTGTGTGGATGTGTGTGCTTTTTATCATTATACATCGAGTAGAGTCCACCTACAGTCGTCAGGACCTTTTGAGTTTGGGATTACGCTGTGCAAGGAGCATTACATCGGACTACCACCACTTTCACAGCATTCCGGAGGACATAATAAGAGCTCCAGGGTCTCCGTGGTTGGTTCTTCCCAGCGGCAAGACAAAGAGGAAACGTAAACAAAGGAGGCAAAAGCGTGGCTGCAGGGCGGGTCCACTAGCTCGGCTAAAGAAACAGCCATTTAAGCCACCGCTTCCGAGTATTTTCCTCTCCAACGTCAGGTCCATAACCAACAAAATCGACGAACTGAGATTACAAATTGCAGTCAATAAGTGTGTACGGGACAGCAGCATAATATTACTCACAGAGACTTGGCTGCAGCCATCAATTCCGGACTCGGCTATTGAGCTAGCAGGCCGCACGGTTCACCGTCACGACAGGAACGGCCACTCCGGTAAGATCAAAGGAGGGGGTTTATGCATCTACACCAATGACAGCTGGTGCAAAAACACAAAGACTGTAGACAGCCACTGTTCCCCGGATTTGGAATACTTGACTGTGAAGTGCAGACCCATCTACATACCTCGCGAGTTTACTGTTGTCATGGTAACGGCCGTGTATGTACCACCCGATGCTAATGCTAACTCTGCCATGGAGGAGCTGCACAAGACAATAAGCAACCAGCAGAACTCCCATCCAAACGCAGTGCACATTATAGCTGGGGACTTCAACCATGCTGATTTAAGGTCAGTATTCCCCAGATTTGAACAGCATATTAAATGTGCAACGAGGGGGAAAAACACATTGGATAAAGCCTACAGCAACATCCAAAAAGGCTACAGAGCAACCCCTCTACCACATCTAGGTTTGTCAGACCACATGTCCATGCTGTTGATCCCTGCATACACTCCCATTAGGAGAAGAGCCCCCCCAGTCACAAAAACTGTGAAAACCTGGCCAGAAGGTGCATCACATCAGCTGCAGGACTGTTTTGAAAACACGGACTGGAGCGTGTTCGAACATCAGGACCTTGAAGAGCACACAACATCAGTGCTCTCATATATTAACTTCTGTGTCAACAGTGTCACTGTGGACAAACGTCTCCGGGTGTATTCCAACCAGAAACCCTGGATGACTAAAGAGGTCCAGGTCCTGCTGAAGCAACGTGACGCCGCTTTTAGATCCGGTGATGGTATGCAGTACAGTGCAGCCAGATCTCAGTTGAAAAGAGGCATCAGAGAGGCCAAGGCAGCGTACAAGAGAAGGATCGAAGACCACTTCACCACCAACAACTCACGACAGGTATGGCAGGGAGTTCAGCACTTAACCAACTACAAACCTGGCAATACCACATTGACTGAGGGTAACGCGGAGCTTGCAGAGGAGCTGAACCACTTCTTCGCACGCTTTGAGGTGAAGGGACCAGAGGCAGCAGCAGCAAAAACATCGGACAGCAGCAGCCCAAGCCTCATAGTGCAGGAATATGAGGTGAGGCGCACACTGAGGGCAGTGAACCCCAGGAAGGCCACCGGACCAGATGGGGTAACCGCAAAGGTCCTAAAAGAGTGTGCAGACCAGCTGGCTGGGGTCTTCACTAAGATCTTCAACACTTCACTGTCCCAGTCCTGCATCCCGCCGTGCCTAAAGTCAGCCACAATTGTCCCACTGCCAAAGCGTACTAACATTAGCAGCCTCAACGACTACCGACCAGTTGCTCTAACACCTGTTATAATGAAGTGCTTTGAGAAACTGGTCCGACGTCACATCATGTCCTGCCTGCCACCCACACTCGACCCGCTCCAGTTTGCATACAGAGCTAACAGATCAACTGAAGATGCCATTGCTACAACGCTCCACACCACCATCTCTCACCTGGAAGTGCAGGGCCGTTACGCCAGGCTGCTCTTTGTTGACTTTAGCTCTGCTTTCAATACGATACTCCCGGACAGACTAATAGATAAACTGCTGGAAATTGGACTTCCTTCCACCACCTGCCGCTGGATCAGAGACTTCCTCTCAGACCGTGTACAGAGAGTTAGAGTGGGGCCTCATCTTTCCTCAGCCCTCAGCCTCAACACCGGCTCTCCACAAGGCTGTGTACTGAGTCCCCTACTGTACACTCTGTACACACATGACTGTGTTAGTTCCCACCCAGACAACACAGTCATCAAGTTTGCAGATGATACCACTGTGGTGGGGCTCATCTCAGGGGGAGATGAGACTGCATACAGAGCTGAAGTTCAGAGGCTGTCAGATTGGTGTGCAGACAACAACCTGGACCTCAATACCACCAAAACAAAAGAACTGGTAGTTGACTTCAGTAGGAGGAAGTCCGAGCTGCAGCCTGTCAGCATCAACGGGGAGTGCGTGGAAAGGGTCTCCAGTTTCAAGTTTCTGGGTGTGCACATAGACACAGACCTCCAATGGAGCTCTAACACCTCTGCGATCTTAAAGAAGGCCCAACAGCGTCTCCACTTTCTGAGAATCCTCAGAAAAATGGACCTGAAGAAGGAGCTGCTGACCGTCTTCTACCGCTGCTCCATTGAAAGTGTGCTGACATATTGCATCGGTGTGTGGTTCTCCAGCTGCACCACAGCACACAGAAAGGCACTCCAGAGGGTCATCAACATGGCCCAAAAAATCATTGGACATCCTCTTCCCTCCCTGAAAGACCTGTACAGCACTCGCTGTCTCAAGAGGGCACGCAGCATCCTACGGGACTGCACACACCCAGGACACCGGGTGTTTAAGCTGCTGCCGTCTGGCAGGAGGTTCAGGCTGCTGAGGTCCCGAACAAATAGACTCAAGGACAGCTTTTACAACAGGGCAATAGCCCTGATCAATGTAAATAGCTGACCTGACTGGATACCTCCCTGGACTTTTTAGGGGGAGGTAACAATGTTTAAAACGATAACAATAATATTTATATTTATAACAAGGTGCAATAATAATTAATGTGCAATAATAACAGTGTGCAATACACATACACTTATTCTTCTTTTTTATACTAAGTTAATATACTGTGTTGTGTTGTTTGTTACGTTGTGATGTGTCATATCGTGTCGTGTTGTGTTATATGTAGTGCCGACGTAGGACAGTTTTTCCAATTTCATTGTACTACTGTACTATGTATGACTGTGCAATGACAATAAAGCGTTATCTTATCTTATCTTATCTTATCTTATGTCCACGTACACCTTTTCCCGTTTCTGTGCAGCCTACATGGCTGAAGCCTCGAGCCCATGGCCTCCACGTCACCGCCCGCCATTGAGCAGCTATTAGCGGCAACAATGAAACTAAAACCTTTCTAAAGGGCCGGCGATCCTCACCAATCGCTACAATGTCAGCAATGTGATGTTGCAAGAGCCCACGCAAATCAGGAAGTAGGGGAATGTGCGAAAGACAATTACGGCAAATTATTCTAAACGCAATCTGGACACCACAGACGATTTATAGTCTAAGGCATCTGCCAGTGTAAGGGTTGCATAAGTATTAATCATCACCATCATGTGATCTTTTCTCTCCTTTTTTTGATCTGAGACATTGCACAAACAAAAGGCCTTCAGATTCATAACAGGCTTAAAAAAAAAACCACCCCCAGCACCACAGCACAGGGAGCTTTACCTGCAGGGAGATGACCGCCTTTGGTTTCGATTTTCTCCTTCGGCGGCGATGACATGCTGCCTGCTCAGATGTGGGGGTCTGCTGCGGAAACCGAGCTGAGCCTCAATTTTAAAGCCTTTCCCGCTTTATTCTGCCTGAAAATGTGGACTACACTCAAGTCTGGATCGTCAACGTGGCTTTTTCCTGAGCATTGTTTGGAAGAGATGCGTGGTGACGTCGTGCGGAGCCGTAAAAAGCGCGGTGACGTCAGTCGTAAAAATCTCAACTAAGGTATTCGGGTTGTTAAAAGATTTACCAGATTATTATTATTATTATTATTATTATTATTATTATTATTATTATTATTATTATTATTATTATTATTATTATTATTTCCGGTAATGTATGTCTGATTTATTTGAGCAAGAAATGCCAGTTACGAAAGCAAAGCTATCAGTAAAGCACCGCACATCATTAGGAAGGTCTTTGTGAGTAAACATGACATAGATCTAATTGAGCTCATGATTTAATCTCTGCCCTCATTACTGCGCAAATGTTGTAAAAGCAGTAAGCGTCCAGGCTACACAAATAAATGAAACAAAATGAGTATCTATAGTAGATCTCCACCTACACAGCCTCTAATGCAGTGTAAGCAGTCATCGTCTATAATGAAGCAGCCTGTTTTCATTTCTCACCAATAAACTGTGATGCTGAAGCAACGATCAGCGTGCAAATGCTTCAGCTTGTATGTCTGCCTGCATGTTTGTTAGCGGCCGAGCGTCCGCAGTTTCTAAGATATCAGATTTTTGTGACGGTAGATACCAAAAACAGCTTGAGCTGTTTGGTCAACGTCAAGTTGAATGTCACACCAAATGTGAAAAATCAGTAAAAACGTTACATTACCCACAACACTTTATGTCTTAAAACTTCACAACAGTGCCAAGGCTTTTTCCAGTACAACACCCTACAATGTCACAATGATGCCATAAAATTTATCAAAATCCCACATGGCAATAATATATCTTAAAATCTTACAGCTTATAGAAATGAAAGATTTCAGCCAGGCCTGCTCCAGTCATATGGGTAAAGATAAAAAAAAAAATACACAATTTTATTATGTAAAGCTTCAAGGTCATAGGCCAAAGGTCAGAAATCAGGGTGATGTTATAAAAGGCAGCTGACGTCAGCATGTTGTAATAAAAATGTCATAAAACATCAATGTTTTAGTATAACCCTTGCCCTTTTTTGGGAGTGGGGTGTATGCAGAGTAGAATTAAGGTTTTCATTCAGTTGTGTGTTGTATAACGGAGTAAATACTAAAACATAATAAAATAAAATAAATCAAGGAGGAAAGTTGCAAATATCCATCTGTTTCTGGTTTGTGGTGTTTGGGTGGTTGCCCATCTGTTAATTTACAGTCATCGTGAAATTATAAGCATCAAGGTTAAAATAAAAATAAATAAATACAGCATTGTGGATTGTGGGATTTATCTGAGAAGTGATGAGTTCAGTAAATGCAACTGAATTTTACATGCAAATTCACATGATTACAGTGTGGGTGTGAGAGGGAGAGAGAGAGGGAGTGGTCACAGTGATGCATGCAGGCCAATCATCAAGCTAATGGCATAATTGCCGTGTCAAGTGGCAGCTGTGTTCTTCATTCAGACCATCAGAAATGCGTTCACCGCACACTCTTTGCATACATACTCATGAATTCGAATGAGTCTCAAAAGTGTACACACCCACATACTGAATGCAAATACAATCATACATATCACACACCTGTTTTTCACATATTTTTGATGGCAACTGGTATTGCTGCACGTAGACACACACACACAGCTGATGAGCAATGGGTGTTGGCAGAGGAGAGATGGTTAGCATCACATTTGTCCTCAAAGTGGGATGCAACTCCTGCCAGGACATTAGTCCCCAAGGAAGCTGTTGACAACCAGTCAACAGGCCAGCAGTTCACTCACAGGTTCACTCGCAGGTCAGGACTCACAGGTCTGCTGATAAAATGATGAACTGTGATGTGTAATTTACATGTTTTGGCTGTAAATCAAGAAAACTCATTCTGACTGACAAAAACAGCCAGCGAGACAATTTGTAGGATTTCATTTCCCACATTTGACCAATGGATAGAAATTTGCCTAATTATTTCAGAAAAGTTGCACTACAAATATCTGATAATCTTTTAAAGCAAAGATGTTTTAAGTTAGTACAAAACTGTCATACACACCAAAATACTAGTTTCTAGTTTACTTACATGTTAGAAATACACTGCTCAAAATAATAAAGGAACACTTTTAATCACATCAATTAAACTTCTATATTGATCTGCCCAGTTAAGTAGCAGTGGGGGCTTTTAATCAGTTTAGCTACTTTGGTGTCTGATAGTGTTCCACTCATGCATTTTTCTATTCAGGCATGCCTTTACTGCATTGCAGAACTGTTTGGGATTGTTGTCACAATGAAAAATTAAGGGATTGTCACATGTTTTGTCAATCACGTGCCAAACCATGACAGAGCCTCCACCATGTTTTACAAATGTGCATAGAAACTGTTGTACCTCAAAAAAGAATAAACATTTTAGTCCCCATGCAGCTCTTCTCTGTTCATTGGAGCAGATACATCTGCTTCATGCAGATCGAAGATCTAAGAACATCTTCAGACCTAAGATTATTCCATCTGCCATTCACTGTCAGGAAACATTCCCAGATGTAATTGAAGATTTGGTGCTTGCTATTTAAATGCAGCTTACAGTGCTTGCAGTGATAGAAGCAAGTGAAAGTCATCTTTATATCATGCTTACTTCCAGCTCTAAGTGCAGGCCAGTGCCTTACGTGTGTGAGTCTGAGCACATGAGGTTTTGCTTTTCACTGCACACGTGCACAAACGTATGAGTGTGCGTACATATGTGACCACTAGATGGAAGAATGCAGCTTTACATCATCAGAGTAGTGTCTCCAGTGAAGCATGTGGGAGTTTGTGTCCTGCAGGATTTATCATCACTGTCATTCTAACAAAGCTCAGGCTGTGATGCCCCAGAAAAACTGAAGAGTCACTGCACAACTCTAAAGGAAAAGACAAATAGAGAGCTCCACGCCCAGCTCATTTTTTCCTCCCTCTCACACTTGTGTGACACTCTCCCTCCACCCTTCTTTCTGTTCCTTGCCTTTTTCTCTGACTTTACACACGACTGAGAGCTAGGGAGAGCTTTCATTACTTAGGTGAAAATACATGGCATGCATTCAAATTGCCATAGGTGAAATCCTCTTCAGAAGTCAGTGATCTCAAACACCTGCCCGTGGCTGATATCAGTGTGTGTGTGTGTGTGTTTCCTGGGCCTTTGAGAGGAGAACTCTCAGTGATGCTGTACAGAGAGACAGAATGAGGACGTCACAGGTGAGTGAATTTGTTCAACCTGACAGGGGTATACACTCACACACACACACACACACACACACACACACACACACACACACACGCAATCATGTCTCTGACATACATATTTTCTCTCTTGCTCTCTCTCTCTCACTCTCATGCACACACACACACTCACAGTGATGTAGCTCTGTGGGAGCCAGCTGGGTCCTCTGCAGCAGCACTATCACACATGAACAACCAAGGGTTCTGCTCCGCTCTGCAGCATTGACTATTCAATACCTGACATGGTGCCTTTTGTTATATCGTGTGAGTGTGTTTGCAACATAAAACCAACCACGGGAGCTTGTACTTAGTTTCATGAGCCCACGGCAGTCACTGTCAGTCTGAAACAGGGTGAAATGTGAAGCGAGAGAGAGAAGAAGCTGAGCAATAGGCACATTGATTACCAATAGCATACTGTGAAGCATTATTGGGCATCACTGCTTTGCGCCCTTTGTTCTAAAGGTTAAGCTCAAGTTTACTTAGGAAACAGTGAATCAGTTTTTCTCAGAACAGTCAGCTGCCTCAAGAGTGGTTATGCCCTGAGGTAACTTCATTTTAATGGCAAATGAGACTCCTACATTTCTGTGGTTTGGAGCTATTGATGGAATCTCTTCTGCATGATTAAAATAATTGCAAGCAATTGAAAAATAAACACTTTTGTGTGGAATGGACACGTCTGGGATATTGATTGTTAACCATGCTAACAGCAGTCTGTGGGCTGATCAGTTTAACAGTTTCAGCTGAAATATATCAACAACCATTGCATTGATTGCTTTTTTGCAGACGTTCCGGGACACTTCCAGAAGATTTTTGCCTGAAGCCTTTCCTGCACCTATTGTTCCATCAGTTTCACTTAAAAAAAAAATCAATATCATGCCATAAAATTAGGTACACATCTCTTTGGCTTATTTGCAGTTTCATCATTTTTCCAATAGCCAAATATACAAATGGGCTCTTTTTTAGCTTCTTTTTAGCTCTTTTTTTTTAGCCTCAACCTCAGCCTCAACCTTATGCTAGTTGATAATTAAGTAGTTACCATAATAACATGTTGATAAAGGTTACTGTCAGTATGCTACCAAGCTGATGGTGTGTCATACTGATTTCAGCATATTATCTGTGACTTTTTACAGACAGTTTAAATGAATATGTCCTGGCTTCACACACCCAGAGGCAATGAGCTCACCTGTTCCCAGTCACCTCCTCTCTGGCCACCACTTAAGGTGGTAGTTTGTCTTGTTTAAGTTCAGTCTTTGCTGGATTGTTGAACTAACAACAGTTACTAAAGCTGGCTCCCTTGCTTGTTGTTGTTTTGGTCTGCTCATCCATCATAAATTACTTACCTTGATGCTCCTTCTGTGCAGATCATCTGGAGGCTTCTTGTTCTGACAGAGATTCTGACGTAGAATTGCCTCTCTGTCTGGAACCTGCACTTCGTTATCAGAAACCCTTAGATGAACTGTTGTTATCCTTTGTGTTAACAATAAACTTGTGGCCATTACAGAATATTCTTTTTTAGACAACTTGTGTGTAACATATAACTGCTAGATGTCAGTAGAGTGCAGATTGCAGTATTCTTACACCTTCCAATCTAAGTGCATAAGCCTAGCTATGGTAGCCGCTGTAGGACAAACACATTTTAGATCAAACACATTACATTTAGACTGTACCCCCTAACGGCCATTGTCGGCATATTTCTTCTGCTGTTTGTGTAGAAAACATTTTTGTACACACTACATATTAACATTTCACTAGATAAGTGTTAATTGAGGCTTCGGACACAGAGGCAACTGGCAGCAGTTACCGGGGTGGACAGATCCTCTGTACTAATGAGAGACAATGAATGAATGAGCTCTGTTGAGCCAACCATCCCTTTAACGTTAACTAGTAATGACTTCATGAACTTCTTCACAAATAAAATTTTTATCATTAGAGAAAAAATTACCAATAATCATCCCACAGATGTAATATTATCTACAGCTACTCTTAGTACCATTGATGTTAAGTTAGACTCTTTTTCTCTAATTGATCTTTCTGAGTTAACTTCAATAATTACTTCCTCCAAACCATCAACGTGTCTTTTAGACCCCATTCCTACAAAACTGCTCAAAGAAGTCCTGCCATTAATTAATTCTTCGATCTTAAATATGATCAACCTATCTCTAATAATTGGCTATGTACCACAGGCCTTCAAGCTGGCTGTAGTTAAACCTTTACTCAAAAAGCCATCTCTAGACCCAGCAGTCTTAGCTAATTACAGGCCAAACTCCAACCTTCCTTTCATATCAAAAATCCTTGAAAGAGTAGTTGTCAAACAGCTAACAGATCATCTGCAGAGGAATGGTTTATTTGAAGAGTTTCAGTCAGGTTTCAGAGTTCATCACAGCACAGAAACAGCTTTAGTGAAGGTTACAAATGATCTTCTTATTGTTAGGTGTGGCTGTGTGCAAACAGGAATAGGACCCAAGGTGCAGACTCCGGAGACAGAACTTAAACCCAAACAGCTTTAATGCTGAACTCAAACATAACATAACTGGGGAAAAAGGTTAAAAATAAACTAACACCGGCAGAGTGACAGAACACACAGCTTGGTAAACGGTAGATCGCGACACAGACACAGAGAAACACTGGGCTTAAATACACAGAGGGAGCAATCAGGGAATGGGTAATAGGAGGGAAACACAGCTGGGACAAATCAGAACTGACGAGACCAAAGAAGCATAAACTGAACACACTGAGATAAGACACAGACCTTCAAAGTAAAACAGGAAACGCATAACACAGACTGAACAAAGACACGGGCTCATAAGCAGGCACTACAAAGGGAACAGAGACGTGGGAACAGGGCAGACACAAAACACTGACTGAACACGGGGATATAGGAACTTAAGATACACATAGACGCGAACTAGACAAGGGGATGCAGGTGATAG
Organism: Astatotilapia calliptera; assembly: GCF_964374335.1. Taxonomy (NCBI): domain Eukaryota; kingdom Metazoa; phylum Chordata; class Actinopteri; order Cichliformes; family Cichlidae; genus Astatotilapia; species Astatotilapia calliptera. The sequence continues at coordinate 14,739,466 of NC_137430.1, read as the reverse complement.
GGGAGACAGAGCAACTAAAGAAGACAGAGACCTAAGCCATAAGACAGAACTCAAAGAAACCAAAAACTAGACAGTATAAATAATATCATAAACTCAAAAACCCTGGGTCGACGACCCAGGCATCCTAACACTTATGGGCTCTGACAGTGGACTCATCTCTGTGCTTGTCCTGCTAGACCTTAGTGCAGCATTCGATACTGTTGACCATAATATCCTATTAGAGCGATTAGAACATGCTGTAGGTATTACAGGTACTGCACTGCAGTGGTTTGTATCATATCTATCTAATAGACTCCAGTTTGTTCATGTAAATGGAGAGTCCTCTTCACACACTGAGGTTAATTATGGAGTTCCACAGGGTTCAGTGCTAGGACCAATTCTGTTTACATTATACATGCTTCCCTTAGGCAGCATCATTAGAAGACATAGCATACATTTTCACTGCTATGCAGATGACACCCAGCTCTATCTGTCCATGAAGCCAGATAACACACACCAATTAGTTAAACTGCAGGAATGTCTTAAAGACATAAAGACCTGGATGGCCGCTAACTTTCTGCTTCTTAATTCAGATAAAACTGAGGTTATTGTACTCGGCCCTGAAAATCTTAGAAATATGGTATCTAACCAGATTCTTACTCTGGATGGCATTACCTTGGCCTCCAGTAACACTGTGAGGAACCTTGGAGTCATTTTTGACCAGGATATGTCCTTCAACGCACATATTAAACAAATATGCAAGACTGCGTTCTTCCATTTGCGCAACATCTCTAAAATTAGAAATATCCTGTCTCAGAGTGATGCTGAAAAACTAGTTCATGCATTTATTACTTCCAGGCTGGACTACTGTAATTCATTATTATCAGGATGTCCAAAAAACTCCCTGAAAAGCCTTCAGCTAATCCAAAATGCTGCAGCAAGAGTCCTGACAGGGACTAGAAAGAGAGAGCATATGTCTCCTGTTTTGGCTTCCCTTCATTGGCTTCCTGTTAAATCCAGAATTGAATTCAAAATCCTGCTCCTCACATACAAGGTCTTAAATAATCAGGCCCCATCATATCTTAATGACCTTGTAGTACCATATCACCCTATTAGAGCACTTCGCTCTCGCTCTGCAGGCCTACTTATTGTTCCTAGAGTATTTAAAAGTAGAATGGGAGGGAGAGCCTTCAGTTTTCAGGCTCCTCTTCTGTGGAACCAGCTTCCAGTTTGGATTCGGGAGAAAGACACTACTTTCAAGATTAGGCTTACAACTTTCCTTTTTGCTAAAGCATATAGTTAGGGCTGGACCAGGTGACCCTGAATCCTCCCTTAGTTATGCTGCAATAGACGTAGGCTGCCGGGGGATTCCCATGATGCATTGAGTTTTTCCTTTCCAGTCACCTTTCTCACTCACTATGTATTAATAGACCTCTCTGCATTGAATCATATCTGTTATTAACCTCTGTCTCTCTTCCACAGCATGTCTTTTATCCTGTCTTCCTTCTCTCACCCCAACCGGTCGCAGCAGATGGCCGCCCCTCCCTGAGCCTGGTTCTGCCGGAGGTTTCTTCCTGTTAAAAGGGAGTTTTTCCTTCCCACTGTCACCAAAGTGCTTGCTCATAGGGGGTCATATGATTGTTGGGTTTTTCTCTGTATCTATGAAGCGCCTTGAGGCGACTTTTGTTGTGATTTGGCGCTATATAAATAAAATTGAATTGAATTGAAATGGGAGGGAGGGTTGGACACGAATATGTCTGGATCTGTCTTTGGTGTTTCTTGTCTTGTCACTTCCTGTTTTATTTTGATAGTTATAGTGTCTTGCTTTAAATTTTACTTCCCCATATCCCCTGATTGCCCTTCTGTGTGGATATATAGTGCCATCTTTCCCCTTTGTCCTTGTCAGTGCTGTTTCCATGCCCCATATGTTTCTTGTAGTTGGATTTACTTTAATCTATAATTTGTGATTCCCTGCTAGGTGTCGTGTTTCACTTTAAATGTGTTGTATTTCATTTTAAATAAATAAATAAATGGCTCACCTTTTGTTAATTTTCTGTCTGTATCCCCCCGTCTGCATCTTGAATCCTCCACTTCACACTCCACACATTCGGCACAATTTGCAGACTGGGAAAATGTCATAATGTCAACACTTGGCAATACATTAGGAATGAAAAAAATTATATAAACCAATTAAATATTTTGTGGTATTGTATCTCTATAGTCCAAAGTAACCTCAAAAACTCTGGCCGCAGTTCATCTTTAGTGACTGTAGTCTGTCTGTCTGCTGTTTACCTCAGCTGGTCTCCATGTCTATTTACTCTGGAGTTGGTTGTAAAACCTTATGAAAGAAGTCTGATAGGAACTGATGAGTCAGCGAAACTCATTTCTGTCCAATGACAGCACTACCGAGGTGAGTTGCTCTAGGATATCCTGAAATTTTCTGTCGGAAAGCACTGCTGTTATTGATGCTGTTAGCCTCTGTTAGCTGCTGTTAGCCGGCATTAGTGAAACTGCCTTTGATGTAGATCTAACATTGTTGGACACTTGAGTGAAATGTAAGCCTAACACTGGCCTAATGTAAATGAGGGAGAAAGGAAAGAGCAGAGGTGGAGAAGGACACATGAGAAGGAGATGATTGAAATGTTAAATTATAAATGGTTAACAATAATAGTTTCCAAATGAAAAGTACCATTTAAGGAATAGTATGTATGGTGTGGTCTCTAGCCACATACATAACACACGATTAAAAATGCAACGTCCATCCCACCCACTGTTGTATTCAAGATTCAAGTTTCAGATTTATGAGAACAATATTATGGAAGATGCAGTTACACACCAATCAATGCATATTTATGAGAACAACATTGATTTTCTGTTAAAAAATGACTTACTGTACCTTTTAAATTTTAACAAACTTTTAGATTTTCTGGTAGTTTTTTATTTTATTCTTATATGCAGCTATTACTCATGCACATTGATTTTCACACTCATAAAAACTGGTTTAGTTTTATAATAAATGAACAAGATTACCTACCAAGTAAAAAAAAATAGAGTGTAAAATGTATGTAAGCTGCATAGGAGTCTCAAGGCTTTTAAGTCTGATGAATGCAAAGAGTCACGGTGGTCTGTATTGAAGAGGAAGATGCAGGAATTTTAAATGTATACAGCATCGAATGAGCTTTTGTGGATTTGTTCATGAGGCAACCTTGTATATAATAAAGTTAAGAAAGAAACAAAGCGATGCCATTTAACACAGGCACATCAAAGGCACACACGCATATCAAATGTTTGACCTCTTCATTCACTCTGCACTGCATTTTCTTTACTGTGATGTCTAGTGTAGTTTATCCCCGGAGGTTTGACGTCACTACTGATGTTCCGAGGCTATCTTCAGCTATATTAATAAACACTGCTCAGCGTAAGTGCCCTGAGAAAAGACTTTTTTGGCAAGCATCAAATTGAAGCATCCTGCCTCTTCCCACAGGTGCAAATGAACCATGATAACACCCATGTCAAATGGGAGAGAACATCTTGCTGTGGGGAGGCTTCCTGACATTTCTTATTTCTGTTGCTTAGCTGGTAGATGCAGCAGAATTTACAACAGCAGGGAAAATGAAAAATGAGAGGTACATATCCTTGATTCAAATAAATAGGGATTTCAAAAAGTCCTCTAGAGCCCTGTTTGTCTGCGAAATCCTGTTTGGCTGCTTTTCTCCTCTTCTGGAGTGTACTTATCTGAGTCCTCTCTAATTTTACCTCCAAAATAACCAGCAACACTCCTTAACCCTCTTTCTCTTCACCACCACAGCAGCTTTTCAGCCTTGTTGCCATAAAAAAGACTCAGTATTTGCTGCTAAGCACTGAATGCAAACCCAGCAGTTAATCAGTGTGTGGATTGTTATAATGGATTTAGACTTCTACAGTGAGTCTTTGTAGAGCCAGCATTCCTGATTGTGCACGAGTCCTTATATTGAGGCTATACTGATTATTCCTTATATTGAGAAAATAATAAGAAGAAAGTAAAACTCAACTTAAATTATGACAGCAACCATGCAAATGTGGCTTCATCACTTCTTTGGTTCCTATTGCTCCAAATCCCATGTGTGTGGTGTGCGGGGAGAAGCAAGCAATGAGGTTATGAAGCCTTCAAAGTTACTTGTGCATTTGGAGACTAGACATCCTGCTCTGAAGCACATGTTGGTAGACTATTTTGAAAGACAAGACAGTCAGAGTCAGGTGCTAAAGTTTGAAACTTCAGTTAACATCACTGCTTTAAAGGTGTCGTATGTGGCGGCTAATTGTATCGCCGAGCCTTTTGACAGTGGGGAGCAGCTGCAGAGGACATTTGTTTTCGGTGAAGCAGCAGCTAGCAAAGTTGGGCACGTTCCTCTCGGAGAACACAGTTCAGAGGCGGCGAGATGAGATAGCAGAAGATGTTGAAAGCCAGCTGTTTGACAGACTCGCTGCATCCCTGTGGTGGATGAGTCTACAGACGTGGAAAACAAAGTGATTTTATTAGTTTATGTTAGTTACATCAATCAAAATGACTTGCGGGAGGACTCGCTGTGTGCTTTAACTCTGCCAAGAAAATCAACAGGAGAGAAAATCTTAAAGGCCTTGGGTAAATGCATGACTGGTAAAATCAGCTGGGACAGCTGTGTATGTGTGGGCACTGATGGTGCTGTAGCAACGACACTGTCTGGCTTCATCACTCGTGTGAAACAGGTTGCACTGAAATGCGGGTCTATTCATTGTTGCATTCCTTGTGAAGTCTTGGCATGTATGAGACTGTCACTGGAGCCCAACCAGGTGAGTGATGTCATTCAAATATTAAATTTAGTCAAAACACGTGAACCGAACACACGTTTGTCTGACGATTTTGCGACAGCATGGATTGACAATGACAGCCACCAGAACAAGGCTCTTTAACAGACTGGATATTAAAAACACACTGGGCCTGTCACTGACAAACATGGTTTGCATTGATTTTCATGTGGGTTATATACTAGTTAAGGTTGAATTTTGCTTTAACTAAGATATAGTTTAACATATCTGGTCTGTGGCACTCTTCCCCCTCACTCTCCCCCTTCCGGCAGCTACAGTCCAGTCCATGGAGTCAAAAGGTTTGTAAACCATGCTTCAGTTCAATGCTGATGAATAGGATTGACTGTATTTTATCCTTTAAAAATTTAGCTCTTGAATAATTTCAGATTCACTTCTCACCATTCAGTTTCAGTTCTACAATTCAATTTCAGTTCCAAAATTCAGTTTTTTGGCACTTACATCCGGTTCCGGTTCAAGCGCCGATTAATAGAACTACGTTTTACTAGCGGACCGAAAGTGTTACTGACGGGAATCTAGAAGTTAGCTAAAGAGTTGGGATGCTGTGTAAGACATAAATAAAGCTAAAATACAAAGGTTTGGACACCGTTTTGCATGTTTCCCTACTGTAGGGGTCTCTGCAAGCATACAGGGCTCTGAGAGGGTGCAAGATGACAAGTATGGAATTCTACTAGAACCAGTCGATCATATTTGTTTGTCAAAGCTGAATCCAAGACAAACTACGCTAAATTAGCGTTTTTAGCTAACAGCTACAATAAGCATAAAAGTTACTGTACGGCTATCATTTGTTAACATGACGCTTGTTCTTATACATGTAATACATTTATTACCAACCTGAGAGTTTATCCGCTGGTCATTCGACATGACAAATGACTTCTGAAGTCTTAATTCAGCTCAAGACGCTGTAGATTCCAGTCAGTAACACTTTCGGTCCGCTAGTAAAACGTAGTTCTATTAATCTGCGCTTGACTACTCTTGAACCGGAACCGGATGTAAGTCCCAAAAAGATGAATTTTGGAACTGAAACTGAATGGTGAGAAGTGAAACTGAAATTATTCAAGAGCTAATTTTTTAAAGGATAAAATACAGTTTCAAAGCAAATGAATTCATTTTCAAAATATAAAATTCAATTTCAATTTAGTGATGATCATTTTCAAACCAATAAATTGAATTTAAAATTAGGCTAATTCATATTCAGTTTGTAAAAGCATTTATTCAAGTTACAATTCAGATTCAATCCGAGCAATTCAAATTCGAATTTAACTTATTCAAATTCAGTTTCTGATGGCACAGATTTCTGCCCGTAGAAAAGCTAGTGCTGATCCAGTTTTGCTATATAAGCTATGAAAATATGTTCAAAATAACAATCTTTGATTCTGCTTTTGGTGAAAATGGTTACTTGTAAAAACATTCTCTGTGTCTCCAGTTCACTTTAAGTCTACAGAGCTTTACAGATAGCCTTCCATATAGTCTGTGGAAAGTAGCAGATATAAAGTTACGTCACTCCAAAATGAATGTTCCCTTTTGAACAGTAGATTTAACCGCTGTTTAATCTGCTGTATTAACATGTTTCCGGGTATTTTACTCTTCTTCTATTTGGATTCAGTGGTGTGGTCGTTGTATTCAGTTGGCATGCCAGAAGGTGTCAGGATATATATAAACCACAGAACCATTTTACCTTGTGACATGTTCATACCTTTAAAAAAAAGCTGAGCACTTATAGCATGTGAACTTTAGTTCTGAGCTGTCCTTGTTTGAGCTGCAGGTGTTGCAGACACATTTGACAGATTGCTCAGTGGAACAGAGTTATTTTCAAACATATTTCTTATATTTCACAGGTCTGAAGTTTTCAAGTTTTTCAACACCTGCAGGTGCTGCAACGACTCACATTGTTGTCCATTATTTCATGTCCAATGTCGACTGGTAGGACCTTGTGCTTCTTTCAAGTTCCACCCCTGCTTATCCGTCCTTTACGGATGAGAACGGTGATTTCTCAAGGTTTATCCTTGGCACACAGTGGCACTGTGTACCCACACTTCTCCTTAAACACAAATTGATTTCACACTTAAATCTTCACGGTATAAATCGCAGACCCTCCACCTGCTCCCCACTATAACTGTCTCCTTCTCTTTTTCCTTACATCTCATTTAACCTGCTCTCCTCCACCAAATCTTCCATTACATCCTCCCTGGCTCATGTGTAGACACACACCTGTGATCCTGAGGTGTGTCATGACCGAATGACCAGGGATGCTATAAGGAAGGAAATATAAGGAAAGAATGCTAAGAGATGATGAGTGAAACAGTGAAGGCCGGAGGCATCTGCTGGGTGCTACAGGGCAGTTTCTAGAAAGGCTGTGCGTAGGAAAATTGAGGAGCTATTTTCATGCCACATTAAGTTACACCAGCCTTCCACTACAGGACTTTGCTCAGACAGAGGAGGCTTGCCTCTATTGTGAAGGCTAATAATCAGCGCAATGGAGTTATTACCCAGCACTACATTTCACAGGCCTAACCTAGACAGCATCAAAGAAGGGGAAGAGAGGGAACGTGGGAGGAGGACTAGACATGAATTCCAATGGATTGTAACAAACGCTGCTACCTCCAGCCCAGCCCAGCCCAGCCTCATTCATTTTATATGCTTCAAGTTCAGCTCAATACAAATTGATATCTGGGTGAATGGGATGAAAGTACTAGGGGTAATGCAAAAATGGCAAAACACAAAACGGGAATTTAATTCCATTACTGCATCTTTGATGTCTGTCCAGTGTCAACAGTGTAACAACAGAGGCTGGTGCTTGTAGGAGCCCCTGCATCTTCATACATCTTTCCATTATTAACACCACTCTAAGCACATTCCACTGCTGTCAGTCTGGGGCAACATCACAGTGAAATATTAAGCCCCCTGCCGTGCCTATCACTGCTCCGCTGTGTAAGTACATTAACTGTACAGCATTTGAAAGGGTCATTATCAGCCAAAGAGTGAAAAGGACTGACATGCAAAGCATTATCATACATGTTCCCACGCAGCAGTCAGTCAAGTTCCCAGTGAATATGTTTGTGTGAGCAGATGATGGTATCAAGATTTTAACAGTGTTGTTTGTCAGGGCCAACAGTAGCAAATGAATTTGAATTTATTGACTTTTTGAATTTATTGTGTTTTGTCGCTGTTGTCTGTGGACCTCTTCCTAAAATACCATAAATTTATTATGTCACTAAAAGATAAATGAAATACCTCCGAATTAATTTGCACCAACTCGGTAATGTTCGCTCCTGATGTACAGAAGTGGAAATATGCTAATGTTGGTGCTTTGTAAATTAAATTAATACTGAGTTTGTGGCATGCAATGTCACAATCTCAATGTGCACTCTTACTATTTTTCTCTCAGATTCATTTAAAATTATAACCTTAAAAACACGTCAGTACCATTTACTATTCAACAAAAAGAATTGTAGCAAAACTTACCATTAATGTCATACTGTTGCTTTATATTCAGAATTTGCGCTATACTGGCAACATAATTACATTTTAAGACCCCTATCAAACTTAAATATTGTCTACAAACCATTTGTAAATAGATTACGAATTAAGCAATATAGTGACTCGAGCTATCAGGCTCACATAGAGTAAAATACACCATTAAATACCAATAAAGCCTAATTTCAGTTTATTGATATATTTTCTTTATATTTGGCTGTTGTTGGTCTATTTATCAGGCTAAGAGAATCCCACAGTGAAGCAAGTCAGTATGCGCTGAGAAATAATGGCCATTTCAGTGCAAGAAAATATTAATTAAAAAAATCTAATTAAATTGTAAAGCCGTGGGAGGCTTGCAGTGCTTGTTACTTTTCATGAGTTTTTTTTGCCTCTCACAAACTTAGCACAACCTGGTGTGTTTCCCTTTGTCTTAAGGTGAGATAAACTGATATATTCCTATTCCTCTGAAATAAATCTCTCCTTTTTGTCAGAGTTTCAACATTGCTGTGAAACATTGCTCACAGATTTTGGTCCACGTTGACATGATGACGTGAATCTCCCATTCCACCACATCTCAAAGGTGCTCTGTTGGATTGAGATCTGGTGACTGTGGAGGCTATTTGAGTACAATGAAGTCATTATCATGCTCAAGAAACTAGTTTGAGATTATTTGAGCGTTGTGACATGTTGTCCTGCTAAAAGTGCAACCAGACAATGAGTCCACTGTGGTCATCATGGGATCGACACGGTAAGCAGCAATACTCAGAGAGGCTATGGTGCGTAAACAATGCTCAGTTGGTACTAAGTGTTCCCATGACTTTACCACCACCAGCAGCTTCGACTGCTGATACAAGGCAGGATGGATGCTTTCATGGTGCCGCAGCAGACTCAGACCAGGGAATGTTTGTGTGACTTGTACCTTTAGTGTCCGTTTCTCAACGCTACAACCCACCTGGCTCAATGTTCAGTACATTGTGTACTCATGTTGTAATGAGTGATTATTGTTGTTACTGTTGCCTTCCAACCAGCTTGAAGCAGTAGGACCTCTTCCATCAGCATCAGCACTTTTGTCCAGAGAACTGCCGCTCACTTGATATTTTCTCTCTCTTTTTTGGAGCCATTCTCTGTAACTCTAGAGATGGTTGTGCAGGAAAATCCCAGCAGACCAGCAGTTTGTGAAACACTCAGACTAGGCTGTCTGGCACCAGCATTCAGGCCATATTCAATGTTGCTTTAATCGCCTTTCCACTCCATTCTGATGTGCAGTTTTAACTTCAGCAGGTCATCTCGACTGTGTCTACATGCCTGAATGCACTGAGTTGCTGGCATGTGATTGGCCGATTAGATATATGCGTTAGAGAGCATTTGAACAGACGTACCTAACGAAGAGCCGGGTGAGTGTTTATCACTTATAGTACAATACACTGCAATTACACAGGAACAATAACTTTGTTAAACTGAATAGTAGAAGTTTTGCTTTGATGTTATTTGTGCATTAGAGCTATTAAAAGCAAATATTGGATAGTCAAATCCAAATAGACATTTAAAATGCCCACAGTGGTAAATATATACATAGAATTACAGTTTTAATAATAAACAGATATTAATGTTACTGTACATTTTCCCCTTGCCAATTTATATATTTACAGTATTTAAAATCTCCAAAAAGGTATTTGTTCTGTAATAATCATCCCATCTCACTTGACTTAATATGTAATGAATTTAAGTACTTGCTGTTTATATTTATTTATTTTATGAGAGCAGATTTTAATGGCTGCCTCAGATACCACAGAAGGAACACAGGAAGGAAGATATTCCTACATTCTGCTATTACATCTTCAAAGGCACCTGAAGCCCTTTTGAACAAAATACAGACTGAAGAAAATCACACAAGAATGTGAATTAAACAAAAACACATCAAAGTGTGTCAGCTTAACCCACACATGCACCACATGAGCACTTTTGCCTTGTGAGAAAAATATATCTAATGCACATTTCTGTGAAAAGAAAAAAAAAATCATCAAGAGGATCGGAGACCGTGTTGTTTGATTGCAAAGAGTCTTTATTTTTTCCTTGTGTTCAAGTACGGTCCTCTCTCAGCAGGGTCATCTAAGAAGCATGGACACACAACACACAACTCGCACCAGAGCCTGAGCATCTTCAGGTGGGATTTCTCTTTTTGTCTCGACTGGGGTGGGGGGGTCCCGATCAGCAGTTTCCATGTTTAGGTCAAGTGAACAAGAGTCCTGTTGTACACCACATAATTGTTTTCTCTGCGAACATTTGTTGCATTTAGTGACACTGACATCAGCACATAAAAATTATATATATATTTATATATATATATTTATATTCATATTCATATATTTATAGATTTGTCATTCTATATCAACAATTCCTTCTAGTGATTTTTTCCTTGGTTTTTCATGTTGTAAAACTGGACAAACTGTCGGTAGGAATGCCTTGTTTGGACATTGATTTGTACAGGAACGCTCAGACACATACACGCAACAGAGGCATACGCACACTACTACACACATGCATGCATAGATACGCTCGCTCAAGTTTACGTGTACACACAGGCCACACATTCTGTCACATACATGCACATGTACACAAACACACGCGTGCGCACACACGTCAACCCCCCCCGCCCACACACACATCCGCATACACACCCACATGTGCTCAGCCAACACGGAGAGGCAGGTCTGTACATCTACGGGAGAGAGACATTACCCATGATTCCCAGCAATAAGTACAGCTTCACCTGATCAAAAACACAAGAAAATAAAAGTTACAAACAGCAGAGTGAGTCGGCCAGTCTACGTCGTCTGTAAACGTCGACAAAAATTTCCTTTTAAAGTCCTCTTGGACTGGTCCACTGTGTGTCAAAGTTTGGCACAAGACCTTTCTCTCTCGTCTTCCTTTGTCTCTACTGTACACTGAGATGTACAATACTGGCGGCTTTCACTGATGTGAAAAAAAAAACTTGAAACAGTTTGGTTTTTTTTTATGCAGAGGTGATGATGACAAACCACTAAAAGTTGACATTGTCAAACATGTCAGATTCCCCAAAGTGAAAAGACAAACCTTTCCAAAGACAGAGAGTGTGCTTTAAACATACACATATAATCTTTAGGCAGTGAAAAAGCACTTTAGTTGACGGGGACTCTGGAACAATGCTGCTCTGCCAAACTGATGCTTTGGCAGCTTTGAACTGCTCTTTACTGTGTCCATGACAAAATTCACTCGACGGAGAGAGAAAAACACAAATATCGCAGTGCTTCCTCTCTTCCTGGGAAAGGAAAGGGGGGCCAAAACAAAAGTGTCTGCTGACACCCATCCTGATGATGTCTGTCAGGTCTGATTCTCGTGTTCACATTTCGCTTATTTTTTGTTGCTTTTGATGTTTCAGTCAGCGGTCAGTCATGGAAAATAAATTATGTTTGTATAAGTGGCCCATCAAAAACGTGTAATATACACACTATATCACCTTTTACTGTACACAGAAAATAAAAAGTTTCTTTTTGTTTTGCTGAAAGTGAAAATTTAGAAAAGTACAAATAAAAAAGATGTAAAAGAATGACGACAAAAAAAGAAGTCTCTTGAAGATGACATTCCTTGAACGCAAATTCAGAAGCCTCTGGAGGCGGCAAGGCCATTGCAACAAAAAAGGGGGATAAAAGCAGTGCTACGTTTGTCACTTGGGTGAAATGGTAAACATCCACTTCTTGCTTGTTGCCTGATGTGCTTTCATCTTTTTCTGTGCTTTTATTCTTCCTGACCTCTTCAAGAACCCTCATGCCATCTTTGTCTCTCATCTCCTCCTTAGGTCAGACAGCTCTTTGCTCCTACAGAGTAAGAACGCTCCCTCAACTGCTGCTTATTTCTTTATCCTAGCGCCCTCTTCTTCTCTCTTGACATCTGCATACTCTATCCGCCTGGTCATTTTCTCTCTTTTTATATTCTGTTTCCTACTCTTAGTTCAAACTGTCAAACACACTTTGTCATATCTACTTCCACTAGCTCCACTCACTGGTGAAATGGAGCTGACTTTAAAGAAATAAACTGGTCTGGAAAAAAAAGTTCACATGCACATGCAGTCTCTCTTTGTTGCTCGACCTGACTTTACTTCCTATCCCCATCCAGCTCTGCTATCCCACTTATTTTAGAGAACATAAATTTCCTGCCACTGGCTACAAGATCGCTTTCAAAATACCACGTATAATCACTGCTGATGTCTTGCAAAAATAATCCCTTTCACACAAGCACACACAGACTCTTTCTTGCCCCCCAACACTGTAGTCTAACTAGACCCAGGAGTCAGGTGAGGCCGGATAGTGGCTGGTCTCGTAGTTTAGTTCGCTGTATGGCCGAGAGGCCGAGTAGAAGTCTACGTAGTTGCCGGTTGATTTGAGGCCCAGATGCATGCGCAGATCTTCCCGCGGGTCCCTGGGTGGTCCGGTGGAGATTGGAGGTTGCTGGGGTGGGGCCTGAGGCTGGGCCTGAGCCTGGATTGGTGGCTGTGGCTGGGGTGGCGGAGGTGGCGGTGGTCCTTGGTCCTCGTAGTAGGCCTCGTCAAAGCTCCGGCTCTGGCTGTGAGGTGGAGGCTGCGGTGGCTGAGGCTGGGGGAAGGAGGGAGGGGGAGGGTAGGGGTCGTAGTCTTTTAGCACGGCTGCTGACGGACTGTCCAGCTGGGGCTGAGGGGGCACGACGCAGGGCTGGGCTGGACCCTGGCGGGGAGTGGTTGAAGTGAAAGAGTGGTAGGTGGGGGGGTGAGGTGCAGCAAGGAAAAGAATGGAGAGTCAAAGACATGTGGGTAACGGGAGGAAAGGTGGGAGTGGAAGAAAAGGGGAGAGAGATAAAGAGGGAGCGATGGAAAGGAGAGTGACAGGTAAGAGTGAACACAAGGGACAAAAGGTTTTGAAAGGCAGGCTGTATGGGTAAAGAGCTCAGAAAGGAATCAGTGGGGAAGGGGTTCATGCTGTGAATTCTCTATTACATGCAGGCGTTGAAGGCGGCAATGCATCTCTAACACTATAACACTATAACTCGCACAGGCCAGTTGTGTGCATGTGTCTGTGTGTGTGAGCGCACGCGTGTGCAGCCGCGTGAGGAAAACGTGTTTACATGTTTAACTGCCAGTGTTAAAAGTTCGTACCCGTACAAATGAACTTATACTTTAATTAGAAACTTATAAGTGATGAAGAAATCAGGCCAAAATTTCAAAGTCAATGGCTCTGATGCCTTTTATTTCCCTTCCCTCGGTACCAGCAGAGTCATTTACCAAGAGCAAATAATTAGTGCAATCAACTGAGGTAATGACTTTAATTGCCAGTCGGGTGTGGTTTCAGGTTGCAGTCGTTTGATACTGCTTGAGCTGAGGGTGTGCCTCCATCGCACACTCTGCCAGCACATCTCTTATCACACTGGGACACCTTTTTGTGTGCATATATTTGTGCGTTTTCTATCCTGCTGCTATCTCTGTTAAAAAACCCCTGAAATGCATGCACTGCTAAAACGCTGTGGTGGTGTATTGCTACATATGCATACAGAAAAGTGGATTCACAGAGCAGCATTAACTCACCTGGTTTTGCTTGATATCATCGCTGGCAGTCAGGTAAGAGTTTCGGAACAGTGTAGATGTCCCACAGGAAATTTGAACTTGATGGATAAAATAAAAATAAAAATTATACCACTTTTTCAATTAATGACAAAAATAGCTACTAATAATACCTATCAGATATCTGACAATAACTTATGAGAGTTTCAAAGCTTCTTAGTGTGCTACTTGTCACATAAAGAATTTATCATAAGAGAAAGAGATGGAAAAAATAGAAAACATTAAAAAATAGAAAATAAATAAATAGACATAAAGGGAGCGTGGAAGCTAATAGAGTGAAGAGATAACAAGAAGGCACGGGAAGAAAGAAACTGGAAAGGAAGACAGGAGAAGATTGAGAAGAATCAAAGTGTGTGAGAAGAGAAATGGTGTGAAGCTGAAAAAAGGCAGATAAGTGAAAGAGGAAATAGGGAATGAATATAGAGGAGAAGGAAAGATAAAGAGGGGGATAAAATAGAATCATTTAATTCATCTCCATCACACACACATACACACACCTGCCATGCCGTCTTTCCGGGATGTGTGCTCTCCTTTGTTGCTATGGAAACCGGCGTTGGTTGCCGTGGAATCGTAGTCCATCTTGCGTTCCTTCAGACTCATCATCTCTCTGGGGGAGGCTGGGGCGCTCGCTACACACACACACACACACACACACACACGCACGCACACACAAAATAATGAGCAATAAACCCAGAACAGCATGAGCCTTCACACTCTGCGTGCTTACACTGGTGTGTCTGTGCGTCTTGGTCTTTTTCAAGGTGCACAGTCATTATTCATCATTTAACTTGTCAGCAGAAAGGGTCACCTCCAGCATGTTAGACGACTTCTGGGAATTCTCACACACAGACGCACACAAACATACACATGGACGCTTTGGACAGTTTACTTAATAGTTTTATGTCTTTTCTTCTCTTCTTTATGTGTTTAAAGTTCATGTTAAATATCCAGCTATCTAACAAGCCAACAAGTCAGATCAACTTTGCTTGTAGTGCATTACAAAAGTGACCATTGATCATTACACCCTCGCACAAACAGGTCTTGTATTTCTTTAATTTTCTTGGTGCCTCAACTTAAACAATCTCCATGACTGGCTGCAAAATCTTGCACATAACAACAAAATAAATGGAGGTGCTAGTACCATCGAATGCATGCACAAGTCCATGCCATGCTAAAAGCATTACATTTAAAAGACAGCAGTGATTAATCTGACTGATCAAAGATTGCCAAATCATAGTTATATACTGCAGTGCAGTTTTCAGCAGTTTTAATGAGATTAAGTACATGTTTACTGACAGCACTCACCGTGTTCCCTGTATGCTTTTAAACATTTTAATCGCATTTTAAACGGGATGTTATTTAACCCGATTAAATGGACACTGTTCTAACAGTTTTTCATGCAAAACATAACAACAGTTAAATTGTTATTGCCTTTTTGTGCTTGTGTACTAAGTAGTATTAATGAACTCAATTGCAGCAGTGTTAAAATACTGAAACTAAATGGAGGAGTTTAGCTGCTAGTTTATTGGTTATCGTGACAACAAAGACATTTATGAGTGGCCTCATGCCAATATGCAGTCCTATTTGTGTGTTTTCCAACTCTGCTGCACTGCTAACTTCACAGTAGAGCTATGCTTTCTTTGGAGATACTATCAAGTTTCAAACCTATTTAGGATCTCCACACCTCCACACATAATGTTTCTGTTTGTGACTGTGTGGATTTGGACAATTATGCATGTGTACATATCTGTCCAAAGACATGCAGTTTGTGGGGATAGGTTAATTGGCCATAGGTGTAAATGTGGGAGTGAATGTGAGCGTGAATGGTTGTCTGTCTCTGTGTTGGCTCTGCGACAGACTGGCGACCTGTCCAGGGTGTACCCCGCTTCTCGCCCTATGACAGCTGGGATAGGCTCCAGCGCCCCCGCGATCCTGAAAAGGATAAGCGGAAGCAAATGGATGGATGGATGGATGCATGCATGCATGTGTGCAGGCGATGACAAACATGGCCCTCATATTGTAGAAATACTGATAATGTCCCAATTTTCTTTTTTAAACACACACATGCAAACTTTTAGCCCATCGCAAGGTAATCCCGTTATAGCATACTTTAAGTGCTTACTCACCACCTCCTATCATAACACTGGACTGCCATAATCCTGCCCACCTGTTTCAGATTGCTTATATAAAGATTCTTATAACTAACTCAATGTTTACATACCAACCCAGTATCACGGCAAAGCGTGTAATAGACACGCCGCTCCACTCTGTTCATTTCACGCTTTGCTGGGATACTGGGTTGTACACACATACAGTATACTCCAGGAAATGTGAGTACATTCTAAAAATAAGCTTTTTTGACATGCTCACACTAGTTTTGACATTTATTTAATATCTGTTACACATGCAAATATGCAGCACACACAGACACACACACACACATGTGGAAGTCACCATTCTCAGTCCAATGAGCCATCGGGTAGAAACGCTTTTCATGCTTCTGAATAAAAAGAAAAGCAGATGTAGCCTACTCCAAAAATTAGTGCATAATTGTCTTTGTTCTCTTTGGTTGTTCTATACCACGATTAAAGGTTAGAGAAGAGCAACCTAGGGATGAAAACACTTGTGAATATGACTAGCAAATGAAATAAAGGCTTTTAAAGTGATTTTTGGAGAGCCATTGAATTAAAATTCATCTATTTGAATACTAAAGGATGCCCGTTTTTCATCTCGGCTGTTCAATGTTTGACATAAAAAGCAAAGGCGCATTGTACCCTCTTATCTGTTCCCCAGCCTTTTCTGCATTTTGACAAGACATTGTATTACACACGTACACGCGCAAGCACAGAAACGGCTGTGAAGAAGGCACATAAACATAATCACTTTGGCTGTGGTGAGCCACGTTTTTATAATGTTTTAACACATTTCATTTTTAATTTTATCATCCAATACCTCTGTAGCAGATTCCATTAAAGTAGCAGCTCAAACCTTTTACAGAAACCTCCAGAGACAGTGCCATCGCTGCTGGTTACCTAGGGGACCTGGCTTGTAAATGCTCGATATGACAGCCCGGGAGACAAATTCTATCAGTGCAGAACACAGCAGGACCCTGTGGGGGCCATGACACATGCAAAGGTCTCTCTCTCCTTCTCTTGCAGCCTCTAACCTCCCCTTCTCTTTCATAGTCGTACTACTCTCTTCTCACATCAACTCTTTCACTCCTCTTCTCCCAGCGTACTTGCATACCATCATTACTCCTTCTGCTTTGATCCATCTCTAAGGAGTCGGACTGCAGTCTGGAGTGTATGCAGAGGAGAGATATAGGAGCATGTGGGTGTGTGTTAGTGTGTGTCTCTGTGTTTGAGAGCACACTGAGGTGGCCTGTAAAGAGTGAGAGATCAGAGGGAGAGGTGAGAAGAAAGCAGGATTACGGCAAAGAGGAGGAGGAGAGTGAAACGGGTGAATGAGAAGGGGTGGACAAGCTCAAAGGCAAAGGGGGAGGCATTGTGTGTAGACAGAGGAGGAGCAGAAGAGAAAGATGGGAGTCATGGCTCAATTTACCCCTGCTGATCCACTGTACAACAGACATCCACAAATTTCTCTATGCACTATAATCTCAAAACTTCTTATTTTCAATGTCGCTGGCTAAAGTCAAATCCCCAGCCTTCTTCACTTCCTCCTCCCTGCATTAACCATCCCTCAATCCCTAATTCTTCTTGCCTTCTTGCTTTTTCTCTCTCTATCTCCCTCCGTGTTTATCTCATCCCTCCTTCTTTTCCTCCTCACACACAAAAACACACATTTTATTTCTCTCTCTCACTCCCACTGTCTTCCTCTCTTAGCAGGGTCCTTGAAGACCTCTCTAAGCCAGGAGGAAGGAAAAGTACTTTTCTGCCTCATCAGCTTGCTAAGCCCAGTGTGGTGAAAGAACAGCTAAAGGCTCTTGAACCACCGATGCTAACAGCTAATGCTAATGTGCCCTTTGCAAAGCATGAAGGCCAGTGGGCTCAAGCTATGGGCTAATGATAATCATATTTTGTAGCATAAGCCTGTAATGCTATGAGCTATTTAGCGGTGGTATAATGACTGATCGCATCCGCAAATGTTAATGTAGATGACTAATGTCTAAATTAGATTCTCTGTGTACTGTACCACAGATGTAACCCTTTATTCAACTGATTTTCTGTAACCACTTGTCAAAAGAGTAAAATTCAGTAAAGCCTTAAATTTTAATATATGCTTGTTTTTACAAACAAAATCCTGCCTTATTTTGATAATCATACCAAGTCTTTAAAGACAATTTATACCAACTGGAAAAGATGCTGACTGCTTTCTTAAAAATTCAAGTGCAGCTTGCAGGCTTAAAGAAATAAAGAAAATAAAATTATTAATAAAATATTATTTGCTATAACCTTGGCTTGAATATTGTTTCCCCAATTATTTAGCTGACTGCCTGTGATAAAAGAAAGACAAAAAGAAACAAAACAAATTGTATTTCAGTATTTTTTTGTTTCAGAAAACAAAGATTTTTTCAGTTTGATGATGTGCACCATCACAAGACCCATACCCTGTTTGGCCATGAGATATTTAACTAACCACACAACTAAGTGAAACATTTTTTACATATGAGGTCTTAATCTTGGCTGTTAAGAGATACACAAGAATGAATGAAAACACGTATGCATAGCATCTGTATAGGGAGTGCCACGGGTTTCTCACCAGAGCGGTTATTTGGAGATGTCCTGACAGGAGAGACCGAGGGAGTTCGCGAGGAAGAATAGGGCCTCTGCCGGTCTCTTTCTATTGTTGAGGCAGAGCCCACAAAGTGATACTGGGAGTAGCCATCCTGTAAAACAAAACAAGGAAGAAGCTTGTTATCACCTGTGATAAGTAACTGCACAAATACATAATCTTACTGTCATCAATTATTATAGCAATTACATATTTTAAAAACGAAGATTTTTTAAAATCATCCATCCATCAATCCACTTTCTGCCGCTTGTCTGGGTACAGGTTGCAGGGGCAGCAGCTTAGACTGCCAAGGAGGCATCCTAGCCAGATGTTACCTCAACTGGCTCCTTTCAGTAGCACCAGCTCTCTTTTGAGTCTCTAATGATGTCTGAGCTCATATTGTCACCCAAAGTAAGCCATTTTTGGTTGCCTACATCCACAAACTCCTTCTTTTGGTCATTACCCAGAGCTTGTGGCCTTAGGTGGGAACATAGATTGAGCGGTAAAGCTACAGCTTCACTCTCAAACTCAGCTCTCTCTTTATCACAGGAGACCTATGATGTCTGCACCAGTCTGTCAGATATTAGAATTATTAGATTTTTTTACTGATCAATCATCAAAACCTCCTATTACACGATACAATGTCACCATGTAAAAGACTGATCTTTTAGGAATATGTATTTTTGTAATGCACCAAAGAATGATGATCCATTAGTCTTAAACTCTGAAAGGCCCAAACAGATTTGCAGCTTCTAGTGGATGAAAGGATAAGAACTGTTATTAGAGTTAGCGATACAACAGCGCCAGTTTGATTACCACGCAGCAGGAAGTGGCACTTCAACAACGGCTATATGACACAGCATGTCTGAATTACATTTTTACTGATGTGCTTTAGAAATAAACCCCTCCATGTACTCATACAAGTAACACTTTAAAAGCACAGAGTGGTTTGAGGACTATATTTGTCATGGTCCTGGGTCGTTGACCCAGCGTTTTGCGTTTTTTCTGATCTGTATTAGTTAGGGTTAACCTGAAGTTTGGTGTATTGTCAGCCCTACCTGTGTCTGTCCTTGGTGCTCTGTTCATGTCCCCGTGTTGTGTTGTACATCAGTCTGTTTCCTGTTTTATTTTGAAGGCTCGTGTTCTGGATTTCCTGTTCTGTTCTGAAGGTCTGTGTCTGTTGTTATTGTGTTCAGCTTGTCTCCTCCGGTCCCCAGGTGTATTAGGTTCAGCTGTTCTTCCCTCCTGTGTGTGATTACCTGATTACCTTGTGTGTGTGTGTGTGTGTGTGTGTGTGTGTGTGTGTGTGTGTGTGTGTGTGTGTGTGTGTATATTTAGTGGGTGTCGGTCTGTGTTCGTTGTCGGCTCGTCTGCGTTCATCCATGTATCACTGCGTTAATCTACATTCATCTGCGTTCTATGGTGTTCCTGTCTCTGCGTCTCTCTGCCCCGCACCCCTTTGTATGGTCCCAGGTTTGTCACTTAGTTTCTCCCAGTTTAGGTTTCCGTTTGTAATTACTCGTGCTTCATTGCCTGTTTTTGCCACTACCACCCTGTAAATAAAACGTCACTCGTATCATCAGTTTGCTGCATTTTGGGTCCTCCTTTTCCTCCACACCACACGGCTCCCTCCGCCAGCCGTGACAATATTAGGAGCAACGAGTAACAAGCGGAAGAAACACAAACTAACGTGACCACGATCCAGCGATCTAGCAGAAAGAAAAAGGGTCACACTGACTGTGAAATGTTCAAGAGAAAACAAGTTTGTTTTTTTGATATTTTTGACAGGCCAAAAAAAGAAAAATCAATAATTTGTGACTTGCTGAAATTGTTCAAATTGATTCACTAAAAGAAAAATCTCTGTAAATACATTTACAGAGCCAACTGTATTTAAATATTGTCCTTATTGAGATTATTATCGTGTAGTAGGTAATTGAAACATTATTCTGGACACTGGTGGACACTGACAAACACACTGCATGTACAAGTGAGCTTACAGCCATGCGCATGCAACAAATTAACACGCTTGCCTCAATTCTGAGCTTAGTAAATAACCCACTCCCTTCGTAGAAAAATTAATACAACTAACAACTCCAAGCATAATTACTGCCAAGCAAATGACTTTGTATCAGCATTAGTTTAGTAGTCATTGGAGCAAAGCCCTTTTCATAAAAATGGATTATGAGAGTCAACAACAATCACAGAGCTGGAACCAAATTCAATTTAGCATTAAGATAATTGGGTACCTCTAAAAGCAAAGCACAAGCAGATAATAAAAGATATCGGAGGCATGTTCCATCATAGCGTTACTATCTGGGGGCCTAAGCTGAGCAGTGGGAAACTGGTGAAAAAGTGATGACTGAGAGTACATAGGAGAGGTGAATCACTCCAGTTGCAATGATGCTGGAGAGGAGGACACGGAGAGGAGGAGAATGAGAGACGAAGGAGATGGGGCAGAAAGAGAAGAAGGTGAGATAGACAGAGGACTAGCTGAGGGAGACAAAAGATGGCAAAAAGTAATGAGCGAGGAGGAGGAGGAGGTGGGAGATTGCCAGAGAGAGTAATGACAGCAGAGCAAAGATAGCGTGAGGAGGGGAGAGGTAACACGGAGGAGAGGTACGGATGGAGAAGTACAGACACCAGCCAGAGAAAGCAAGAACTAGACTGGATTGAACGCAGTCCCATGTCCTCCCTTGACTCTCATTTCCTGGCAGAGTGCTGAGAACTAATAGAAAGCTGGATCCTCTGACACACAGCAGTTCAAAGGTAGCTCATTTCTAGTCTCCACCATTCCTCCCACCCTCATATTCACTTCATCTATTTATCCACCATCCCTTCAGTATTCTCACTCACCTTGTTTCACATTCACGTTGCACCTTCCCACCTCCCCCCATCCCAACAAATCTCATTACATCCAATGTTACCTCCTTATGGTACATTGGAATGCCTGCTGTCAAACTGTCATGCTGCTCAAATGAACAGAGTCACTGAATATTGAACGATAAATGTATTTTACAGAGTGATGTACAAAGAGTGCTGCCTGGAGATGTAGCTCAGAAATGGGGCCCAGGAATGATTGGGGCAGGGGGTGGTGGCTTAAGGGCTTCCCCAAACAAAATGAGCCATAGTCAAACTTTACAACAATGACTGAAATCAGAGATAAAGAATATAACATATACAAAAATGTATGGGTGTATTCACATTTGGTGTCTTTCTACATAGAGTAATAACTTTATATTTTGCCATAATTTTATTCCACTCGTTCCCTTAAGAGTAAAAGATTAAATCATTATTTTCTGCACTGACTTTACTTTATATTCTGTATGAACCTCTTCAAGCTTTTCATTGACTTTCGAATATTTATGGTCTGAAATAGTCAGACTCGCAATTCTCCTTATATAAGGCAGACAAATTCGATACTTTGTAAGAAGAATTTCATATGTAAATAAATAAAAAAATTCTGTGATTTTTTATTATCGATTGGTAGAGGATTAGTTTGTGCTGTGTATAACCAATAAATATTAAACCCAGATTAAAATTTAATCAAGGACCAAATCACACAGTGTCTGAAGGTCTGGACGGTATTTATTCTGTACCCTGTATCCATGGTCCAGCGTTTGTTTCGTGTCAGCGTGTGCTGTGAAACTTCACACTTACATTCACATTTATCATTCCTGGTCTTTCTGGCTCTCACCTATTCTCCTCAACATACCTGTTTTTTCTTCTCTTTTCCACCCACCTTGTCTTTCTCTCTCACAAGCTCTATACTCCAAGCACCCCTTTTCAACTCCTACTGTAAGAATGAGAGGAGAAAAAAAAAAAGAGGATTGGTTGCCAGGCAACCGGTCTGCCTGTTGCTCTCAGCATCACTGGATGGTTAGCTGAAGGTCGCAGGACTGAGAGGTAAAAAGTGATTATTGCCCCAACAAATGAAGAGAGTGTGCGCGTGGGTATGGCGGCACTTTGTGAAATTGTAAAACGTTACACACGACGAGTGGAGGGGGCCCTCCGGTCACATCAACCACTGAACATTGAACGTTTTCAGTCCTTTAATCCATGCCTCTTTCTCACTCATTTCAAGCTCCAATTTTAATATTTGCAATTATCACCACCTCCCTCTTGAGCCATCTGTCCTCTCAGGAGCAATGTGCCCCTCGACCTTTGCATCCCTCATACTGGTTACTGGTGGTGTTGCTGATTTAGCAGCTGACCTTTATACTATGGTTGCATTGATTGCAAAGAGCCCAGAATGTTGCGAGTGCTGCAACTCTGCCTCCCTATCTTCCCAAAATACTGTTGTTAGGCTGTCTGAGGGTAAAGGCTATCTTAACATCCCTCCATCTCCTTTCTGTGTTTCTCTCCCTGTCTGTGTCTGACTGTGGGAAAAATCAGATGAAACAGAGTCAGCTTCTGAGGCCTGAGCTTGTTTGATATTCAATGATGTTTTTAAATATCCACCTCCTTCTCTCTGTCTTTCTCAGTTGTGTAGTTGATCTTTCCACAAGTATAGCAGTGGATGATTTCATTTTTTCAAAATAAAAGTAGTGGAGTGGAACCCTTAGAGCTCTCTATCAGATTAATTCATTTTATTTGCAGTAACATCCTGAACATTCGGGGCTCACTGATCATGCACAAGACTAGGCTGAGCAATCACTGACCTTACACACACACACACACACACACTTCATTTACATCACTTCTCACTTACGTCACATCACATCCACATAGTGAATTACACATCCCCGGAGCATATTGTAAAACTGTCACACGTGTAACAAACACAGCATCTCTCTGACCCTGAACTCAATCTGTCAAACATGTGTGCATCTGCCTTGGTGATTTGTGCGTGTTTGCGATATTTATATGTGATATGTGGGCATGCCTGTGTGTGTGTGTGTGTGTGTGTGTGTGGGAGAGAGAGAGAGAGAACATGTCTGATTAAGTACCCTAGACAGATCATTTATCAAGAAATGAGGCACAGCAACCCAGCAGAAGTTATGCACTGAACAGGGACATAACAAAGTGTAACAGTGTGAATATGAAATTTAGAATTTACCTTGTGTGTCTGTGTGTCTTTGTGCCAGAAACAGAAGGGTGTATATGTTTGTGTAAATGAGTCAGAATTTGATCTCTCCGGTCCTATTAAGAATGGGTTTATTTACAAAGTGACCATGTTTCAGTCGCTTGCTTTCTCTGGAAATCCCCAGTTGAACAGTGCTGCACATTTGTTGTTTACTTAAAAGATGACCTGTGGCTACACTCCAAGAACTGTAGATGAAACGCTACATGCGCAGCAACACAAACACACACACCGAATGAGGACACATCCTGTCAAATAGTCCAAATAAACTCTGGTAAAAGTAGAGTTTTACTGCACTCTGGAGAGTATTATACATGATTTATCCTCAAGTCAGTGCTAGTGTTGGTACAAACAGATTTTGGCTTTGGTTTATTAATGACTGCTGCGCAGCAGATCTTTCAAATCATCTCAGATGCTGTATTCATATTGAGTTACTGTTTATTCATAGGCTTGCAGCATTTCGCTTTACTGTGCTCAAACACTGCGGGGCAGCCCTGCACCCCCCCACTCCGTTGCAATTCTCTTTTCTTTCTCTCTCTCTCGTAGCCGAGCCTGCTCCCATGGCACTGCTGTAGGAAGTGATTAACTCTTCTTACCGCGTTTTGACAAAAACACACAATTTCAAAGACACACGCTCGCACAAACATACACGTTTACCCACACCCATAACTTGAACACAGTTTGAAAGTGTGTTTGAAAATGCTCTCATTACTTCAAGACTTCAAAGCAAGAAACTCTTTGGCAACACAGCTCAAACCGACTCATTATTGACCCTACACTTCTCTCTTCTTCCCAGACCCACAAACTCCAGTGTGCTTATTTTTGAACTACAAAAAAAAAGGTATGAATTCACCTCACTTTTACTCACTCTTTCTTTCGCCTGTGTCTTTCTCAGTACTTTGCTTTTGCTCACAAACACTGTGCAGAGACATCCTACTCCACTCTCATATAAACTATATGCTAATCCATGTTTGGATTGGAGGCTAACAGGATTTCTGCTGCACCTAACACCCATGACCTAATATGTCACACAGGGATACTTGCAATAAAGTTACTTATTCTGAGTTCTGCACTCTGGTGATAAAGTCAGTAGGCATCGTCTAACACAACAATTTCCACAGTTACAAAATTAGACTGCTTTGTCAGGAGCCAGGCAATTTATGAAGTAAACAGTGAGGTATGGTGTCTATCGCTCTTTTAGAGTGACTGTAAACAGAATAATACAGGAGCTTGACTAACCAAACCATCTAAAAGTACAGGTTACAGGTTTGAAACTGGTTTGTTGCATTTAATCAAAGTTGATTAAATGCAACATTTTAACTGTATTAGACGACGCTGATCAGTCCCAGATTAGAAGAGTTAAGACGGGATAAAACTGGAGATTATAAATCAGGACAAAGCACAGATGATGCCTTTTTAATATTTTATACTTGCCTTTTAAGATTGTTTCCTCGCCCGTTTAATCAACCACATTAATTAAGTTAAGTCTCCTTATTAAATCTGTGTGAAAAAAACAAAACAAAATGAAACAAACAACTAGAGGAGCCAAGATGGTTGGGGATTAAAAAGAAAAAAAAACTGTAGCAACCTTTGTTGGATCTGAGCGCTGCGTAAAGCTACTGCCCTTCATTTCTGATCATCGGAGTGTTATGCCATCCAGTCGACTGTAATGATATCCAGTGGCAATGATTACAGAAGTGTGAAGCAGATGAGGCTCCAATGGGCCACATGGGGATACTGCTCTGTGTAATACTGAGGGCTGAGAGGATGACGAATGAAGAGAGCGACACAGTTGTCAGGATGAAGCAAGAACACACTGATGCCATGGGGCAGCCTGTCCTGAAGTTACTTGTGCAACAACAAGATGTCTTAAGACCCCAACCCTCGGAAAGGGAGTCCATGACAAAACAATCAAAGAAGCGAGTTGCAGGGTTGCATACTGGGTCATATTCAGCACTGTACAGAAGTCTTGAGCTACACCTTATTTCTTTATATCTTCCTTCCATTAGTACATTTTTTAAAGCGGTTCTGAGCAATAGTTCAATAGGCTGCTTGAAGGTCTGTCAAAGTTTTTCTTTGGATTGGCTTCTTTTTCCACTCACATTCAGTCCAGTTTTTGTACCTGACCTTTCCTAGAGTAATGTGCTTTTTTTTAAATTTACTGAACCACTTAACACTGACCTAAGAATCATTCAAGCATAAACTGAAAATCAATAGCAACAGATTTTTGAAATGTTGGTTCAAATCGTCATCATTTTCTACGGAGGAATTAAGGAGAGAGTGAGTGTCTACGGCCGTTTGTAACACATGGTGGAGGGCCTGTCATGGTTTGGGGCTGAATCTCAGACAGCGGTGTTGGAGATCTTATCAAAAGTGATGGAATTATAAACAAACAAAAGGTCAGATTTTGATCTACCATGCAATACCAGCTGGTAAGCATCTGATTAGCAGTGGCTTCATTTTTCAGCATGACAGTGATTCCAAACGGTTCCATTGAAGGAAAAACATGCAGGATTTAAAAAACAGAAAACAAAACAAAACCACACACACAGTGGAACATTATCATCCTAAGAGCCTGAACCACAAGCTTACTGAAGGAATGTGAAGGCCCTTCAGGAGGTCTGGAGAACTATTCTTAAGACAATTTAAAGAAATTACATGAAAGCTGCCTAAGAGAGTTCATGCTGTGTTGAAGAATTGGGGTAGTCATACAAAATTTCAGCTTTAAAGTTCATTAGAACTGTTCAAACTCTGTTGTTACCTTATATGATGTATCCTACAATGTATCTATCGTTGTGGAGGACTATAAATACCTTGGAGTACACATTGACAATAAACTGGACTGGGCTACAAACACCACAGCACTTTACAGCAAGGGCCAGAGTCGTCTCTATTTTTTGAGGCGACTGAGGTCCTTCAACATCTGCCAGAAAATGCTCTGGCTTTTCTATGATTCTGTTGTGGCCAGTGCGATCCTCTATGCTGTTGTATGCTGGGGGAGCAGGCTGAGGGTCGCAAATGCCAACAGACTCGATAAACTGATCTGTAAGGCCAGTAATGTTGTGGGGATGGAGGTGGTGTCGGAGAGGCGGATGTTGTCCAAGATAAAGACAATGTTGGATAACACCTCCCACCCACTCCATGACATGCTGGTCAGTCACAGGAGCACGTTCAGTGAGAGACTGAGAGTACCGAAAAGCACCACTGAACGACACAGGAAATCATTCCTGCCTGTACAGCTCCTCCATCTAACATACTGTTTACTGCAACAGCTACACCCTTCTTGCACATGCTCTTCCTTTTTCAGCTATTTATTAATAAGTGACTTTTATGTATATATTTGCATGTATATCTTGTGCTATTCTTAGTTAGTGTATTGTCTGTCTTTGTTAATGTTTGTTTATAATGGAGCACTGTAATGAAAAATAATTTCCCCTAGGGATCAATAAAGTATTCTGATTCTGATTCATGTATGTTTGCATATTTCAGGACTTTCACATTCGGTGAGATTTTTAACAGGTTCTAATCCACCGGTAAAATAATTTTTATCATATATATTCATATGTAAAACATATATGTGGTTAATGCGTAAAAACTGAACCCAGGACTGTATAAAATCTAACTCCTACTGATGCAAATGATGTGCAGCACTTTAATAACCCTGCCAACCCCCAAAAAGCCTTTACCATATAAACATAGGTAAGTATTTACGTATGAAATGGAAGAAAACATACATTTGCCTTCAGCAGCTGAAATACATCATCTGCTTCATTCTTTTCTTTTTGCAAAAGATGAAAAAGACGCATTCAAAGCCAAGGACACCTCCGTGGAATGAGTAACTTAAAATTTCTCACAGTGAACTGAAACTCGCTGATTACGCCTCTAAAGCTTTATTGTGCTCAATGGCAGATAACCTTGGTGGCAGATATCCACTCAACAACACTCATTACTGACAAGTGAAAGGAACAGAACATCTGTTATTACTTTTAATCAAGTTTCAAGAGTGTGCTGGACTTTTCCATTTCAAACAAAAAAAGCTAGAGAAGGAGATAGTGGGTTTTAATCGCATTTGTCGCAAACAAAACTCTGTGTCTTCAAGAGTTACACAAACACAACAATAATCAAATTTTCCTTTTTCTTCATTTGAGCTGCAAATTAACTGCTGCACTAACGGCATTAACACCATTCAGCGCGCAAGATGATCTAAATGACATTGATGTTGTGTGTGTTTGTGTGTGAGTGTGTAGCTTCAAAGAACACAAACAAAAACACACTAGACTAGAGTCTAACAGAAAATATCCTTTTGTTCTGTATAAATGCTGTTGCTCAGTTGTGTCGGAGTCCAGCTGAAAATCCTATCATTTTTTGGGACGTATCTACCTGAAAGGGAATTCACACAGACTAACGCACGCAGATATGAACACCCCACAAAAAAGCTGACTAATCATGAGCCAACTTCCTCTGCAAAAACATTTCCCGAGGGATCCACACACTTCAGCACTTGGCTACACAAATACATGCACACGTAAAATCTTTACATTTATAAAGAGACACCTACAGCGTCACACTCCTAAAGACAAACATGCAAAGACCAAGACAAACATTGTTGAATAAATATGGCAACCTTGAGTCTGTTTAGAAGGACAGCTACTTTGTTCAATTACCTACAAAATACCTTTAGTCTTATCCATGTGCAAGTCCATTATCTGTAAGTCACATTGGTGCACTGACAGAGTCAAGCTTCTGAATACAACCAGCACACAATTAATATAGTCTCCACTTAGACTGATTATTAAACCAAAGAGAAAAACAAAACAATATGAAGTCACGTAGAATTGATTTCTTAAGTCTCTGGGAGTGTATTAGAGAAACAAACAAACACATTTCAATATATGGTTTTTGGATAACGATCCCGTCATTCATAATTTAAAACTATGAGCAATTTGGACGTACATAACTCACAGCATTAGGACATTAACAGTCCTCGGTGTCAACAAAAAAGTAAATAGCCACAATGACTTTTTGCGTGTCAGTTCGTGGGAATGTTCATTAACATGTTGGCCCAAAACTCCCTGGATAAGTATAAGTATTACCATCCTGGAAAAGACTATTTCCCAAAGCATAACACACACACCACTAGATCTCCTCACTGTAGTGATCAAGAGTTCGGGTTTATTAAAATTTGTTCCCTGTTACGAATAAATCTTTTGCAATTATTAACTAAACAAACAGCTGACTGACAGTGGTCACTTATGGGGAGCATTGGCAATATATGGTTGGATATAGGACCAGGCTAAGCTTAGAACAGGAGAGCGACACTCTATGTCTGCAAGACAAGTGTTCAGGATGAGGGCTGAGATGGTGCAGCTGTGCAAGAAGTTAAATGGCTATTATCGGCAAAACTCTGCTTCTGTCTGAAAAGAATTGAGACAGATCACAAGCTGCAAGCTTAAAGCCTCACATTCCACTAACAGCTTGCACCCAGCCGAAGACCTGAATGATGGGACGTGCCTGACACGTTCCCCTCTAAACCATCCATCAGCGCTAGCCCACCAGCTCTACCTTTCCCACTAAAACAGGTCGTGGGCCTCTCCACAGCTGCCTACCACACAGCAGTCCTCTCCTCCCCTAACACATGCTTGTCTCTTTCCTGGAGAGAAAGAGACATCTTTTCCTGGAGAGAGATGTTAACAGACTCTTCAAGAGACAAACCCCCACAAAGCAGCTGGGCCCGACTCCATGTCTCCATCCAACTTAAAGAGGTCTTTATACCTTACTAGAGACAATTCATGTGTCAACCTGTTTCAAGGCCTGCACAATTGTTCCCCCCCCCAAAAAACAAACAAACAAACCGAACAAACAAACAAAACAAAACAAAAAACAGAGACCACGGGACATGATGACTACCAACCCATTAAAATACAATGTGACCCTACACTTCATTGTTCAGCACCTTCACCCGGTGAATCCACGCCAGGGTCCTGTCCGTGGAGTTCAGCTCAGTTTTTAATTACCATCATCCTGCTCCACTGCATAACAAGCTGTCCCTGCTGAGTGTGCCTGACACCACAGAGCACATGAAGCTGGGAAAACACAGATCATCACAGGTTCCTCCTAAGGTGGCGTTCTTTCCTCTCTACTAGTGATGTGAGCACCAGAATTAATGTGTGGGTGGGAATCTAAACATTACCATTTTGATTAAAAGCAGATGGGTTGAAGGTGACTGAAATATTACAGCACTAATGAGAAAAATAATAAAGATTAATGATGATAATAATAATGATTCTCTTTATTGTTGTCAGGCACAAATTAGCAGAATAAGTTGTCACTGTGCCAATTCTGGGGTCCATTTGTATTTATTTAAAGCATGCCTGCTTAATGCTACAAAATTGTTTCACATAACTCACATGTAACTGACTAAATTGAAAATAACTAGTTTCCTTGTTTGGCTAGCTGGGAGATGATTAATGGGATGCAGGTAATGCATCACTACCCTCTGCTCTACACAGCTGCACCTTTACAACTGCAGGGTCACCAGTCTGCTCCTGAATGCTAAAGCTCGTGAAGTTTGAAGATGACCTGGTGTAGAGCTCAGTGCTCATCATGGACATAGTTGCAGATTTCAAGAACTTCCCAACTGTCCCCATCATTCTGCATGAATCCACAGTTGTCCCCCAGCTTCCTGGGACCATCGCCACCCAGGGATTTATGAAAAGCTAAAGATCAGCTCCCTGTCACGCTCTCAGATTTAATTCATGCAACAACAGAAGAAGTTTAACCTGCTGGAAAAAAATGTCTACAGAATAAGTCCAAGACCATTTTTCACCTCCTTTGGCACCACAACATTGCCAATACCAAGGACAAAGGCAGACTCCAGTGCATCGTTCTGCTTAGAAGGTAATTAGGTGGAATCTGTCATCGCTTCGGGACCTGCACACTTTCAGGACCGCAAGGCAGATGGGAAAGATCAGGGCTGATCCACCCCACCATGGATGCAAATGTTTCTCCTCTGCCTAAATAACTTTTTTCTTTCTGCACCTGGTCCCCCTCCTCTCTCATACACACCTGCACACCTATAATAACACACATTTCTTCTAGACTTAAATCCTTGCACTCTGCACGGTTTCTTACACTTAACACTGTGAACATTTGCACATTTCATTTTTTTGTGCATCCTATTGCATCCACTGCAATATTTTAAATAAATATTAACAGTATGCTTGAACAATGTCAAATCAGCTAACTCCACAAATACATTATTTTGTCTGTACTTGCTGTACTTCTATGATAACAGGATATAAGGTTATCTAAAGTATACTTTACTTTTCTGTAAATCATGAACACACCACAAAAGCACCTGTACTTATTCTCAATGACACCTACCTTCTTGTAGAGAGAGCGCAGGTCTCTGTACTGCCACATACTGCTGAGGACTTGAGAAGCTGCCTTTACCACCTTTGCTGAGTGTCTGCATAGAGACAGAGAGAGAAGGATTATTTCAAATTGACTTCACATCATAGTCATGCTGTCCCTTATTTTTTACCAGCTGCACAAAAAGTGTGCAGGCCAGGAGCACTTGTGAAAGCTTTAAGAATAAGAACGCCATTGCTCTTTTCAACAGAGAAAAAGTTTCATTGCACGCAAACAGTTTTCAGATGAGTTTGAAATGACCCACTCTACCATGCTAATGGTCCCACCTCTGCCACTCAGATGACAAATGACTCTAGTCAGAGTCAGTTCATAAGGCCTGCCCTCCTAATGGCTCCAGCGGGAAGCAGAAGGATGTTCATTTTCAATTTGTCCAAAACAAAAATCGTTGTCAAAACAAGCTTCACTCTGAGTTTTACAATTTCACACTAAAAAGAGCAAGAAGAGTTTGGACGACTGAACAATGTAGTAATGGTATCACCAGTAAACCACTGCATTAGCATTAGTTACACATGACTACAGTGATTCCCAGGAAACAGCTTGCAGAACCTCGATGTTAGATCATGAAAAAAATATTTAAATTCCAGTGGTTTTTTTGTTTTGTTTTTTTTACAGCAAAGAGTCTTCAGCGAACGCTGGGAGTACTGGTATTTAAACAGCATCGTAAAATGATTTTGATCATTACTAGATTATGATTACACAGCCGACATTTTGACATGTAAGAGCAGGAAAAGCACAGGTTTATTAAAAGTCGCTGCAAGATGCAACATGCAAATCTTCAGAAAATGAAAATGAAATTTGGGGACTGCAAAAATCATGTTGCTATTTGTTTGACATGTTGGTTTTAACCCAGCATTTATCGACGTTTTTGGAATAGTTGGGAGTTGTTTCTGTTTATAAACAGCCATTAAGTGCTTCTTACAGTTGTAGTGTAAGGGGTATTTTCCCAATCCAGTGTGTAATTGTATGATTGGTACTGCTGATAATTAACATTTATTCTCAGCTTACCTTCCCCAGGAAAATAAAGATATGTTGGCTATTAGCAGATAACTACACTCACCATGAAATTTGCATTTGTGGAGGTTTCTTTCAGTACCTCATCCCTCTTGGGAATGGTGCCCTTGAGCACAGTTCCCTAAACAGGCCGAGTCCCTTACCATAACAATAAATCATCCTTTGACCTCCGTCTGATAACGTTCTGGTGTCATAGCAACTCCTGACCTACTGGTTGCCATAGCAGCTACGCAGAACACCCTGCCCAGTCTCCCATGGAAATATATATTGGCTGCATCTTGCTTGTTGTTCTCCAGCTGTCTTTTTTGCAGATGAAGGGTGATAGGGAAGGCGGACGCAGTTATGTATGAATGATGGATGTGTAGCTACATTAAGGCGCTGGTTGTTAATGACAACCTAAATTGAATCATGACTGAATGATGTTGTGACAGGTAACAATAAAATACTGAGGCCTTCTTGGATTTAAGCTACTTGTTATTAAGATCTAGTTGTGTTAACCTGAGGAAAAAAATGAATGCAGAGCAATCTAAATCTTTTACTTTTGCATGTTTTGATGACAGTATTCAAATTTTAGATATTAATATTAACATTAGAACAAATCAAACAATGTACCATGTTATAGAAAAAAATATTTACAGTATTGTTTTCTTCCATTTGATAAACCATTTCAAGAAAACTACTGTAATGCATTTTAAATCAAGCATCTACTAAAGGATGAAGTATTAATGGTAGTATTTGTCATCTTTGAACAGAGGCGGTGGTTTACAACACCAACTGTCTGCCATCTATAATCCAGTTTTGAGTTCCCTCCCCAGACGCCTTAACGCCCACTCACATCCTGGGCCATCTGACCTCAGGAATTCGCATGATAAGGTGGGGCCAGGTTTCACAATGAGCTCACCCGAAACCCTGGCTGAATGGGACCCACACCCATTTTCACACCTTGGCTCATGTGATTAGGTAGAGGATCATCAGGGGGTCCTTTTGTCCCTCTGTGGGGGGAAACTCCCACTAGGTTATATCTGGGACTCTCCACCATTTGACCTTAGAACTGAAGAAGCTTCTCGGATGAGAGGTGAAACGTCTTCAAGCAACTTAAAGAAGTCCAGACGCTTTTCTTTGCAAGCTCCTTTGATGCATAAAGTTAAAAGATTAAAACTTACTGATTACGTTACTGATTACTTTTTTCAAGTAACTTTACCAACACTGGTGTGGAGCCAAGATGGCCGCCATCTGCAGAGAATCATTTGTTTCCTTTGTCATTCAAGTGGCTACATCTGTGTCTAGAAGAAGAGGAGTAAGAAGGGGTGTGCTGCCATTTGTTTTTTCCTGCTTTGCTAAACTAGAGAGGTAAGCCCATTGTTTTTCATTTGTTACTTTCAGGCAGGTCATCTGAGTTTGTGTTGATGCTTAGTTCTGTTTGTTTGTTGTTTTGGCCTTAGTTCATCCTGAGGATTTTATACTCCTGAACTTTTGAATTTGTTGAATAAAAAATACAGCATTGTTTTTTTTTTCATAGAGAAGTTGTTCCCCCAGGGTGCTTGCGTCTCAGGGAAATGGATGCCTTTTTCATGTCATGTCCAGGCCTCTTACACGGGACTTCAGTACATTAAAGAATGCTGTAAACTAAAACTATCCCCCCGATGTCAGGACATCATTTCCATTCAAGTATTTATCATTTTAGTTTATTTATTTATTATTGTTATATGTATTCTGTTCAGAAATCTTTGCTATTTATCAGGTTCAACTAATCCCAAACAGCTAAGAGAAATTTAAACAGGTGCTCAGGTTTTAGATTAAGGACGTTTTTATAAAGACATTTTATACAATAAGTCCCATATTGTCCTTTAGATAATAGTGTATCTAAAGTGCTGTAGAAGATGTGGTATTTTAGCATTTCATGATGCAGATCTTATAGTGTAAAATAAACCGGTGTTTACTGCTAAGCGGTTTTTGGTAGAAGTAAATTTTCATTTTTAAAATTTAGTAGTTACTCACTTGTCTCCTTTGCTGCGGGCAATGCCAATGAGTTTTTCGATGCCACCGGCATCACGTAGAGCTTTTGCGTTTTCCATGTTTTTGGTGATGACTTCATGCAGTGCGCAACAGATGGCAGTCACTGTGTCATCTGACATGGCCTTGCTGGGAGGGCCTGTGGTTCCAGAGGTCCCACTGCTGGTTGCATTATTGTTGCTGCTGCTGCTGCCTGGTAACCGATGGATCAAATCTCTCATTGCATATTTACCTGGAGAAAATGAAAGAAAGGAACAGGAATCCTTATTAACTTTTAATCTTCACACAGTTTTGTTCGAAGCAAGTCTGAGTGACAGTCACTGGATTTTGTGGACAACATTTTTTTTTAAGTTAATATCACATGCAACTACTTAATAGATAAAAAAAAAAAAAAACTCCATAAAACTTCAGCTTGAGAGGGCACATTGCAAATCCTCTGATGCATACACTAATTTCAGGACTGCTGAAATTCCAATAAAAGGGGCGACTTTTGGTATTTTGGGGAAAAGGCTGGCATATTAAAAAACTGACATTCAAAGAACTGGTGAGATCGAAGCTACAGAAAGAGGGTGTAATTAAGAAGTACAGGAGATGTCAGATAGGAAGCACATGAATTATGAGAAAGTGAAACAGATGGGGATGAAAGTATTTAAAATCTAGGCTGCCAACAATACTTGTAATTTAAGCTCACCCACAGAGGAAGTCAGTAACGTTCTTGTGCAAGTTAGCTCAAAGAGACTTGAGAAGTGATATAGCTACTTTCAGCTGCTTCCTTATTCACAAGGGGTTGCACAGCACGTATCTGCCCATGTTTGATTTGGCAGAGTCTTTACACTGGATGCCTTACTTAACACAACCCCAAAGAGATTTGTGTCTCCTACTGGAATCAAACCTTGGATCTTTTATACAACGGAGACACTCGAGAGGTGAATGAATGAAATCGTTTAAATGAGAAATGTTCGATGACGTGCATTCAAATGTCGATAATAATTCCTGAATCTTCCATTCAGAAAGTCACCGCGGAGCGAAATATTAACATGACTGTGGACAATATCACAGCCAATATCAGAGATCCAAAGTTATCAGAGCAAATAAGTGATGAGGACGAGAAGCTGAGGGATTGAACAGATGAGGAGTGATTGTGCTGACTAAGGTGGTGGTGGGCATGAATCAAACATGAGCAGTAGTCAAAAAGTAGGAAACGCACTGACCATCACAAAACCCATCAGTAACGCCTGAGTCAGGCTGAACCCCTGAGACATACCCCACAGGTCATGTTTCATGTAAAGAACAATCAACGTGGACACAGGGGTGAATACTGAATAATGAACAAGATGAAATGTGGTTAATTTTTAACAAAGTCAACCATCAGAAAGACGAGGATTAGCCTTTGGCTCCACAGCACTCACAAAGAGGTGCACTTCAATCAAGTGACCATCTTCACACGGATGACTCAGTGCGTACCTCCTATATGACGTGTTTTGCTGGAAGCGACAATGCGCACCACTTTCTTTGTATACAAGGTTCGATAATGAACGGCTCCCCGACGTGACTCATGCATCCCTTTAAAATTCATAAAAGTGCATGTCTCCCACTGGTGCTGGATCAGATGAAAACAGTAAGTGCTACTGTTAGTGCGTAACTCAACTGTTGAATCATCTTCAAGTGCGCCATTACATCCTCTCTGGCAGCAGAGGAAACTCAGGCCAAAATACTCAATTTGCAATAAAGTGCTTTTGGATTTGACCAAGTGGTTTTTGTTTTGGGAAAAAAAGCTTCTAAACAACTGATTTTAAGTAAAGCTACAGTATAAAGCTACTAAATACTCAGTACTTTGTATCAGAGGTCCAGTGTTTTGCAGATCTGTGGTTCTGTTTTGAATTTATTAAATTTCACTGTAAAAAAGATGAAAAATTATAACAGCAAAGAGATTGGTTTCTTCAGTTGTGGAATTAAGTTAGAGCAAAGTCTGAACCTAACATCTTTTTCTCATCTCCCGTCTTTTCTTTATTTGCTATTTATCAAACATTCTTCCACATTACACTGAATGATTTCCCCAGACCAATGCATCACAGTGATATCCACGCAGGCCCTACAGCCTCACGGTAAATCCCTCACTCATATTATGTCTAACAAGGCGTCGAGATCTGGGAAGGATTGAAACACCAAAGCAACACGGACAAAAGAGAGATCCTAGAATAACGTAGCACAGGATATTGTAAGGGAGCAGTCACGTGCAAAAAGAGTAATGATGATTTTACACAACAAGCATTTCCGTCACACACTTCTGATTTCACAAAGGCAGCGAATGACGATGCTTAAAATACACACAGAGCTGGGTGGGTGGGGCTCAGGTGGTAGAGTTGGTTCTCTGCAGTCAGGACGTTGGTGGATTGAACCCCGGCTTCTTCTGTCCATGTATCAAAGTATCCTTGAGCAAGGCACTGAACCCTGAGACGCATCGACTGAATTGTGAGTGTGTGTCAGCTAAAAGTACTTTAGTGTGGATAAAAGTGAGTAGAAAGGCATTATATAAGCACCTGTTTATTTAATATTCTCACTCTCTTTCTCTTACACACACACACACACACACACACACACACACACACACACACACACGCACACACAAACACACACACACAGATCCATCTGTACGCATAGAGTTGAGAGTTAATTGGCCAAGTGTTATCACAGGCCGGCAGGCTGAACCGAGGTTAAGTGGTCACTGTCTTTTGGCTGTGGAGACACAGTTAAGCTACATTCCAAGATGAAGACTCATTATTTGACTGACTTGAATCACTCAGACTAATTCTTGACTGATTTGCTTGCTGATGATTGATTAATTTGCTGGCGAATTGCTTTATTTAATGATCTGACTAAATTCTGAGTGAGTGACTCAATTATTTACTGCCTGACTGCATGACTTATTTACTCACTGTCTGACAGACAGATAATTTACTCCTTGAGTGACTGACTGTATGATAAAGTTAGTGACTAATTTATCAAGTGACTGACTGCAGGTAATAACAGTAATGACAAAATGAGAGCATATCTGAGTCTATTAATCTAAATATCTTCTGCCTATAGACAGAAGTGCTGATAAGATGCCATCAGCATGTGCCTAAATATGCTTGCATATTCTGAGCGTGCACCTGCTTGTGTGCATGTTTGCATACACAGGTGTGTTCTTCTTAGTCTCACCAAAACTGCATTCATGACCACGTGTGAGTGAGCAGATTATAAGGAATGAGAGAGGGAAAGAGGTTGTAAGAGGAAGGGTAGAAGATGGAGACAATCAGAAGTAATGTCTCAAGGACATAGAAACTCATGAAAGAAAGCAAATGTTTTTGCTTACATATTCATTGCGCTGAGACGGATGCAATGCTGAAGAATCAAACGGATGGGTCCTCGTTATTCCCAACCCTTCTAATAACAGTCTTGTTAGAGGAAGAGGCTGCATCCCGATAATCAGTAAGAGCTGAGACAGAAATCCTCCATACACACAAACACACCCAACAAACCAAGACGACACGTACGCGTACAGATAAGCATACACACCAATACGCATCTCATCTCAAACGAGACGACGCTCATTATCTGGCTTTCCGTTTGTTTGCTTCGGTTTTTGACTTCTTTATTCTGTTTTTGTAGGATTTTTCCAAGTTACCTGTTTTGGTGTGAAATATATAAGACATTATTCATATTATATTTTGAATCCAATTTTTACAAGATAATGTTTTGTCTCTGGGGAGCTTTATTGTGTTTTTATCAGCTCACAGCATTTATCATAAAACAAATATTAATATTGCATGAGGAAATGAATCGCAGAGCCTAAATTAAACCAAAGCTACGCTCAGACGCCACTTTAGCCAAATACAATCTGGCCTTTTTCCTACAGAGACATATGATACCGAGAGCCTGCAAGAAGCTTATTGATGAATTATAGATTAATATAAATGAGAGGGAGTTGCTGCACTTTCCTAATGTCAGTACAAAATTCAACACATTTTATAGCTTAATCTTTTGATGTGCTCATTACCCTGCTGGAGATACCGCTTGTTAAAGCGAAGCTGGAGTTTACTTACTACTAAGTATACAATCCATCTCTCGTAAGTCTAACGTATTTAAACGAGGGATAATTAGAAATGGTTAGAAAGAGTACAGATACAAATGGGTTTAATAACTCACCATATTGTAGTACAAACAACCAGAAGCCAAACTGAATGTCAAAGCCAGAAACTTTATATAGCAATATTTCATGTAATCTCACAGTGATCATAAGTGCACGCACACGGAAGAAATAATCGAGCTGAGTAGAGGATTAAGATGGATTTTTTTTTTTACGAGTGGGTTGTGACTCATTCTATTTTAAAACCCTAATGTGGCACCTCTACATGCTAGTGTGCAATCTCCCCTCTACTCTTATATCTACTTTCTTTGTCGCTGAAATGTGAGCTAGACCCCGAACATGTCCTCAAGGAGGGAAACAAGCCCTGTGCTGATCACGGCACAGTCTAATAAACCTGTATTACACAACTCCTCCAATATAGCTATCTTCACCTGGGAGGCAGAGCTGGTAATGTATTCCTGTGCTGCATTCCCTCATGTGTCGCTAACTCCCGCTGAGCAGGGCATGCTTCATCAGGGCCATAATGGCTGATTTGATTTAAAGAGATCCAATTACCCTCAACAATGGAGCGATTTGATTGTTTACTGA
The DNA here is from genome assembly GCF_964374335.1 of Astatotilapia calliptera. Classification (NCBI taxonomy): domain Eukaryota; kingdom Metazoa; phylum Chordata; class Actinopteri; order Cichliformes; family Cichlidae; genus Astatotilapia; species Astatotilapia calliptera. The sequence goes on along the minus strand of NC_137430.1, from coordinate 14,700,559 downwards.
CAGAGAAGGGGGAGTGTTATTGAAGTAAAATTGGAGGTAATTGTCTCAGGGAGATGTGGGGAAAGATGAAACTGCCTGATTGGTTGTGGCGTCCGGCTGTCTGAGAATAAAGGATGGTTAATACACGGTTATCAGTGACTGGGTCGGGGTCCCAAAGGTGGGCTGGTGAATGCTTCCTGGTATCAGAAGCTTCTGGCAACATTGTTTTTTTTAACCTCTTCTGTGTTTTCTGAAGTTGTTGTAGGCTGAATAAAAGCTAACGACTCTATGAAAGTTTACCGCTCGAATAAACAAATCAAACATGACTTGTGACGATGATGTTTTCATAAACACGTGAATTTGATGATGGAAAATGAATACACGTTGGGAATACAGTTATATGTGCAACTAAAGAGTTGCTATGGTGCCTCGAATTATTATACAAACAGGCAGTCTAATAAAAACAGGTAACTGCAGTCTAAATAGAAAAAAAAATATAAAGGAAGCCACTATATCTGTGACAGATGTAATTCTTAGGTGCATCTGTGTGATTTGAATCAGTGTCTCAAGGGTGATTTCATCAGCAGTACATCACCTCATTGACAGGGGGTGCCAGATTCAAAGCAACAGGGTGTTGCTTTCTATTTGCAGGGGATATTTCTTTATTGAAAGCATAGAAGTGATGCGGGCAACATCCTTTGATGTCAGACAGTCAGATTTCACATTCAATATGCAGCCATACACCAAGATTACATCAATATTTAAACCCCGAAGACATCTGTAAACATTAATGCTGTCATTCTGAGATGCAAGATGATTATTGGCACAAAATATACTGATTTTCTTACTTAAATCACCAACGGAAACACACACACACTCTGGTTAATGGCTTGTTTGGAAAGCACATGAACTGAAGTTTATGTCCACACAGGAGCGGAAACCGCAGTCGCACGCACCCTGCAGCCAAACGATCAAAATCTTCATTAGGCAGAAATAAATATAAATAACCTGAAAGAACTGGCTGATTTCCCCACAGCAATAGGAAGTGTATTCCTTTTAACTTCCAAATAAATAAATAAGCTTCAGAGGAGAGTACAGACATGAAACACAGCAGGTTTAAAAGGTCAGAAATGGAGGTAAATTGGAAAGTGGCATGCTGTTGGTTCCCAGTAATAAACTATTCTGGCTTCCTGCGCTTGGTTTTTCACACCAGTTATATCTCACCCTTTTGTGTCTGTCTTTGATGTCTGCAGTTGACGCGTTTACAGTTTAAATTGTAGAAGAAGAAGAGCATAAGACACGGAAAGCGTTAGACGAGGATAAAGGGAGGAGAGGCAGGGATGTGTGAGGAACCTGTGGCTTTATAACAGGCATTCTGCACACATATAGAAAAATGCTTGCTTGGAGAGACATATAAGACGCACACTCTCCGACATAAACACACTAACACTTACTGAGATCAAAGAATTTCTTTACTTTATTTGGTAGCTAAAGCTCTGCTATAATCTTAGTGATGAACACTGGGAGGTCTCTTCAGAGACATTTTCACGAAGAAAAGCATGAGAGCTTTGAATATGTCTTAAAAAATACAGAACTGAAGGGTGTTTGTGCACCTCCAAAGATCATGAACCAGATCCTGGAGTAATAAGTTTAAGGCCCTGAAAATCTGCTAATCATCAAACAGTGTTTTCTTTCCCTCTCTTCTATTTGTTGCTTTCCATTTCTATTTCTCTTCTTGACATGCTCCCAGTCTGGCAGAGGACAAAGAATGCCAGTGTGCTGATAAAAGACATGCCAGACCCTCGAACACGAGAGATTCATCCCGAAGGCGACGGAGAAATTTCATAAAGTGCTGCTGCAACAGGGACAGTGTGTGTCAACTTTGTGTGAGTCAGTGTACATGTCCGCACTGTCTTTCAGCCTGCTTTCTTTGCAAAGTTGTTTGTGCTTACCATTGTGCAGTCTGTTGACAGCAGGGATGGAAAAATATGTAAAAATTGGCGTGGGAGAGGAAAACACAAAATGGACATTCTGTGGTGATCTAAAAATATTTTCTTTGGCTGGGAATGCGCAAAGTGGAAGGAAGCATGTAATGTAATTTCCCCTCCCTGCTCGGTGCAATCAGCCAGCCTACAACGACGTCGGTGTCCCGGAACAAAATGTTTAGATTTAAGGCTTAAAACGGGTGAGTTGTCAGTTGTCAACACCTTTCCCCTTTTTTTTTTTCTCCTGAAGCTGACCTCGAGCGAATACACACTGACGCCTACACACACACTTGCAATCGTGCAATTAGTGACATCCCTGTGGCGCACTACATTGGTTTCCACAGTAACACTCCCCAGCACTGATGTCATCAACGCGAGACACAAAGAGCAGGAGACTGCGATAGAGGGAAGGTGAGGCGTTATGAGCTCATGTCTGAAACTACACTGAGAGAAGACGAGGGAGGAGGAGGAGAAGGTGTGGGAGTGGGATAAATGAACGAGAGGTGAAAATTGGAGAAGAAGAGAGGGAAAGGAAAAGTGTGAGATGGAGAAAAGGGCGTGTAATATTCATATTAAAGAGAGGAAGGTGGCGATGTATAGTGAAAACGAATGGATGATGGCTTAAGCCATCAAGACGTGTGGTTAGAGAAGAGAGGACTAAGAAACAGGAAGAGAAGTGGAGGAAGTAGACTGTTACTCCACTTTTACAATTTCCATCCAGTGTTATCTTTTATGATGGCAAGCTGCTCTCATTTTTATTATAAATTAATAGCACTGATTTTATTACTGTAATCAGAGTAAAGTACAATTTGTCTTCTGTAAACAGTAAGAAGTCAGAAAGATGATCGCCTTATCCCTATTCTGAGGGTGTTTTTATTTGACGTGATTCCAGACATGCTCTCTTTACATTCAGCCACGAGGAATATCAGTGCGAAACTGGCCTGTGTCTGCATAATGTTACCACTGAATCAGGCTGATTACAGCCAGGGTGTTTGAAAAGGGTTAAACAAGACAACAAGAGAACATCCTGATAAGCTGAGGTGTGCACCTCAACAAGCACCCGCTGATTCATGTGAGAGAGGCGCTTTGGAGCCACTTTCAAGTGGAGAGCTTAGTTTGATGTTACTCTATTACTCAATTACTCTAGACCAGATGCAGAAAGGAAGCCAACAAATCTGGTATTCACGCGCTGACTGGATAGATTTTCATGCCTTTTTGTACTCTCTGCTTGGAGCGAGTTTTTTGTGCCATATGTGCACATCATGTCCATCACTATAAAGAATTCTTAAAAGTCTCAATGCTTTTACGAAAAACTAAGAGAATAATTTGTTTAATAAGTAAAACAGTTTCACAGAAGTCCCATATTTTTTATAAATCTCACACTGCAGATGGGATTTGTGTTTGGAATCAAATCGAATTGAAACCCTCACGCCGAAACTTGATTACAGGTTGCAGTTGAGGCCGCTCACTTTGTGCAACGGCATTCATTTATAAAATTTCTTAAACACATGTTTGCATTCATTGCATTTACATGAAATGCTAACCTTTGAATGTGGTTACAAGCATTGCCTGTGTGTTTAAATGGTTGGTGTATTTGGAGAAAATACAGTGTCTTTTTGGCATTCAAGAGCTGTTTCCAATTCATGTGTGTCAAATTACCATCTGTAAGTAAATGGGGAGGAATTGCACTGACAGACAGTGTAGCAGTGAATGGGCCTCATTTATTGCTACACAGGCGTACAGTACATTATGCAAATCAAAAACTATGAAGGAGGTGAAATCAGGAGAGACAAAAACGTTGACAGATGAGAAGAATGATTCTCTTCGACATCAATATGCTACTAAATCACATTACAGGGGGATTGGAATATAAGCATACATATGCAGTTAGGTCTTAGCTATCACTGCTCTCTATTTTTTTCCCTCTTGTTTCATTTTCCCCCGCTCTCTGCTCGGTCTCTTTAGCCTGACTTGGCCCCTCTTTGCGTTTTTCTTCAAACCTTCTCGATTCTTGCTCCTTCCCTCTCGCTTGTCTTGCTCTTATCCAATCACAGAGCTTTCCAGAGGACTTGACACTGAGGTTATTGTATGCGAAAGATGATTCTCTCTCCGCTGGCACTGCTGAGCTCTCACGCAAACTACCACTCCCCCATGGTGATGCTGCCAAACTTACCGGCACTAACAGGTTATGACACACGAGTTCTATAAGCCGAAGATTTGGCTTTTGCTTTTAGAAAGAGGTGATTTTCTCTAGATTAGCCATGCAAAATGATATTATAATTGGCTGGAACTTTGATCTTACAAAGACAGAACAAACTGCGCTTTGAAATCACTTTGTCGCTTCAGGTTAAACTGTTGTTTTACTGAAGTATGTGGTGTAAAGTAAAAAAGGTGTCTGAATCAGAGGTTAGAGTCACTAGTGAATAAAGTTTTTGAACACTGGCCAAATGGGGCTTGTCTCAGGAGTGCCTGGCCTCTGCCTCTTCTCTGTCAACATGTATCAACTTACACCTTGCCAAGAGCAAAGGCTCAACCCTCACTATTCCCTCTCCTGTTTCACTTGCTCGCTCTCAATCTTCTCTGCTTTTAGGAAACTTTTTTGTCAGTGGGTGCCACTGACACTGACTATCTTTCTACTTTACTTGTTAAGAAGAAGACATTCGTCTTTTAACGGCTAACGATTATGAAATGACTTCTGTGATTTAAGATAGCTGACCTGAGTCAGCATACCATCACTCTAAATGTCTGTAAAGGTTCTCAGTCATCCAGGTCATCGTAGTCAAAGGAGCTTGCAAAGAAAAGCGTCTGGACTTCTTGAAGTTGCTTGAAGACGTTTCACCTCTCATCCGAGAAGCTTCTTCAGTTCTAAGGTCAAATGGTGGGGAGTCCCAGATATAAACCTAGTGGGAGTTTCCCCCCACAGAGGGACAAAGGACCCCCTGATGATCCTCTACCTAATCACATGAGCCAAGGTGTGAAAATGGGTGTGGGAGGTGGCTCTTCTATGTTGTGCCATGCGCTTGTGAAGTGGCTGTTTGGTCTCTCCAATGTAGAGGTCTGGGCATTCCTCGCTGCACTGTACAGCATACACCACGTTAAGTTTGTGTTTTGGCGTTTTGTCTTTGGGATGAACAAGTTTTTGTCTGAGTGTGTTGCTGGGTCTGAAATACACCGGGATGTCATGCTTGGAGAAAACTCTCCTGAGTTTCTCTGATACACCGGCTACATAGGGGATGACAATGTTGTTGCGTCTGTCCTTATCCTCCCTCGCTGGTGTCTGGTCTTCTTTTCTGTGCCTCTTTGCTGACTTTATGAACGCCCATTTAGGATAGCCGCACGTTTTGAGTGCTTCCTTTACATGTGTGTGTTCCTTCTTTTTCCCTTCAGGCTTAGAGGGAACATGTTCTGCCGGTGGTGTAGGGTCCTAATTACTCCAAGTTTGTGTTCCAGAGAGTGATGGGAGTCAAAGAGGAGGTACTGGTCCGTGTGTGTGGGCTTCCGGTAAACTTCGATGTTGAGGTTGCCGTTCTCTTCAATGTGCACGGCGCAGTCCAGGAAAGGCAAACAGTTGTCCTTTGTGTCTTCCCTGGTGAACTTGATGTTTTTATCCACAGCGTTAATGTGCGCAGTGAAGGATTCCACTTCTTGTGTCTTGATTTTGACCCAGGTGTCGTCTACATATCTGTACCAGTGGCTGGGTACTCTCCCTTTGAAAGAGCCAAGAGCCTTCCTTTCCACTTCCTCCATGTAAAGGTTGGCTACAATAGGTGACACGGGGGAGCCCATGGCACAGCCATGTTTTTGTCTGTAAAAGCCTTCGTTGTACTTGAAATATGTAGTGGTGAGGCAGAGGTCTAACAGTGTGCAGATCTGATCGGGTGTGAAGTTGGTCCTGTCCTCCAAGGAGCTGTCTTCTTGTAGTCGTTTTCTGACAGTCTCCACGGCCTCCGTGGTGGGTATGCAAGTGAAAAGAGAGACTACATCAAAGGACACCATGGTTTCATCTGGATCCAGGGTAAGTTTCTGGACCTTGTCGGTGAAGTCGGTGGAGTTCTTGATGTGGTGTGGGGTGTTCCCCACGAGAGGCGCGAGGATGGTAGCAAGGTGTTTAGCAATGTTGTAAGTGGCTGAGTTTATGCTACTGACTATGGGTCTGAGTGGGACAGCTTCCTTGTGGATCTTAGGAAGTCCATAGATGCAGGGTATGGCATCCCCTGGGTAAAGGCGGTGATATGTAAGGCGGTCAATAATTTTGTCCTTTTCAAAGTCTTGAAGGCAAGCTATAACTATCACTCTAAATGTAATAAATGTAGTAATTCATTTAAAAAATCCCTGAGAAGGTGTCTGCTGTGTCTGACAGTCCCACTGAGAATCAGCATCCCTCCCTGCAGCTTTATGTAGTTTGTGGCACAATATTTCCCGTATTTCCAATATTTTCAGTCTATAAACTGCAGCAGCGTCTTCTTAAGTCCTCTTGTTTGACTTTATTTTGTATTTTTTTGTTCTCATGCATCTGTCAGATGCGTAAGATTTCTATTGTCATTGTCGTGGTCTCTGATCCTGGGTGTGTTTGGACTCTAAATTCTGGCTCTGTTTTGGTTGTAATCGGAGTTTTGATGTTTTGAGTCTTTGATTTAGAGCCTCTGGGTCTCTTCTTTTCTTAATATGCCTTCGAGTTTAGTTTAACTTTTGTATCTTTGTATTCTGGGTTATGTGGCGATGGTTTATTTTGATTCCTGGAGTTTTGGTTTGGGCAGCACTGTTATCACTGTTCCCTCACAGCAAGGAGGTCCTGGGTTTGAATTCATCATCCACTCAGGGCCTTTCTGTGTGTAATTTTGCATCCGTGTCTCTGTGGGTTCTCTCCGGATACTCTGGCTTCCACAGTCCAAAGACATGCAGTTAGGGGTGGTAGGTCAATTGGTGATTTTAAATTGCCAATGACAGGCTGGCGACTGGTCCAGGGTGTGTACTCCAGCATGCTTGAAGCTTAGACCTGACACCCATTAAAACATTTTGTTAAAGTATTCAACAAAAAATTAAGGTTTAATTTATTTGCACTCTATTTTATACTTTGTATTTTTAATTGGGTTACAGTGTTGAACTGTTGTCTGAGAGCAAGTGGGTCCTGGGTTCAAATTCACTGGCTGGATGTGGCCTTTCTGTTTGCATGTTCTCCCTGCCTGTAGTGGTACCCCAGCCTCTTCACACAGTCCAAAACATGCGTGTTAGGGTAACTGTTGATCCTAAATTGGAGTGAAGGTGTGAATGTGAGCGTCAGAGGTTGTCCATCCCTCTCTGTTAGCCCTGCAATAAATAGACTGATGACTTGTCCCGGGTGTAACCTGCTTCTTGCCCTATGACAGCTGGGGCAGGCTCCATCCCCCAGCGACGCTGGATAAGCCAATGGAAATGGATAGCTAGTGTCTGGAATTACTGCTATAGGTGGAGAGCAACAAAAAAGGCTGAAAAAAGAGCGACATGCAAAGGCCTTGGATTGTTTTTCACAGGGATACAAATTAATTTAGCTGTAAGGTCACTGCTATCCAATTCCCTAATGATACATTTGTAGGTGTATTGAATAAACAACAGCAACAAAATAAAACAAAAATCATTCAAACCCATTCAGATGTCTCTATGCTAAGGCTTCAATTATCTGTAATCCCCCGTTGTGTGCCAGCCAGACCGTCACAGTAGGGGGCGTATTGAGCTTTGCCGGTGGCATTCCCCATTGTTCTAACAACACTCTGCAAAACCACAGAGGCAAGCGAAGAGACCCCTCATCTGAAACTGAGGGTAGCGGGGTTGCTATAGGAACCACCGAGCCCATTAGGAAGCTAAGATTACCCAAGATAGTAGAGGAGGAGAAGTGATATCAAACAAATGCATTTATATGCTTTTATGTTCACGCGTGGCGTGGCGCACGCACGCACGCACGCACGCACGCACGCACACACACACACACACACACACACACACACACACACACACACACACACACACGTGTCTTAATGCGTCAGGTTAAGAAGTGATCTCTACTACCTAGATGTGTTGATGCTACCAGATTGACTGAGGCTCACTCATTACCACTGTGTACTTTTCAAAGCCAAAAGCAAGCCTTTGATCTGCTTGTCTCTTCTGCTCTCTCCCTCTCTTCAGCCCATCTCTTTCAAATACATATCAACTACCCCTTTATTTTACTGCACTTTATTTCTTAGTTTAATTTTCTCACACCAACAAACACACCTTCGCTTCAGTTAAATAACTATTTTAATCATTTAGAAAAAAACTGCAATTTTGCTCTCCGACTTACATAGCAGAACAAGCCAACCTCTTATATGTTTTATATGGTAAATGGTAAATGGCCTGCATTTGTATAGCGCTTTTCTAGTCCATAGGACCCCAAAGCGCTTTACACTACATTCAGTCATTCACCCATTCACACACACATTCACACACTGGCGATAGCAAGCTACATTGTAGCCTTGGATAAGTTTTTATCAGTACTCACCAATGAGCTCCTTGTTCCTGATGTCCAAAGCCATATTTCTGAGAGCAGTGGCGACAGCGCACACGACTTTGTCATTGTCTATCCTCAATAATTCCACTAGGATGGGAAGGCCTTTCTCCTTACGGACAGCAGCACGGATGTACACTGACCACTGACAAGAAAACACAAGTGGAAAGAGTTAGTGTTAACAGTGTTCACAGTGTTAACGTCCAACGACCATAAAGAAGGAGTATATTTACATTTAATCTTGCACAGGAGGATTTTAAATAAAAGTTAAACAGAAGAACACCAACAAAATAACAATTAATTAGTACCATGTTAAAAAAACAACAAAAAAAGAGACTGCAATGTGAAATTAGGATAACAGTGTTTTGCTTAATAAAATTGTCATGGGTGCTTTATATGAAATTGTTTACACCCCATAGATTTTCTTTGAGTAAAGTGGTTAGTGTAGGAAAAAAAAGGAAAGAGGCAGAAAGAGCTCAGTGGTCAAATGGGAGATGTTATATTCAGCAACTGACGCATTACGCTGTGTCACAAGTAATATACTGTGAGAGGGAGAATTATATGAACCAACCAGAGGAGTTTTAAGCCTGGAGACCTCTTTATCTTCCCTCAACAACTATCAAGGTACCCTCAAATGGGCCACTCAACCCTGAACAGCTCAAATGCATCTGCCTTATGGGTCAATTGCAGACAATTGGGGAGGTACTGAAATGCCCAAGAATCGGTAGAAGTGGTTGAAGTGTGAGGCTGAAAGTTTCTGTCACTTTTATAATTGATCTTTCCACAGCATGTAAAGGTTAAAACACAGTTCTGTTTACAAACGGTGTTTCTTCATATGATCATTTTAGGAAATATTTTACCCTTGGATTGAAATGATCTTTGGTAAGACTTACGTGGGCAGAGTTTAGTGTGCCAACACTAATTCTTCACAAACTGATAGCAGCTCTAATTTAATTATAAGAATACTGACAATGAAGTTAAAAACACAACAGGAGAAAACAGAACAATACATGCATGTAAACACACACACACACACACACACACACACACACACGTTCATACAGTTAGGCTCTTGTAAAATAAACGCAACACAAAAAGTAATGAAAATTTGTGTTTGGTTGATTATTTCTTTGTTCTAAGAGTGCTTCTTGGCAATAAGTCTTACACTGTTGGAAAGCTTGTTTATTCTCCCTTAAATGGTGCCACATTTGTAAGAAAAATGCATTTGTGGGTTGAGCAGTAGAGTTGAGCGTGTGGGTTGCACCCATGAAAAATTTGCAGTCTTTTCTGCTTAAAACATTTTACTCTGCTATTGACACTTTCCTGGATTTCCTGTATTGAATGATTAAAGGATGAATAAACACGACACATTGGAAATTTAATAATGTATTCACTTAACAACAGACTAGCACGTGGAAGAACCACACAGAGCCATAACAGCCTTGCACCTCAAACTCATGCTGGTCACCAGTTTGGTTACACACTATTGTGGGATGGCCTCCCATTCTTCAAACAGCATTTGTTGCAAGTCATCCAGCGTGGCTGTGTTGGTCACTCTGGCATGAACGGTGAGCAAAAGCTGATCACATGAGTATTCAGTGGGGTTGAGGTCAGGACTGGAGGAAGGCCATTCCTTCATCTCCACTCCCAAATTCTGGAGGTAGTCTCTTATAAACCACACTCTGTGGGGGCGATCGTCGAGGGTATTCTTGGAAGAGTTCAGTCCCAGACTGCAGCGATATCTTCTCTGCACTTTGACCCTACAATCCAACTGTTGTAGGAAGAATCCTGACTGATCACTGAACATAAAATTCACCCACATGTTCAGGTGTTAGCAACATGCACTGATGTCAGCACATGTTCCCTAAACCAGTGCAATGAAGGGCAGTCATTGCAGGCCTTCTGGCAACCCTATGAGACCAGAGATTGGCAGTGTGCAGTCTGTTCCAGATAGTCTGGGTAGAGAGCTGTCAACCAAATGGTCCTGAGAGACAAGACTACAAATCTGTAGAAGACTGCTTATGTGCTGACGGGGTGAGGAAACAGTCTTCTTGTGGTGTTCTTTTCTTGAGACACCAACTTCACGGCCTGTCTCCAAAATTCCCTGTTATATGGAACTTGGCCTAACTTGAAGATGGCGCTAGGCCTCACTTGAAGCTGCCCTATGGCACAGGTCCCATCCAGATCAGTCAAATGTGGAGTGCTTAGAGCAGACACCAACTGACCGCTGTAGCAGTGTCCTTGTTCACAGGTGCTGACAATCAGGCACCTGTTTGTCAGCACCTGGGTACCACAAGCTCAAAACAAAGAGTCAATAACATCAACTCGGATTTTCAACCGGATTTTCCTTACAAAGTGGCACCATATAAGGGGAAATACACTGGCTTTCCAATAGTATAAGATTTATTGCCAAGAAGCATTGTTACAACAAAGAAAAATCTACCAAATTCAAGTTTCCTTACTTTTTGTGCTGAGTTTCAAACGTGTGATTCCCTTAAGACAACCCACCCCCATCATTTCCTTCTCCTCCTCCACCCTTGATTATTCTAGAGACCCCCTCTTCTATACCTGTCATGCTCCGACTGTCTGTCTACTCTACTGTCGATGGAAATACCAATTCAAAATGAGTTACAAACACATCCCATACACATCTACAGGTCCACTGAAGCATACTCTCACAGTGTCTCCCCTGTCTGTCACTCCCTCTTGAGTTCATATTTTCATAAACTGCATTTTTTGGATCAAATAAATACTTTCATTAAGTTTCTCACATAGTCTATTTATGACCAACAATGTCTGGCGCAGTTTTTATTTTTATTTTTATTTTATTTTATTAAGGTCAAGCTAAGATTATACCCACACACTTTCTGCCTTTTACCCTTATATAAACCTCCCTCAAGGCTACAGCTGCCCCCACCAGTGCTCTCCAATATGACATGACTCATACATTATTACCATTTAGCTGCCTCCGTTGGTTGCCTGTTGTTGAACCCTGGCTCTACTCCCTGTGTGTACAGGTTTGGAGCATTTACATTATTAAAGTAATTACATTCCTACTGAGCAACGTGCAATACTGCATTACATAGAAGACATAAAAACACGAGACCGAACTCAAAATATTTTAAAGTCAGCAGGATGCTGCAGTGAGCAAAAAGATTATTAATTCAAAAGAAAATTACCTTTTTTTTAACCTATGTGGTTATGGAGGCAGAAGACTTTTCATAGGTTTTGCTGCATTTGACTGTGTACAATGAAGCTCTTGGCACCAGGCATGCATATTCACACAGTTTACTTGCACACGTTCAGCTTATACATGCATACTTAAGTATTTTGACCAACATATAATGTGAATGTGCACATTTATCTATGTTTTTTCAGAGCACAAGACCTGTGTACAATTAGTAAAGTGTGTCTCTGCATTCACTGCACAGCCACTGTGTGTTAGGACAAGCTAAACACATCTGCACTTGCAGTTGTATACTCATCTGTGGTTGTATAATTCGACAATTTATATTTGACAAATATAATATAACAAGGCAAACAATTTTGAAAAGCATCTCAAATCTAGCATTACCTTCCAGCTGCCTGCAGCCAGGTTCTGCAGAGCCCCAGCTGCACCCTCTAGAGTGTCAGGATTGGAGCATTCAGACAGCAGGGTGAGGTAGGGCTTGACGATGGTGGGGTGCCACAGCATCTGAACTCCTTTGGGGGGCTCCGCCGTGTCGGGAAAGGGGCCCACGCCATCCCACTGTGAGAGATGAGACAGAGTGAAATAGCTTTTTTTATGTTCATTTATATTCATGAAGAAATACTTTAAGGAAACCGTTAACTCCATTCTCACAATCACATTTTGTTTTACCCTTTAGGAAACTTTTTACTTTATTTAAAACCAAAAAATAGCACCACTTCAGTGTGGTTGAACATTTTAATGACATTTTTCACCAATTCTAGGAGAAATAAGCGACTGTGAAATCGTAGGATGTTCCTTTTTCTGTTCTTCCATGTAAAGCTTACAGTGATTCTATAAAAACCTGCATAAGAAATCTGAATGAACTTGCTTTTGTATCTAAACACATTTTTTATGTCGGAGTGACTGAATTCACACGAGAAAAGCGAAATGCACTGCCCCTGGTACACCCTGACCTATTAGAAAAATTACCGAGACACTGAGTAAATCACTCCTTGTCAGCTTAAGAATCGTGATGGATGGATGAATAGCGATAAAGGTGTTGAAGGGCTTAGATAGAAGGGAGATGCATGATCTGAAACGACAGTGAGAGCTGCAGAAGGAGAAGACACTATGAGAGAATGTCTCACTGCTACATTTGCTTTGAGCAATAAACATAAAGCTTTACAGCTAGCTCTCACTTCATCTTTGTCTTTTTTCATTACAGAGGAGCCTTTCTTGATGTCTGAACTTCTTTGTTGGCTGACATACCCACACCTTTTTCATGTAGGCATACACCAGCATCTTTCTCTCTCGTTTTCTCTTCCTCTTAATTCTCTCTTGCATGTCATTTATATCTTTCCCTGATTTTTCCTCCTTCTAATTCTTCTTCTCTCTCTCTGCCTCTCTGTCCTGATTTCTCTGTCTCTTTCTTGCATGCTTGACCCTTTTTCCTAATTTCTTATTCTGCTTCCGTCCCGCTCTTTCCAGTTCTCAGTTTTTCCTCTCCCTATCGACCTCCTCGGTTTCGCTCTACTGCATCGTCTCCTCTTCTTGTCTCAAGGTAAACCAAGCTAGTGTATATCTTGAAAGAAGCACTGTGGCATGTGTGTGTTTGTGTGCAACTGAGTGTCACTATCTGTTTTTATCTATGTACAGATTCGATAAGAAATCATAAAACTCAAAGCGCAGATTAAAGCACTACACAAAGGAGCATCAGATGATTCACAATAGCCATTCTACATATTTAACACACATATATGTTGCTAAACGCCCTAAAATAGCATTTTAAAATACATTTACTTCAGTATGGTGTTATTAACCTTTTCATCTTGGACTTCCTGTTTTGAGTATTTGCTTATTTGCATCTCTGATGCAAGCTGGATCTCCTCCACTGTGTGAAAATGTTTTATCTTCAACTTAAGTTTTACTTTGGAGAAGAGGAGTGATTTGTGGGGGAATAGAGGGTTCGGTGAATAAGATGAATGAAGAAAAAAGAATGTGTTAGTGTGTCCAAAAACATCTGTGCCAACTTTTCTCCCTGAAATGTGTTTGGATGTTGAAGAAGAACTCCTCGATCACAGCCTTCCCCCTGGGGGAAAAATTCACAGTGCAAAAACCCTGTGAACATCAAGGAATAACAAGCATGCTGGCCCGCTGCCTTGTCTACAGGCTTGAACATATTTGCTTTTTTGAGAAAGTTTGAGGTCCGTGCTAATCCTGCAGTACAAGTGGTCAGACCTGCACTACAATATCAATTCAAATACATCAGAAACCCTGAAAGCAGAGCAGCAATACAATAGGAGAAACCCTTATAAATCAGGTGTGCCTTTTATATATCAGTTATTTAAAATACATTAAAAATGAAGTCATATAGTCAGACTGCTAAATACCTAAAAAAAATGCCAATTACACAAAATATCAACAATTCCAGGAAAACATTTTCCAGTAGTTCATTAGGATTGTTTCGGTCAAGTTCAGGCTCCCTGATCTTCCGATCTTAACTTGTTTTCTCTATCTCTCTCTCTTGGCTTCAACTCTAGACTTTCTCAGTCTGTCAGCCTCCCACTAACTACTATCCCTGCTTCATTTTCATAGGGTTTTATAGTGTATACCTCTGGGGTTTGACCTTTTGCTACTTCCCATTATCTATCCCTCTATTCATCAGTGTGTATTCCCTCCTGGCAGTACTGACTGCTTTGCTTTGATGGTTGAAATTTGGCCTCAAATTCTTTTCAAATTTAGTTTACTAATATTTTCATTTCATTTAAACACAGCTTTGCCAGAGCATTGAATGGATCATCAGTGGTCAGCAACAAATAAAATAGAGACATATTCTTGATATTTAGTTTGGTTTGGGCCTCAAATTCACTTCTGGTCCATCCGGTTAGCTCTGAAAGATGTAAGTAAGGTCTGTGTTTGCATACTTTAGGCCTGTGTCTGTGTTTAGGTATTTAGGAAATTAAGAGAAGCTGAGTGTTGAAGCCTTTAAAGGAAAGTTGAGGTCACAAAGACTCAATTATATATAAAGTTAAAGAGCAGAAATACCTCACACAAGCCAGTTAATTTGAAAAGAAACCAATGCTTTTCAGATAACCTTGAAGAGAAACTGATCTGCATTTAACTGCAGATCCCTGCTGAAAGGGATGTGTGGCAGGTTTCAGACATTCAATTTATTTAAAAAAAAAACTTTTTTAACTTGCTCACATCATCTGATTAGCTCCTATTTTCTGTGTCTTTACCTGGTCAGCTCCCTTCTTTTTCTTCTTCTTCTTGCCCCAGCAACCGGAGCTCTCTCCATCGCGACCATTGGCATCACAAAGCAGGCCATCCAGCTCTTCCAACCCCCCTTGCTGACCATGAGATGTCTCAGCAGCCAGTCGGTATGACAGGTTCCTCAGGATGCAAACACAGTTCTCCACAGTCTGCGAACAGAGCGAGATGGGAGAGATGAAGGCGGAAGAGAAGGTGGGGAGAAATAAGATGAGATCAATAAAGGGAGAGGTTTAAATGGAAAAAAAAAAAGGTTCAGATTGAAGATTTGTGTTTGATGCCATTTAATGAAACATCTCGCTTGAAAACACCGAGCAAACTCAAATTCAAAGAACGGTAATAAAAACCACCCACTCTCTCACTTTTACACTATCAGCCTTCCACCCGCACTCAGGAGCCAGACAGATGGAGAGGGTGAAAGACAGGGAGGGGGGCGGCAAGTGAGAGGGAGAGGGAAAGGAAAGAACAACAATAATCTCACAAGTAATATTCTTCTGCATATTGTTAGCTCTGACTTTGAAATGAGATTAGCAGAAACTCAGGTAAATGAGGAAAAATGACAAACCCAATATATTATATCACACCCCATTAAACATGAAGTTTCGAGGCTCACCCAGTAGCCAGAGAACATGCGTGTACTCTTGAGTCTGAAGGAAAGCCGATTCTCTAATAGTGTATATTGTCTCTTCTTAAGTGTGTGTGTTCTGTTTTGTTTCTTTAACTGATTGTGTGCACTTGCATACGTGTGCGTCGCTGACAAAGGGGAGACATCAAGTCAACAGAGTGGAAATTAACAAAGACAAATCATCAATCTTCACTCAGTCTGACTGTTGGTTTAGACAAAAACAACTAAGGAGTGTAATTGAACACCCTCAAGAGATGCTGCAAACAAAACAATGTCTCACTCCAGTGAGCTGCAGTCATATTTGAAATTCTATTCTCACGTTATTATGGAGCGATGTAGGAGAAGTTACACTTTATTTACAATTTGCTGTGACATTTTGGATTTCGATCTATTATTTCACATTTCTTCCGTACCCTTTTGTTTCTAGGTGCACTGTGCAGGGAAATTAAGTTGACAGGTAAACGGATTCTGTTATATGTCTTGTCAAAGCAGGAAGGTCAGAGGTCAGGGCCAGTTACAGATCAGCACCTCTACACCTGGGTGGGATTTACGGTTCTCTCAGGAACACAGAAGTTATGCACTCCAAACTGTGACAGGAAACTTTTGTAACACCAAAGCTAGAATTCATTGTTCTTGTATTTATGACCTTTATGCACTTTCCAGCCTAGAGTCTTAGAAGCTGGAAGTCCACACATAACAACCATCCAGTAAGCTTCCCTATGCAATGAGACACACTAAATGTAGGCTGTTAAATCTCAATATTATATATTAGCATTATATTGGCTGTGTATGTAGAATGATGGGTCTAGTCTATTCAGTCTTGCACCATCAATTTCAATTAGTGTGTCTGCTAAGTTAATTGACTCCTGGCAGTGTGCTATTATATAGTGGGAAACCTGATTAAATGTCCTTAAAACTTAATTGCTTCTGTGCCTTGTGTAGAGCAGAATGGCAGTAATCTAGAGATTTTCTTTAGTGCTTAAGCTATGTCACATGATATATCTATAGTGGCCACTCCTCAGATCTAATGTTTCTCTGTCCACAGTTATTGAACACGTCACGAGCAGAAGGCCATGTTGAAACAGTTCAAATAGAATCAACACCTATAGCTTTAACAAAGTGTTGCACAGAGGGCAAAAAAACAAAAAACCTATTATACAGGCACAATATAAAACATTAAAAATCAATTTTTAATCATTCACAGGAGGTCAAAACCTCCAGAAATGTAGCATTCAGTGTTAATGTTTGATGTTAACTAAAGGTAATGTGTTGGCTCTATCCTTGCCCAAATCAGCTTTCTTTAACTATTGTGCTGTACGTTGTAGTAATTCAAAGCTAAGTTATAAGAACACGCGCCTGCATTTCAGCAGTGCTGTGGTGACATGGATTATGTGATGGTATATTTATTACACCATCACATCACTGTGAATCCATAACTAAGATCAGTAAAGGCATATCTACCGAACCAGTTAAAAAAACAATAACAAGCTATATTACATTGTGCTCTGATTTTCTATCTTTAGTAACAGAAAGTTGAAATATTAACATTTTAATGGAAGTCAAAAGACATTTGGGGATTCAGCATTATTAGTCATGTTTAAATGATTGGTGATAACAACAGTTTTTTTTTTCTATATGTAAATGGTAAATTGTTTTAAAAGTGAAGAGACAATAGCTTCGTTTTATTTAGTCATAGTAACTGTAGATTCTGTGCAGGCCATTGGTTGGACAATTGCTCAATAAGAGAACCCATTCATAGTGTCCAAAGACTTACGTTATGAGATGTTATCAAGCTGCCTAAGATAGCTGACATCGTTCCGGTCTTAAAGAAAAAGACTTACTCTTACAGTGTTGTCTGAACGGCACAGTTATTTACCCCGGCAACAGTGTTGCAACAGGGACAGGTTAGGAAAGACACTGTGCACCTTTATTAATTATTTTCATTTCATCCACTTTCATTCATATTATTCTAGTAAATAAGAGACACTGATCACCCATCAATACAAACACAATAACAGAGTCACCTTGAAGCAATACCTTAATCAACAATATGTTCTTTGTATATGTGGGTTCTTCAGTTACATGCATGGTCCTACTGTGCAGCATCGATCATAATTGCATATTATTATCTTTTATATTTGATGAAATTCCTCATTATTAATGGTTTATAAAATGTAAATTTACAGTTTTGACTTCAACAGTCCCATACAACCATATCTATATCTGCTTATTCTCACGCCCCCTTTACTGTATTATCTGTGTTTGTCACCAAATATTTGCAGATGTTCAAAAAAGGTTTATTAAAGCACAAGGACATCGTGAGCAAACAGAGTGCATCGTGATTAAATTATTTATAAGTTTAAAAATACATACTCTGAAGTAGTAACTTGATTATGTAACTGCAAATTCTACTCTTTGGAGAATAAATATGTAAATGAACGTGTAAGGTCACCGGCCTATTATCTGAAGCTCGAGAGAAATTTGGTCAATGTAGCAAGACAATAATCCAAAGCAGAGGTTTTAAAATGGCCTGGTTAAAGTTGAATCTTATTTAAATGCCTTAGCAGGAATTTAACTCTACAGTCCATGCTTGAAAGAAGCTCTGTGTGACGTGTAATTTAAACAATTCTGCAAAGAAAAGTGAACCAAAATTCCTCTACAGCAAGTTCACCCACTGTAGGTACTAGACATGTTTGGTTGTAGCTGCTGCAGATAAAATAGGCACAGTCAGTTGTGTTTAATGGATAATACTGTTTTAAAGGGGTTATAGTTTCCCTAAGTAAATGTTTGCACTCATGCACTCAACTTTATTTTAAGATCTGAAATGTGTGAAAAATGCACAAATACAAAGGACATTTACAACTTTTGCTGCCAGCCACTTTAAAATTTACGAACATGACCCTGTTATGCTACTTGAACAGTGCCTGCTGTTGTGTCTTATGGGATCAATTTTACCAAAGTAGTCAAAATAAATAGATATATTTTTTAGTATTTCAATGGCAGGCCAAGACTGTTCCAACTCAACAAGCAGATAGGGAGGAAAACATAGTCTGCACAGAGCAGGTGAGAAAGGGAAAGGCAGACAGTGTACCAAATGAGCACATGGCTAATGTGTACCGCTACTGCAACAGCGACCGCTTGGTGGTTTCTCTGCCAATCAGTCTTTGTTACTGTGGTGGCAGCAGTCCTCCTCTGGTGACTGCAGTTAAACAGTGGAGAAGGGCGGGCAGTTAAACAGTGATTAAGGATAGCTATTTAGAAAGGCTGGGAGTCAGGGAGACCTTGAGAAGTCAGCCATCCACAACACTGTTTATGTACAGTAGTATTGACTGGCCCACACGTACTGCCACATGAACACACATACGTACACTGCACGCCAACATGAACATGGCCTCATACAGAAAAATGCAAAGTGAACCTAAACTTACTCAACTCTGACTACTGGCAGAGCTTAACTGGCAGGTAGAAATGTTGCAATACTTTGAATCTGGGCGTTTTAATTTGCCCTAAAGAGTTCATATTGATGAGCTGAACACTTGTTGAAAACTAAAACTTTTCTTCCTTGTGGCTACTGGCAGTGAAAAGAGGTGCAGTCATTTGTTTTGTTTCCTCCTGTGTGCTAAAAAGATTTCTGCAGTTTGTGCCTGTCTGTGATAAAAGGAGGATATGAGACACTTTGTAATTTAGCCTGAAAATGAACAATTTAAGTTACAAACACAAGCTAAGATTTTCAGAGTCGCACCTTGCTGTCGATCTCATTGCTGCCCAGAGAGGTCTGGATAACGTAGAGCAGAGCATCTGTCAGCCCATCACACTCCCTCATCCTTCGTCTCGCCTCCTCACCTGCTGAGCTTACGTTCCTGCAACACACACATGACAACAACTGGTTGGAGAGTGTGCTTTTCTCCGTATATGCTTATGCGTTTGCCAAATACACGGGGAAAGAAAGAGAGCTGATTGAGGAGGGAAGATGAGACAGGATGACAGATGAAAGAAAAAGAAAGCTGGTAATAAGAGCTGTGTAGAGGCAGAGGGAGAGAGAGAGAAACAGATACTGGGGAACCTGGCACTTCTCCCTAAACTAAACAATTGAAAAAGGAGCATTAAAATTCTGGCTACATCTCAATCTATGCCCTGAAGGCTCACTTCAATTTAAAGCACTTGACTTGAGTCCAAAATACGGGAAAGGGAAAAAAGAGCCACTTTAGTCAGACAGTTGGTGGCTGAACTTCACAGCCAACAATCACACCAACGCTGCTTTGATAATTTGACAATATTGTTCAGTATATTATTAGCAGCTTTGCCAATATGATGCACAGAAATAATGAATTGAATTTTGATTGAACTGGAAGTTCAGGTGGGCGTTGGGCTGGATTTGTTTGGGTTTCAACAAGGAACTGCCTGTGATACAGAAACACTTTGTACGAGACAGTGACTCATTTGTCTGCATTAATAAAATAGAAAATGAAACTGAGGTGAGCAGCATGAGCTAAAATTTATATTATACTTGCCTGAAATAATCACTTTAATGCTCAGTTCACACTAAAAAAACAAAAAAAAACAGCACATCACGAAACTTTGACACAATCTAGCAAATGTCCCACATTTTGGCACTCAAGATAAAATCAGATTTAGAAAAGCAGAGAAACAACATGCAAAAACAACAACAACACAAAGACAGACACAAGAACATAATGAAAAAGAAACTGATTTTAGGTGACTCATTATTAGCCACAGACCAAACTGCACAACAATTACATTGCAGTGAGTCACTGCAGTGCAGGCAGATTAATTATGAAGTATAATTTATGTAAATTCAGTATAATAAACTTCTATTAATAACACATACTCCATATCATTTCAGGCCTTCAGCTATACACTAACAGAAAAAAGTTACCAATGCTGACAAATAGTGTTAGAGTCACAATCGGTTTAGCATGTGTGTAGCTGTCTGTCAGTGACAACGTATGAGACAAACATCGATTTCTACTTTCTACTTCTATTTTTGTCTGTGAAGGTTCTCAGTCATCCAGGCCATAGTAGTCTAAAGAGCTTTGAAAGAAAAGCGTCTGGACTCTTCAGTTCTAAGAGCAACTCCCATAGAGCCCTATGGGAGTGTCATGGACCCCCTATTGATCCTCTGTCTAATCACACAAGCCAAGGTGTGAAAAAGGTCACAATCAGCCAAGGTTTTGGGTGAACCCACTGTAAAACCTAGCCCCATCATATCATGTGATTTAGGCTACGTCCACACTAGCCTGGTTAGATTTGAAAACGGCGTTTTCTTCTGAAAACGCTTCGCGTCCACACTAGAGTTTTCAGTTGTTTTCACAGAGTTGCTCGTCCACATTGAAACGTCCGAAAATGCTTACGTTCCACTACTGCGCATGCGTGAAACGAATTTCTGTCTGCCGCTTATTTACTTTCCAGCTCTTTCAAAAGTCGCGGCAAAATGTCGAGGAAAAGCACAGAGTTTTTTAAATAGACTAACAATGAGGTGGAGTTGTTGCTGCGAGTAACACAAAAGTACAAAGTTGCAAAAGCGAGTGAGAGTTAAAGAATTTGAAGAAAAGCTATCTGGAGCTTGTACAGACTGATATTAATCTTTAATAGGGCTGTCAAAATTGAGAGCAAACAAAACAACTGCTGTATAATGCCCTCCGCTATCTTAGTTTAATTGGTCACATGATTGCATCATATGACTAATATGCGTCATCGTTTTAGAAAGTGTTTTTGCTGTCCACACTGCGACGCGAAAGCACCGTTTTCAAATGTATGCATTTTCGAGAGCGTTTTGAAAACGCTGCATTTTCCATGAGTGAAAACGCCGTCTCAGTGTGGACGGGAGGCTAAAACGGAGAGAAAACGATGCACTTTTAAACAAAAACGCATTAGTGTGGACGTAGCCTTAATGAGGTCAGAAGGCCCAGGATGTAAGTGGGGATCTCAAAACTGGATTATAGATGGCAGACAGTTGGTCGTTCACAGTGGATATAGATGTCTTCTTTCACTCCTCTTTCAAACCATCTTTCTTCTCTGTCCAAAATGTCAACATTGGCATCCTTGCAGGAGTGACCCTTGTCCTTAAGATGCAGGTGAAGAGCTGTTACAATGAAACCATTTGAATATTGGCTTCTGTGTTTCTTCACTATATGTATTTACTGGTTGTTACAAAGCAGCTCAGTTACATGATAAATCAACACATCTACATACATTCAAAGCCACCAAATCTATAGTAGTTTCACACTCAATATCTGTGTTTGGAAAATGAGTATGACAGATCAAAATAGTACTTTTAAAACATTTACGGTTTGGTGTTCTCTTTACTATTGACTTTACTATTATTATGTGTTGACCTGCAGAGAAAAAGAGGTATTTTATTCAAGAAAAGATCTGGCCAAACACATAAATTTAACAAGAGGATGTGCAACAACCCCTTGTAACCGCTGCTGTCAAGGTTTATGTTTAAACAGTTATATAGACATAGTACAAAGATGATCCACATGGCAGGTGTCCCAGCAAAAAGCCTTGGCTGTTCAAAATAGAAAAGGAAATACGTTTTGCGAATGAAGACCAGATCCACTAGAATGACTCACCCTGGTCAAAAGTTTTCTGGTCACAGTAAGAGCAGACGCACAATTTAGTGCAGACTAAATTCAAAAATCAAATACCAAATTCAGCTTTTAAGGAGACCGTGCTCATTGCCACTGTGGAACATGATTTGGGCTTGATTCAATATCTCAGGGACCAGGCAGCTTGTTGTCATGGATTCAGTTATGAATTCTAGATCAAATATTTAAGTAATTTAAGATAATGCAAGGCCATCTGGAAGTCTAAGTTTCACTGAAATCTAATCTTCACACAAGGAAAGCACACTTGCAAACAGACCCAGAAATGACTCTAAAAGAAAAGCTATGGAATATTTAAAGCACCTTTAATGCACCTGCACAGTTTTCCAGCCACAGCTAATCAACAAAAAAGAATGTGCTATTAAGTAAAATGACCTGTATTTGTATAGTGCTTTACTTAGTCCCTAAGGACTCCAAAGTGCTTTACACGTTCAGTCATCCACCCATTCACACACTGGTGATGGCAAGCTACATTGTACCCACAGCCACCCTGGGGTGCACTGACAGAGGCCACCGGGCCCTCTGACCACCACCAGCAGGCAACGGGTGAAGTGTCTTGCCCAAGGACACAACGACCGAGACTGTCCGAGTCAGGGGTCAAACCGGCAACCTTCTGATTACAAGACCAACTGCCAACTCTTGAGCCACGATCGCCCCAAGTACCCAAAGAGTTAGATGCAGATTTGATAGGCAAACCCAGAAACTACAACTCAACTCAAAAAAACCTTTTGTGGAAGTCCTTCAAAGATTAAAGAGTGTGAACGCCACCAGTTACATACACTTGTGCAAGGTAACAGGTCACACATTTTCTGTAACTATATAGCACTTTATAGAGGATGTACTATGTGGGCTCAGACAACTGGTGAAGGAGCGAGACGAAAAACAAACAAAACAAACATTAAAGAGTGGTGACACCAGTTTAAATATTCTTTTAAATCTGAAATGTCAGAAACGAAATGAGACAATACCTTTGTATAGTTTGAGCTTCTTCAAGTTCATCTATCATAGTGCCATAATAAAGAGATCACTAGTCTAGGGAATGAGATCTTTCAAATATTGCACTGATGAGAAAAGGAGAAAAGAAAGGGAAAGACACAAGAACTCAATTAAAACTTCACGTTCACGGCTCCCTGCTTCCAAGAGAAGGTCAAGTCATTTTCACCCTCTTTGAATGCTAATGGGCAAACAAGCACACGATGGAAATGCCGCTTAACGGAGAACTATTCTCTGTCAAGTTGATATAAAACAACATAACAGTGAAAACACTTCACCTTGACTAATGTTTAAGCAGCAAAGACAGGCGGAAGGTGGGTGAGAAAGAGGGAGGGTGAATTATTTACTGCTTTAACACCGGCTTTAGCCTTGAATATGTCGACTTCTACAGAGATTTGCATCATGTTCTTTTATATGATGCCTCGTCATGAGTGGAAGAGACGACACTTAGCAATGCAACATGAATGTTTTATTGAGAGCTTTTATAATATTAGGTTT
The DNA here is from genome assembly GCF_964374335.1 of Astatotilapia calliptera. Taxonomy (NCBI): domain Eukaryota; kingdom Metazoa; phylum Chordata; class Actinopteri; order Cichliformes; family Cichlidae; genus Astatotilapia; species Astatotilapia calliptera. The sequence continues at coordinate 14,676,894 of NC_137430.1, read as the reverse complement.
TTAGCCTGCATACATATATAATACAAAGGTAGATGCTTAAGCAAGCAATGATATGCGATCACACGTTTTCATAAGCCCGTCACACTCCCTCATCCTTAAGCCAGTAGCATCTAATGATGGACCCTCAACTATACAATATTTTGGCTTTGCAATTATAAATGACACATTTTTCATGATGTTCAAGAGGTCGTCAGGAAGGAAGCGCTAACTAACGATTTCCAGGAAAATAAAGCAAATGTTACTCTTCACATTTCAGTTTCTTCTGGGTACACTGCCAACATCATTCCATATTTACCTTGCCATGTTTACAGCTGTGCGCAGCTGAGTGAAAAAAGAAGCTCTTAAAGGCTAGACCATAAAAAAGAAGTTTCCCACATTTTTGTAGTTTATGAAATACTAAGATGATCAGACCAGACTGTCATTTTTATAAGTATACGGTTATCTCCTATATACTTTGCTTAATAGCATTTGTATGTCTGCTATTTAAAGGCCTTTGCACATGGATGGGTTCAAGTATGTGTGTAGTTTGTGTGTAACTCTCTGCATTTGTGTTATGTGCACATGTGCCTGTTAATCTAGTGGTAATGAAGCATGACGTATTGCACCATTCTGCAACACACCTCTTCTTAGATATAATTTAGTGAGACAACAGTGAGGTCAGAATTTCTTCAGCAGAAAAAAAGCATTTTATTAAATAATAGTTTGATAGATTAGATTTAAACCAACTTGTTTGTTTTAACCAGTTTCATAGGGACGCTGGTAACATAATATATGTACATGTGCATTACAAACGGTAAAACCCTTTGCATGAGCTTCAGAAAACACTAAAGTGAAAGAAAAGGTTTTCTATTACGTGTGTGTGTGTGTGTGTGTGTGTGTGTGTGTGTGTGTGTGTGTGTGTGTGTGTGTGTGTGTGTGTGTGTGTGTGTGTGTGTGTGTGTGTGTGTCTGCTTAAATTTAACCAGTAATCTCTACTATTTAGTGAGTCCATTACAGGTTTACAGTTCATCCTATCTGATGTCACTCCTCATTAATTTAGCCTAACTCATTAGCCTGCATCATTAAATAATTACCTACTGAGCAAAAAGACAGAACTTGATTAAGCATCCCATTCAAACTGTTAGCTGCAGTGAAGTAACAGCGTAGTTCGTTTAGTGGCAGTGCCAAACAAGCACGACATTTGACTACTGCAGCTCAAAATATTTGGAAAAACTCATTGTTTGCTGGTTCTAGTTACGGCAACATTTCCATTAAATGGTAAAGTTCAATCAGTTCTCTCTTCCTTCCAGTAAACAGTTTTTGTGGGGAGAATCACGCAGAGAAGTTTTGACATATTAATATGATTTCTGGGAATCAAATTTAGAAAAACAAATTTAGAAAAAAAGATTGAATGTCAAAATAGTAAAAGCAGAGAAAGGCATGCATATATTTTTATTTTTTATCAAATTCCAACAAAAACAAGGGAATGAATAAACTGAAAAAGAAAACAATGAATTACGTTCATGACAGTTAATTAAAGGGGATCAAAGAGAAGATGTACCAAGCACACCTAATTAACCGTAGATCCCAGATCCCAGAAATCCTTCAAAATCCAAAGAAAACTGTGGCGTGGGTGTGAATGTGATTGTGACTCTTTATATGTTCATAGTGACAGTCGGAGCGAAGGAGAGCGGCCGTGACAGCGGAGCACGAGTGTCTGTGTCCCATTGTAAAACCACAGTAAAACCAGAGGTCAAAATAAAGAAATGCTGTCACCACGCCCGTGTCTTGTACGTGTGTAAAGGGTCCAACTTCACAAAAACATTTAGGGTATTAGAGCAAAAGACTCGAGTATAATTAAATGTTTCTATTACAACTCAACAAGAAATATATAAGAAATTCATAAACTGTTAAGTTCCTGGTTTCTGCTGTTGGTGTCTAATAAAGGCATAAAAATACAACACATATTTCCACAGCCAACTGGGTAAAACAACTTACAGTTAACTTATGCACACTGTTTACTGGTCGGCATGCAGTTTTTTAACACCCTGTCACACAGCTTTATCTTTAAAGCACTAGGCAGTCGATTTTCTACAAAATTAAAATACAGAATTTGAATATAATATTGCTCTAGTTTGTCAGTGTATGCATATAGCCACCATTAAAAGTGTTGATTAGCTTATATACAACGCTAAACAATTCATTATTATTTTCTGAAAAAGTAGCATCCATGTGTACGTGAGAAAAATTTCACTAACAAGCTTCCTGCTGTCTGCAGACGCTGGTTTGACAACTATTAAAATATTGCCAGTTGGACATGTTTTCCACCAATTGCACTGTTTTAAAAACACAAGGACACTTATACATTTTTAATTTGACATTGATTTTCTACTACAGGGTGCAACAGCGTACCTCGGCAAACAATCTGATAGTCACTGATCGTAACACGAATCCCTTTTCTTTTCTTTTTAGTTGTTATAAAATTGGTGCAACATTCATGGGATTTACATGGACACGAGTGAATCCGAAGACAGATGGTCTTCTAATGTTGCTCAAGGAACAAATGACTACTGAGTGACTTTGTCTCAAACAGCTGGTGTGTGGTGGCTCTGCATAAATGTCTGTCCATGTGTGTATGTGTGTCATTGAGGGCACAGGCAGCAGAGGGTTCATCACCAGATGGAACACATGCAAACAAACCTATTAATACCCATAAAATAAATATGGAAACAAACTCTTTCGTGACCACGCATTTAATTCTCGATCAACCAAAAATCAGTCCTTTCCTCTACGCACATCTGTGGGTGTCTGAATGGAAACGAGCTGAAAGCATTCACGAATAGAACAAAAACATGCAAACGCATACAAAGGGTGTGTGTAAGGCACCAGGTAGTTGTTTTCTTTTCTTGCTTGGCTACAAACCAGCAACCTGAAGGGAGTTAAACAGCCTCTGAACGGAGGAGAAGACCTTGTGTCTGGCTTGATAACACCGTAACAAGATGGAAAACAGTGCTGGGCTGTGAAGGATTTGCCAAAGTGGACAGTCTGATTGATTACAACAAGCATACTTTTTCACACACTGATTGCCAAAAGTAATAATTGCAAAAAGAGCTTTAAAATAGTGTGCAAAATCCTGGTGTAGGCGTCCAAGAATCCTCTCAGCTAGTCTGATTGCACACGCGGCGTCATGCATGGAGCCAAAAACAAATATGCAGAAATGCACACATTCATGCACACCAGAAATACAGCTGTGTGTGTGTTTTTTTTCTTTATAGTGGAAACAAATTAGCATTTACATACACATACACACTTGAGCATATACTGTACATGCAACACCAATAAGTACACATAGAAATATGGACTCTCATGCGCCTACACAGCCACACAAACACACACATCAAGGAGATAATAAGAGGGGTGAGAGGTCTGAAATTGAGCTGCAGGTACACTGGGACCTGAACACTGTGGTCTTATGTCACTTTAACCCTCTAAAAAGATGGTGAGATAGAAAGCTGCCCCCGGAGAGAAGCAGAAACACCTTCACTGCTATGTGTTAGTGTCTCTCTCTTATTGTTCTCCATGTCTAAATTCTCTCAGTTCAAATTTTTCCAACTTTTTCCTTTTCTGCCCTCTCGTACTCCCTCTCCTTTAGCACCTTTTACAATTTGATCTGTAGCTTTACAATGTGGAACAGCACAGTGACAGCATCATTTGTCTTCTTCCCCCGCATCTTTAGGTACCTACACACACATGCGCTCAAGTTCTATAAATGGTTTAGTGAGTTAGTGAGGAAAAATTGCTGAAAATCTACGTCATGTCATCAAAGTTTTAAGGAAATCTATCTCTATTGTGGCAAACAAACAGCTAAAAGAACAAACCAAGAACCAGAAAGGATCTGAGTCTTGTGTTGGACAAATCCAAAAACCCACACAAACATATTTCTCTGTAGAACCAAGTTCCTACAATTAACTATAGGAACAAACATAGAAAGATGTTGTGTTTGTCTGTGTTTTGGATGAGCTCATGTTTTAGATTCACCACTGTTTTTACTCAAACATTCCTAAATAGTCAACCGTAGGTGAATAGCGTGCTTAGCATGAAATGAAAACTCCTCAGCTCATTTGGCCTTAAAAGAAGCATTTAAAAAAGTCAATTAATATGTCTAATTTAAGTATTGCTCCCAGGATACATAGCCCATTTAGGATATAAAACTAGTCTGTGGTGCACTGTATAACTGCAAATGATACCAAAATTGACAAATATTACACAGAAGAATAACTTCATGATCACACTTAGGTATCATATAGTCTTTACCCATACAAGTACAGCTATACACACCCATATTATTTAGGTTTCCTATTAAATATATTATATATTTGTTTTTTGTACTGCAGCTGTAAGAACCTAATCGGTGGATAAAAAAGGTGGATATGCATACTAGTTAACATTAATATTAATAACATTTAGCCATGCAACATCACCTCTCTGGTGGTGAAAGTGGGCCGAGCTAGTGCTTGAGGTTGAGAGATACGGGTTAGATAAAGCTGGGGTCAACTCAATGGATAATTTGTATTCCGGAGAGCAGCCTGGCTCTTTTCCAGTCTGGAGTTGCTCCACTGTCCCCAGCGAGGAAATGGAGCAATGGTACAGAAAGTTGGAGGGTGTGTTAACAGAACACACTAAGGATTTCTGTTACTGGACATTTGTGCAATTCACACTTTGTCCATACGGAATACCATGAATATAGATGAAGTTGTTTGTAAGTGCACTTGGCTAGGCCACCCTACATCATTTTGCAATCATGTACATATGTCATAGACACGAGCCGAGTTATCAAATGACGACCATAAATGATCAGGCCTGGCATACCTATACATTTAGTGAGGCTGTACTGGAAGTGTCTGGCCCCCACTTCTTGTGGGAGATCATCAATTTGTACCTCAGTCAGAACTTCAACAGCAATCGACAACCCTGTCACCTCACAGCAAGAAAGTCCTTTTTTCTTGTGGTCTCTGGGCCCTGTGCCTGCATGAGGTACAACTAGGTACCACAGCTTTCTTCCACAGTCCAGATACTTGCATGTTAGGTTAAACGGTGATTCTAAATTGGCAATAGGTGTGAATGTATAGAAGGTAAAGTATTTAACTGTATGACTATACGGGAAAAAAAAGTGGCTTGAAGTGTTGAGAGTCTAAACTGCTAAGTGAGACTAGAAAAGCCATTCCAGTCCATTCCAAAGGAGGAGGGGACCTTGAGTGTGAATGGTTCCACACTTCCTTTATTGAGGTTGGTGTGTAAAGCTGTGGCAACGAGGTGGTTGGAGGATCTTTTCTAGCTTGGTTACCTAATGCATTTTTAAATACATCCAATAGCTGCAATAATGGAAGATAACCATTTGAAATAGCTCAAGAATCTTCAAAACTGTTGGGGTGAGGGTTTAATCCACTGGTGGTTCATTGAGCACATAAATGGTAAATGGCCTGTATTTGTATAGCACTTTTACTAGTCCCCCCCTAGGGACCCCAAAGCGCTTTACACACCCAGTCATCCACCCACTCATTCATACACTGGTGGAGGCAGCTACAGTTGTAGCCACAGCTGACAGAAGCGAGGCTGCCATATCGCGCCATCGGCCAGTAGGCGGTAGGTGAAGTGTCTTGCCCAAGGACACAACGACCGAGACTGTCCGAGCCGGGGCTCAAACCGGCAACCTTCCGATTACAAGGCGAACTCCCAACTCTTGAGCCACGATCGCCCACATAGCTCAAAGAGAGCTGGCCTAGTGGAGACTTTTTTTTTCAAACATCTCAGGCCTCTGTGGGGTTGGTGTGAGAGTATGTACACAGATCAACAAATATGATCAGAAACAAATGACAAACTTTCTGTGCTAGCAGCACGCAAGTGATCAAATAGTTACACATCAAAATTTCAGTCTCATGACTAATTTTAAAGATCAGACCAGTATTGACTTTTTTCTTTAACACGTATTCAATATGAATACATATGTGGTCCAAAATAACAAATCTTCTACAGCATTTTACAGTGTTTTACTGTACTACTTACTACGATTACCTGCAGCTCTTTTTCATCATCAGCCTGACTTTTTATTCTTTCATGCCAGATTAGCAGATCTAAGAAAAGAATTATGTGATCAAAAAATATTCACTATCATGTCTGCATGCCAGGCTCTTAACAGATGTTTAGATCAAATAGATCAACAAGGAGCAAATTTCATGCGAGTTAACTTAATGCTTAACTCACCATATTAAATTAAGACTACAGTAACTGCTCTGACACAAGTAGAGCACAAAGTAGAGCATAAAGTGTAGGCTTTACTAACACGAGGATGGGCGTTAACGAGTACACACTGAAATATAATAGAAACCTATTTTCTCATACTGAGATGCACATAAACACAGTAATCATGAAAGCTGTAAGTTGTCCTCCGTGATTTCAAACTGTACAAAGAAACAATTTAGAGGCACAATGCACCAAAATGAAAGTCAACACACAAAGGATCTCAGCATGTGAGGAGTTGTTTCTATGGTGACCAACACAAATTGGTGCAAATGTGCTTCAGTGAATGAACGTGAAAGGGAGCAACAAAAAAGAACAAAATATGCATATACTGTTTGAAGTTGTGCCTATAATCGCACAGTGGTGAAGATTAAGAAACTTTGATTTTTCTGCAAAAATATTTTCCATTTATTTGACATTTGTCAGTAGATGTATAAACACACACACACACACACCTTGAGGTGACTGTTGTGAACTGGTGCAATACAAACAAAACCGAACAGAACTGAATAAAATGATAATGTGATATATAAAAGAAGAAGAAAACAACACCTGAGACAAGATTTTAAGTGCCTGTTGCTTACCTGAGACAGCCTGTAGCATTGCGCAGCACCTGGGATGTATGGATGTGGAGCTTGCGGTCATCATGGTGATTTGGGGAGGAGTCCCAGTTAGAGTGGGGTATGATGACACTATTGGTCAGAACGGCCAAGGCATCCTGGATGATTGGCATCTTCAGTGCATCACATGATGACAGGTTCCAAAGCACACCTGCATATGAATGTGTTCAGAAAATAAGAAACATTATCCTATTTATGTTTAGACAGTTCTGTAAGTAACTTTTTCAAAGTAGCTACTATAACTATTATATCCTTAGTTTCTGTCTGCACGTTTCTGTATGTAACTGATCGGGTCAGTTACTGGCTCACCAATATTCTCAGCATTTACATTTGTTCTTTCTCAGTGCTTCTCTTTTCATTCTCCATTTTCCTCTCATTCTAATTGGCTGAGGCATGAGGGTGCCTACCGCGAGTCTCCTTAAGTCTTAGGTTTTAGTCCAGTTAAAGGGGAACTGTTCTCTGAACTTTAGACATTAGAGGTGCGTGTTAGAAACACAAATGTTAAATGCAGATGAATCAGACATAAACTAGTCTTTAACCTACTAAACTCCCCAGTACAATGTCTGTGTGATGTCTGATTGAGCCAATCTGCCACTAAAACAGTGTTGGTAATAGTTCAGTGAATTCACAGCCGGCAGTGCATGCACCACACAGGCAGCACCGTTGCCTAAACCAAGCAGAACCCTTCTTGTAGCAAGAATGAATCTTAAGCAGACTACCTCCTGCTGTGTGCTACATGTGATTGCAAGCTTTGGATAATGTCCTGACCTAAATCTTCCACCATTATCCATATTTCATGTGTGGTACACACATTGCACCAAAATTTATTTTGTATAATCTTTTACATTGGTATGATCTAAGCAGCCTACTGTCAAAGATGCTGTTTGCTTATCATCTTCATCATCATCACCATCATAATGAAGGATTGTGGAAACTGTCATTGCCAATGTAGACTTACACTGACTAGATAATAGTACGACACTAATATATAAACCACCAAGAACGCTGATTGTTGATTTAGTTTTCTGCAAAGTTTTATCGACTAAATTACATTTACAAACTTTGTAAATAAAACCTCATACTTTCATAAATCAAATACATCTTTAGAGCTAAAAATATTTATCCAACCGTTTCATTTTCATCAAATGAAGTTTTAAGCTCTTCTGTAAAAAAAACAAAACAAAAACGATTAACAATTATTTGATCTTACATACCTCATTAACTGCTGTGCTACAATTCTCTCCAAAACCTAATAAAAATGTGCTTGGTTCCATTCACTGTTCTGAAATGTACATGTGAAATACATTTGGCTACATTTTGGGAGTCAGGGCAGCAAATTACTTTAAGAAATAAAAACAGCCTAAAACTGTTTTTTAACCTTGAGCAGAATGACACTGATCTCAGACACACCTTTTCAGAGCATGCGAGGACATATTTCAGGACTGGAAATGCTAACAATAGCACCTCCCTATATTTATCACTTTTGAGTAAGCCACCCACACTTTTATTTTTGAATCTGACTCCAACTGGCATTATTTATCACATGCTGTGTCATACAAAACGCACACAAACTTATTGCCAAATTAATTTTACAGCAATGCATAAACATAAAGCCAGCAAACACAGCTGCATGGTCATATAAATAACCTGGCTGAAAAACAAGTTTTTATGTTTTTATGTATCCATGATATACTAAATCGCCTACAAAGACACATGGATATACAACACACACAAACACACATACACACAAATACACTTTTTTTTTTTTTGCTTCCTGTCAGATGGGATACCAGATGCCTTTTCACAGACCGGTGACAGCAGTAGCCCTGTTGGTCAGCTGTGACACACTCATACGTATCAAACACACACGTGTGCTCATACACACACAGGCTACATTAGCACTGTCACATTCTAGATATGTTAGTTAGTTTCTGTGGCTTTCATTGAACTTTCTTACATAGCAAAAAACAATAAAGTAAAAATATAGGAACCAGAGTGACAGGGATAAATAAAATAAGAAAATATAGATATATCAGTAGCACTGGTGGATTAAGGAGCTGAGAGACTGCCGAGAAATTGGAACAGATTGCAACAAGAGGAGACAACCTCCTTTAAAGCTACAAGAAACTATAAAAAGCTGTGGTGCTATAGGTCATCATCTCTCGTGTATTTCGTGTCAGACTCCAGATGTTGCATGTCCCAATGACAGATGTCGTTCATTTGCACAGTTAGCAAACAATTAAAATATGGGCACAAATCACAATATGCTGCGCCCCACAGTTCATAGAAACTGTCAGTGAGCTTAAAGGTGTCCTGTTCATTCAGTAATTCTGAGTGCAAAATCCAAAGATAAAGACTGCATCTGTTTTCTTAAATGCTAGCAAGTGTGGAAAATCTCTGTAGTTAAACCTGGACCTCACTTATTATGTGTTGGGGAGCAAACAATTAATTAATAAAGCATATTTAAAATAAATATACACAATAAAATCCCAAAGTATACAAAATTTGTTCAACTTCTTTTGAGCATGAGAACTGAAACGAAAAATGCACTTTAAAAATAAATATAAAGGTACTGAAAATAAAGATAATAAAGGGCTAGAAAAATAAACTGTGATCTGTGGACAAATATGAATAAAGCCTCACTTGACTGAAACATTTGTGGAGGCAATGGATGTTAAGTAGCAGCCAGCTTTGCATTCCCCAAAGCAATGCCAGTCTTGAAGCCTTACACTATACTCTACTACATACGGTCATAATGTCAATCTCAGGGAAAGGGATGGGAAGAAAATGAGGCCAGTGAATAGACAAGGAAGGGCAGTGAGAAAGCAAATGCCAGTGTTACTTAGCCAGTGGGTTAATTCTTAATTACAAATGCATAGCTGTTAAACCCAAATAATTAATATTTAATAATTTAGACTTAATAGACCACTGCAGAAAGCAAATGATTAGATGGAATATGCATAAGACTATATATAAGTTTATACAAGAAGAAAGCTAAAAGTAGAGACGGGGAGATGTAATTGGGAATTTCAGAGAAGAGTTTGTGTGTGTGAGAGAGGGCAAGAGAGAATGAGAGGAAGCAAGCTTGAGAGGACAAGAGAAGGAGGGTGATAATAACACAATGACCTTGTATGCTGCTTGGCAGCAATCAAGAGCTTGTACTAAGGCATGTGAGTGTGAGTGTGGTAACATTTGCCTTCACTTTCACTAATCAGCCTCTTGTTTCACATCTCAACTTTCTGTCTTTCCACTTAATCCTGCTATTCACACAGGCTCTTCTCAAATCAAAGTAAAAAAAATAAAATAAGGCAATAAGCTCAAACATATGCAAGCATGCACACACTCTGTTGCCACCTCAGAGTGAAGACACACATTCAGCAAAACACTTGACTTATAAAGCTGAATGCTGTCAAACATCTTCTGTATTTCTCTCTGCTTCTTTTTCCCGCGTCGGTCTGTTTCTCATGTGGTAAGTGTTTTCAGTGTATGATTGCAATCAGGTTAAAACAGTGTTGTCTTTGATGAGCTGACAAGAAGCAGCACTCAGCAAGCCTTTCTTTATCTGCTCGGGCCAATACATCTAAACAAACACACATTGAGACACAATACATGCTCAGGAAGCGACACGTTGATTTTTGTGCAGGCGCGAATGGACAAAAACACTGATTAAAAGGAGACACGTAAAAGGATGCACTGATCAGTTTTTTTCTGGGGCAAGGACATTGTACCGGCCACTGTCCAATATTCTGCAAATTTAAGGCTGACACACACACATCGACACACCAGCAACCACACTTACACAGACTTGTCTGCTCTAGAAACATAGATATGTAATGCTTCACTAAACTCAATGTCCTTATGGGTATAACATCAAGTGACCAACAGACAGTGACATCATACTTCAAGTATGTGTGCCTGTGAGTGCATGTGTCTGCGCTTTTTTTCTTTTCTCTTTCCTTGTCCTTATACCCCATCCCTCTCTGACTAGTTCCCTTTAGACATTTGACAGACAGTTTCCTAGGAGCCTGGTGGTTTGGGGGAGAGAGGAGATGATTGCATGAATTCATGAATAAATGAGAATGTGACTTGTAAGGGAAGAATGAGACCTGTTAGGCCTCAAGTGGTGATGTTTTATTAAACAGCCTTCATTTGTGCAGCTCACTGCGAATTAGTTAGCTGCTGGGTCACAACCTGGTGATGAGCAATGCCAGAGATGACAAATTGCATGGCTGTTGTGTCTATAAAAATCTGTGAATGAGAAAAACGGTAAATAAATAAATAAAATAACATAAAATAAAATAGTGCTTTGGGGTAACGTTTTCAGACAGCAAGCTAGCAATTGCTGACTTAACCATCGAGTCATCGAACCTTCATTTCAGCGGTAGGTTTGCTGAAGACCTTTGGCAGCACAAGGTAAAATCATGTATTGTGGGTAAACTGCCACTGCCAATACTGGAGATTTCATTACCACCAGAGAATTTCACAGTGAAAAGGCTGCATTGAAATTTCTTGAATAACAGCAGCATTTGGAGCTTGGGGATTTAGACGTTGACAACAGAAAATATTTTATGCCTTCAAGTAACAGGAAATGATGAACTGTATTTGTGAGTACAGCAGTATAATTCAACATTGTTGGGCTGTTTTTAACATAACCTTGCAACAGTGGAAAAGTCAGTCAGTCACTTCTGTACACATGCAGTTATTCTCTGCTGCATTTCTCATAGCTTTTATTCTCATTACCAAACTGACTTCTGGAAATGAGCGCTTGCGTATGTAGCGGAATATATGTAAGCATATTGTTTTCATGTTCAATGCAATTCACAGAAACATGCATTGTGATATGCGTCATAGCTGAGAGAAGCAACCATGTGCAGTTTTTCATAGAGAGGAAGCGGATTAGATGGTGACTAATGGAAGTACTGAGAAGTACTAATTATAATAATCTGAGAAGATTTGTCCAAATGGAAACTTTTTGGATACAGCTGTCTTCAGCAGTTGCTTCTCCCCTCAGCCATTTCAGAGGAGGCAGCAACAGAAACTGTAGTCATGGTCCACTGCATTCAAGGTGAGCCCATGAGTAAGGATAGCATCTCCTATTGACATCCGAAGCCTCTGCATCGACCAGACTTTGACTGACAGGCCCAGAAGCCTTGACTTCATCCTATCTACCTCACGCTCAGACCTAGGAAGCCAATAAAGCTTGTCTAAATTTAAACTTCAGAACCAACAGAGAGATAGGGTAAATAGTTAAAGGGAAGGTTTTTCCAATCACCAAAAGTAACAAAAAAACAAAAATTTATGCCTGATTCTGAAGAGATTCTTTAATTACAAATTAGAGGGATGGATCAACATAGACGTAATAAGAAAGCAGAATTGGTACAATACTGGCATTTTTTTGAGTCTACGGGTAGCATAGGGTGACACAATCCTAGATCAATCTCTCCTAGTGACAGTCATTGTTTACTTTCAAATTATTCGGCCGTCAAGTAGAATTAAAGGTTAGACTTTGAGTAGAATAAAATTTGACACAGCAAAGCATCCGAGAGCAGAGACACTAACATGTAGTTACAGAGCATTAGCATCATTAGCTCTTCCGTAACATGTTTTAACTGCAAATTTTTCAGCACTGATCTACCGAAAGAGTTGCTATAGAGTCACACAATTTCATCTGATAGCCGCTCAACCCAAATACAGTCCAACAACATTAGTTCTGTCCAACAGCACCTGGATTATAAGTCAGTGAATATGGTCCAGATATTACAAGAGTCTCAGCATTAATCCTCCCAGTTCACCATTTTTTGACACTTTCTCTCAAAAAGGGTCACCTGCCTTTAGCCCTTCATTTTTGTTCTTTGCGCTACAGACATACTTCATTTTTATTTTACAAAATTGAGGCTGAAAACGTTTAACTACACAAGCTCTGTAACACAGCTTTTATTAAAACTGCCTTAAACTGGTAGGATTGTGTCAATGGCCAGGACAGCATAAATCACCACTTACATAATTAACTAACTGTAGTCCTTCTCTGTATTTGTGACAAACAACATCAACCTAACTGAATTACAGAATAATTATGCAACACTTCTTAGACGTGAATTACAGCAACAGCAGGGTGTTACGCGAGGCAAATTAAGACAGACTTCAAAATATGGCTGTACTGTCGTGAAAGCATTTAAAATGTGGAGTTTAATGCCAAGTACCAGAGGAAACAGACAACAGGGGAGACTCATGCATGACACTGAATCACAGACAGGGAAGGGCAAAGACAGGAAGAGTCAGGAAACGGGGGAAGCAGAGATAGAATTTCACAGTGCATGTCTGTCTGTGTGAGATGACTATTTATAAAAGTCGGAGCTCAAAACATGATGCGGTATGACTCGCAGTGAATTTTATTCACTGGTTAATCTGCTTACAGACCACAGACATTCCTTTCCCGAGCTGTTTTCTGTATCTTAGTCTCTCCAGCACGTTTATCATCACAGACATGTATACCTTGGGATCATCAAAAAAAGAAGCCTTTTTGTAATGACATTCTTACTTCTTTATCTTGAATATAAACAAACCTTGTTTTTTAGTGCAGCAGAGATTGCCTGCCGCCACACAACCTGTTATGAGGATATCATTAACAGTGAAAAGGTTCCAGACTTCCTTCCTCCTTCTCTACCCTCCTCTAGCGAGCTGTTATCGATATCTCAGGGGTTTGTAAAAGGACAGAAAAAAATGTGCACTTGCTTGCTAGCTGTCACTTGCTAGCCACTTATGACAATTCACAGTTTGAGCAGCAAGATAATGTAATGTACCTTTTGTGCAGCTGATACCAACAATATGAGAAAATTCAAAAATAAACATGGTCCTATATAATCATGCATTACAGGACAGTATTTATAATACATATGTCGCCACATGAAGTGATCTAATCTAGTGTATTAACATAATGTATAAATCTTACTATAGTGCACTTAAACTCTGCCTGTCCATGAAATCACGAGTTCAGCAGACAAAAACAGCACACGGGTAAATCTCAGTAGTTCTGCATATTATATATTAGCATATTTTATTTCTGAAACTGGAGAACTCAATCAAATTGTGCTGTGGCTGATGTGACTGCATCGAAAAATGTCCCTAGTTAAAGGTTTTAATTTGAATGAGGGATTGAATGTGATATGGATTTAAAAATCCTACGTCGTCTCATGCTCAAGTTATCACATTCACAAACTCGGGTGTCCATGCTGGCAGGATGACATACCCCATCAGCCTTTAACGGGTAAGAACCCCCTGTGTGGCATAGCTGCATAAGCATAATTCACAGACACTATGTTTCATCAATATTGCCAATGTCATACTGGAAAATAACTAGCTGACCACTGAAATTCCATATATCCTAGATGTTTGCTTGTGTGTAAGCACACATCTATGTGTTTCTTTTTCTTTTAAGCAGCGAGGGGTGCAGTGTTGTGTTACTATTTGCTACTCCTCTAGTAGAATATTAAATTCTCAGTGGGAGGCATATTGGAAAAAAAGATGATATCAGCTCAAATGTGTATTATCTGTGTTATTATCTAACACCTTATGTGGGTGTTTAAATTTAATCTATACATTTTTTGCCTAAACATATTTGAATGTGTATTTGCATGAACGCTTGTATGCCTGCACGTTATTAAGTTTGTGCGTGTGGGTGTATGCACTGCTGCAATGTGTGTTTCAACTACACCAGCTAGTTTGTAGTGTTCATTCCCTCAAGGTTAAAACAAGATTGATTCCTGCTACAAGTGTGGGGCTTTAAATTCCACTTTAAGCAAGAATTTGAATGAAAGGTGGGCCTATTCACCTTTTTATCATTGCAGACATGCAATAACAATTAATGCAAACAAAAAATAATAACACCCCCCCCCCATAAACATGCACTGCATTACATCTTACACGTCTTAATAAAATATGTCAAAAGGGACGCTTGACAAAACACTCCTAAGAATAAATAACATTCACAAAGATTGTTGGCATTCTTTGCAAGAGTCATACAAGTCATGGCTGCTGAGGACAACTGTGACTGAATGTTATCATTCAAGTGGAATGTGAAATAGTTGTGCAAGTAAAGAAGATGAACAGCCTTGGTTTGGTGAATAGTAAAGTTTTCTGACAAACACTAATTCACTAAAACTTGACTGTATGAAGAACTACATTCACTAAGCCAAAACGGTTGCAGGCGCTGTCATGGCCAACCGAGACCACTTAAGTCACTAAATAAGAAGTAAAACCACAATTAGATGAACGAATGAAAGACACATACAATATCAATACCAAGAAAAGACAGAAAGAAAGTTTAATTTTTTTCCTTTTGCTGGCTGAAAGATTCTTTCCTAAAGCAGCTTTAGTGTAGGTGTGTGGTATGTAGAGCAGCTTGAAAGATCCTTGCATCCTCACATATCAAATTCTATCCACACATTCACATAAACATGGGAATTGCACACACACACACACACAAACATATTCCATTAAAATCTCTCCCGAGGCCATAAACAGAGCCATGCTGGAAAATAACTGATATACTGTACATGCTAGGAGCTGAAGTAAAAAATTGTCACAGACAGCGTACCTGTGACTAGCTCTCTGATTTCCACATCTCCGGTCTTCCTCAGCAGGCGGACCAAGGCAGGAATCCCCCCGCAGTTCTTCAGGGTTACTTTGTTCTCATCATTGGCCTTGCCATACACCAGGTTTCTCAAGGCTCCGCAGGCGCTGCGATGGACCTCACTCATCCTGTGGTCCAGTAGATCAACGAGCAGCTGGATGCCTCCCTGTCTACGGATCTGAGTATCAAAGAAATCGAATCAATCAAATCTGTCGTAAATGAATAATATATATTAATAAAAATCAGCAGCAAGAAGTATTGTAGAGAATATTTTTTTCAATGCTGAAATTTTAATATCTTGTACTCCTGATGGCTGGTTATTTATCTATGCAAGTAGCTACTTCGTACACAG
The DNA here is from genome assembly GCF_964374335.1 of Astatotilapia calliptera. Taxonomy (NCBI): domain Eukaryota; kingdom Metazoa; phylum Chordata; class Actinopteri; order Cichliformes; family Cichlidae; genus Astatotilapia; species Astatotilapia calliptera. Next base: position 14,661,017 of record NC_137430.1, on the reverse strand, counting down.
TGTGTATAATGTGTGTTTGTGTGCGCATGTGTGTATACAGCCTCCAGTGTCTGTCAGTCCTGCCAATCAGATTAACAGCACAATGTGGGCTAATTAAATATACTAATGACTGGGCTTTAACAAAAAATGACACTTAATTACACTCATTAGGGAAGAATAAGCTTGCTTGTGTGTGCCTGTATGTTATAGAATCTGCACGTTACCCGGCACTTTTTCTGTGTGGTTGTCCTCCCTTCTTAGGTTTTTGTTTCCTTTTATCACATTTTTTTTTTGCATATGATAATTGATATGCATGAACAGTTCACTTATGAATTGGAAAACTAACGTTAAATTTTTATCTTAATGACTAAAAGATGAAAGGCAATCATGGCAGCCTCCACAGATTCAGTGACTAGTGGTTGTTTATCCTTTTTAAGAAGGCGTGTAACACACACATTCCAAAACCATGCATCTGTTACCTTGATTTATTTTAAATGTGTATTTCAGCCACCAAAAGGCAGGCATAGCAGGGAAAAATTAAATTAATTGAACACTTCTTTAAACTGTACATGACGACTCACCTAACTGCACAGCAAATCTGTACCCAGCTACACTACTTGCCTTGTGTCTGCTACTATTTTTGCCTTGTAAATACACATAAAGAGAAACATGCTTAGCCACAGTTTGAGAAATAAACAAAGTCAATCAGTTTAGATTTATGATTATATCTTGATTCTGTGAGAGGGCGAGGCAGTCAGGACTGTTAGCCCAGTAGGGATCACAATGAGGGCACTCTGGCGTTACACATAATGCCTTCCCCCCATGGCGCGACACATATTGCTCTCTCCCTATGCTGGTGGTTTTTAAACCTCCCACATCACTTCTCCACTGCAGGGATCTTCATCAGCCTTAGGGGGCCAAAGAGCTTAAATCAGCCTGTGTTTGGTCCAGTCGACAGGGGTGTTGCGCTAATCACTAGAAACAGGCTGCTGAGATCTCCAGGAGACTAGTCGAAACAAGGATGGAGCAACTAGTGTGTGAGACAGAGAGAGAGAAAACGAGAGAGAGAGAGAGAGAGAGAGAGAGTGTGTCCCTCATGCCTCCACTTTTATTTAATCTCTTGAGCACTGCAACTGACAGACTTACTCAACCAGATAACTCCAGTTTTTCACAGTTAGATGCATATTCAGACTTTTTGAAACCCTTTAATATTTTTCAGCACGTTCCCCTCTAAACATGGGACATTAAATATAGAAAATACTTCATTAGTAATGCCTGCTTCAATGTGAAGCACCAGATGGATGGATTTTACTACGCAGACGAGCAATAAGACATGAATGGACTTCCAAGGCTTTTTTTTGTTTCATTTTTTGGCTCTCGCACACTCGCACTCATACTTTTAGCGTGATTAAGTCAAAAATAGGTGTGCACACAAGCGCAAGCAATAACCAATGATAATAAAGATGCACATAAGAAGAGAGAAAGCGAGAGTGAGGGTGACACAAGAAAGAGAAAGCATGAGAAATGGAGGGCAAAGAGGATGTGGGTGTTTCATGACACAGCAGGAGTTTATCGAGCAAAATGACTTTGCTTATCTATTCAATTAAAATGGATTAAGGAAGGCAGTGAATGGCAAAATAACCTTGCTAGATTGGCCATACAATTTCCTCAACCTGATTTGCTGCCCCTCTTACGCCCTCTAGTCCCCACCTCTGCTCTTCTTCCCCTCCTCCTGTTCCCCTTTTCCTTCCCCATGCTAATTCGTGCACCTCTCCCTGTTTGTGTTTATGTCACACTTAATCTGTTATTCCACTTTGTATTGCCTCTGAGCTACATACAAGGCTTGGCAATACCTCTGTGCCTGCTCCTCATGTAAAGAAGATTAGAAGCGCTGATTGATTTGTCTTTGTCTCACGCTCTTCTGCGGTGGACACGGCTATTGGTAACCCATAGCGACAGTTTTGCCGTGGTAACAGTTAGCAGTGGTGACAGCTGAGATTGTGAGAATCAGAGATGCTGCCAGCATGAAAGCCGGCAGTGGGATACATGGGTGCCACGCACCTGAGACGGTGTCACGTGAAGCTTAACAAGCGTTTATGACTAACCACATATGGAACTTCAGCATTAACCACTAGCTCCAGACAGGGTGCATGTGAGTGTGCAGACAGAGAGGAGATGTGTCACACCTTTTAACCGTTTATGTATTCACACACAGAGGCAAGCATACACACACATACAAGGGGTTGTGTTGTCTTCACTTGACACTTAGCCTAGGGCTAACTGCAATTTAGAGCCTTCCAACCTTTGGTTAATTGAGTTTTTGGCCCAGGGCTAACATTTCCCTCTTGAGAATTTTAAACTGGGCCAAATAAACCATTAACCTATGGCTACCTAATATTGTTCTGAGGCAGGGACACAGCTAATTCTCATAGAGTTATCAGCATAAAAATTCACAGCTGTGAAAATGTACTGTAACAAATATACTGGAGGCTTTGTTGTATGACGAGGTAGCTAACAGAGAAAACAGAGCAAACACTATTCCTCACAGCAGCAATGTATGTGTTATTAATTAGGTTGTGCCCAGGACTTAATAAAACTACCGTAAAGCAGATGTATATTAAATTTGAAGGATACTTTTTGAAAGCAAATAACAGAGGGTGGCTCTGTTAGGTAACTTAATAGAACCCTTATAAAATGTTAACACATTCTTTAAAAATTAGAGTGAATTATAGAGTAAAATGTTTTTAATTAAAGTATGTTGCTGGTACTTTTGCAACACTTACAGTTAGGTTAGAAAATCAAAATGTGATTAAAGCGTCTTTCAGCTTTACTTCAACGGTTTTAATAAAAGTATTTGATTAACTGTATAGGAACTGCAACCATTTTCAAAAGGAATGCACCAGCCAGTTCAACAACATCAACAGGCTTGGAAGTCCACAGATGGCAAATACAGTGGTTGATTGCAGAATTCTTTCCTTGGTTAAGAAAAATCCTTCACAACCTCTAACCAAGTCAAGGATGTTTTCAAAGACTCTCAAAGTCTTTAAAGTTGGCTCAAAAGATGCCTTTATGAATGTTAACAGATAACAACTCGTTATAGTCAGTAACAGAAATGCATTAAACTATGCCAGAAAACATCTAATAGATAATGGCCAAAAAGATGCTCCAAAAGCAACACAAGAGTTTCTTAAGGCAAAGACATGCAGTAGCCTTCAATGATCAGTGCCTGAACTGAACCCACTGAATCTGTACAAGCAGTATTTGAAGGTAGCTGCAGTAAAGGCTTGGCAGTGGCAGAGCATCTCAAAGGAGGAAACACAGCGTTTAGTGATATCCATAGGTTCTTGCTAAATCCCTTGAAGTAAAGCTGAAAGTCTGCACTTTAACTACACGTACATACAGTTTGATTTAAAACCAACTTATTAACCTAAATGTACATAAGGGGGAAAAGCTAAGTGGAAAATACGCTGTGAAGAGGGACAGAAACATATACTACTTCTGCAGCATCATTAAGAATCATTTGCTGCATTTCTCATCTTCCGCATTCATGTCTACTGAACAGATATTTACAGCATTTGTAGAGTTCACGGCCTAAAAATCTAAAGCCTGATTCTTTTGAGGCTGAGAAATGACAAAGAGTCAGGGGTCACACTCGTCCCCCATCAAGCCGCTTGTTGGATAAATGGATATTGATATGGCTGCAACCCAAAATGAATTACTGATGTAACTAAAGCTCAGGTTGAGACTGTGAGCCTGTGTTTTGCATACCCAAAGGAAATCTATTAGCTGCCATGTCAATGGTTCTGTTTTAATTCACTCTGTGGGAAATATACAGCATATAACTGGTTGTAGGTGTGAATTTAGTTATGTGTGTGGATGATACAGCATTTGTACTGTGTATGTGTCTAAAGATGCTATAAATGATGCTGAAGATGAATTTGGCAAGCTGCCTCTGCAGTCTAGGCTGCAGCCAGACCTCCATCTACCTTATCAAACACAGACACACACGAAACACAGCCTCTCTCTCTCTCTTTCACTTTCTCTATATCTGACTTCTCTTTCCTGCTCGCAGTATTTGTGTAGGAAAAAGAAAAATATCCATGCATATAACTGTAAATTAAAACATGCTCACACTGACACATCTAATCTAAAATGTCCACTCATACCTGTGTTGAAACATTTGTACACAAGCACATATAAATGTCATCGACCAAGAAACAAAACATTGTGTCATCTTATGTACCAGTTCCAAAATATCATAGGGAAATATTTTCTTGTTTTTTTCGCCAATATTTTTCTTCTTTCTTTCTAAAAACTTATTTTTTTCTGGTTTCTGTTTCTATCTTTCCACTTGTATTTGCTGCTACAGATTATGTCTTTAGCAATGAATAGGAACCATACTGTGGCTGTATTCAGCTGCTCACTGTGACTGAAAATACGAGAATATAAGCCTCTTAATCCAGAGTCATACCAAATAGCTGCAAAAAGCATTTACTTTCACATACATGTCACTGTATGTCTCAAGAACCAAGTAAATACTACAATGCAGGACTTCCTGTACATTATCTTTCTAAAACAATGCTTCTAAAACTTTATATGTATATAAAGTGAGGCAGGAAATCACAACTTAATGCAATAATATTTCAAATGACAAAAAAAATCACAAGGTTCCTTTTCACTATAGCCAAAAAGAAGAAATCTTAGTGCTGTCGAGTAATGTCTTAAATCACCTGCTACAACAATACAAAATTAAGTAGTTATTATTTTGTTAGAGAAGCTTTTAATTTCCTAAATGCCAGTAGTGATTTTGGAGTGACACACACAGATTAGACAATATAAAATGAATAGACAGTTATAAAAAGCTGTGATTTCAACTTTTTGAATATAATAGCCAGTATAATTTCTGGAAAAAGAAAATCAATACAGAGCTTTGAAGTAAATTAGGGAGCACAAAAAAAAAATGTGACTCGCTAAAACATTCACAGCTCATTGTCCTTTAGTAGTCTGCCAAATTTGAGAAGCAGAAAATAGAATGTATAAACTGTGTCTTTGTTACACAATCTAACCTTCAACATTGAAAACAAACAAAACCGTGACCTTAATTGTTAACGAAATTTATATCCTACTACTCCTGTCAGGATATTCTGGTATCAGATAATCCTACAAACAAACACAAATCCATCCATGTGACATACATGTAATATTGCTAACGTAATTGGGTGAGTTCCTATGAAAATGTGACGTACATGTGAGCTAAAAAAATTTATGACAGGAAATGTGAAGTAAAGGCGAAATACAAAAAAAAAAAGAAAAAAAGACAGGAATTTTCCCCTTGCACTAAAATCCTGGCACTACTCTGCAAATAAACGTTTCTTCTGATTGTTAATTTGAATTCACCGACACATAAAATTACACTTGTAATCATGCAACGCACTCATCCTGATATAGACCTGTCTACTTCCCTGCTGGGTGATTGGAGAAGTCAAAATGAACAAATGATGTGGACAAAAATCCAGGAAGTTAGTAGTGCCATTATGTTTCCTGTGGTTAAAGAGAAGAAGGGACTGTCATGGACAAAACTCCATCAAATGAAACCTCACCTCTCTTTTGAAATACAGGCAACAATGCTGGGCATCCTCTGCACACGGCCATAAACAATCAGAAGAGTCTGTTCAGTGACAGGTTGCTTCTCCCCAAGACAAGAACTAACAGACTTAAAAACTCCTTTGTCCCACACGCCATCAAACTGTTTAACTCCTCTCTGGAGGGGAGAGGGAGGGGAAACAGGAGGACAAAGGAGGGGGGAACAACTAAGCTGCAGTGCCTCTTCACCTCACTGTACAATACCTTTTGTAAATAGTCAACAGTGCAATAGACTCAATACTTGAAATGTGCAATTCACTTGTATTTTTATTTTTTATTCCTATTTATTCTATTTATCCCCTTTGTATATTTTATTTATATTTGTCTCTGTATTTATATATGTGTGTGTGTGTGTGTGTGTGTGTGTATATATATATATATATATATATATATATATATATATATATATGTATAACAATTCTGTAACTGTAACTTCGGTCGTTGCTGTGCTTTTTGGAAGTCGAATTTCCCAGAGGAACCCACCCGAGGGATTAATAAAGTTCTATCTTATCTTATCTCTTATCTTAGGCACAGACCGGGTCATAAAAAAAGCCCATGTGTGTAACTGGATTGAAGTAATGCTAATCAACGTGCGCCCCTGCTGGTCTTTGTCTTTGCTTCAAAGCGTTAATAACACATTTTTCTTTTTGTCTGCTGATAAGCAGGAGAGAATACAATTGACAATTTAATGCCACTTCATGTGTTTGGAAGCCTTTGTAATAAAGCAAAGATAGTCATACAGACATTTTAAACTCTCGCTTGTTTAAAATGAAAGAAAAAAGTCACTTTCTTACAACTCTGAAGATGAGAAAAGATACATAACTGACAACAAAAGAAAATGTTATTAAACATCCAAGCTAATCATAATGATACTAATAGTAATTATGAAGCAGTGACAGTTATGATCATTTATTTTATATTTACCTTTGATTGAAATGAATTGATTTATCATGAAAATTAGTTTTTATAATATTATGAGATGAAAGGAAAAAAAATATGAGTTATGAAAACCTGGAGGAAGTAAGAATTTTCCTCTGTTTCTATGTAAAACATTATGTAACCAATATGAGTTGAGCTAAAAGTTGTCCATAGTTACCCGACCATACCATAGTATGCTGCTAATATGGATGTTGAAAATACTGCTCTGGAGGTTCAGCAGCAAAACATCTCGTAACAACAACAACAAAATTCCCAATTAGTTTGTATTTAAAGCATTTTTAAAGCTCACAGAGCTTCTTTGACAAGGACGACTGTTGTTCTGGTTAAAGCCACTGAACTCTAAAAGGTAATTTTAGCTGGCAGAGGACCGCTTTCTGCCTCATGAGTTTATTTTGTGTGTGTGACTGGTATTTTAACACGTTATTTTTGAATCAGACTAATATGTTAAACACCAGAGGCACCCAGCAAATCCCAGTTTCTCCAAGGTAAACTTTGTGTCTGTGTGTGTGTTTGTAAGTGGAGTCTGGTAGGTTGAATGCGACAAACGTAATGGCTCTGGTAAAATATCAAATAATGGCTGTATGGTGATGCGGAAAAAAACCTTGAACTAACCAAACTAATACTTTTATGTTCTCCTGAACTAAAAACTTGATGAAATACTAATACAATCTTGCTATTCTTTAAAGGCACTAATGTAATCAGCTCTGGAAAAAATGTAATGCTAAAAGCTAACTATGAACTTAGAAACTTTAAGACTTAACCGTTTGCTTCTCTCTGACTCTCTACGCTCGTCTTATATTTTATTACAACCGAATTCACTATAAACAAACATCTTTAACTCCAAACAGTCTTTGCATGTACATATTGTCATGTCCCTGTTGTCAGACAACAGAACATACAGGGGAAAAAAATTAACATACTCAACATATTTACCAAGCAGTTACTCTGAACTGAAATCTCGATTCCTGCAATTTCAGTGTTATCTGACAAAATTTGCATTCACATAAGTTACAAACAAAAACTGTACTGAGATTTTGGCTGTACTTAAGTAATTAACAGAGTCTCATTCAGGTCTGTATCAATATGGGTGTAGTTTACTGAAATCAAGCTCAAACCCAGAGGTACAAAGGTATGGTTTAAAAAACGATTTGGATCGAAACTTGAAATACACATAATGGCAACACACATTACAAGTAGCATGTCTTAAAGTGGTCAAATGTTAGAAAAAGCGGACCTTTAAAGGACAGCTGACCAAAAAAACCCCAAACAAACTAATATAGTGATTTTACGTGTTGTGGATCATGAGAGGGTGATGAAGAGTAGGGGCAGTGCATCACCTCTTGATAGTGACTTATGCAATTCCCTTGGACTTGGTCTCCAGTGGTCTCCCACAGTCCCAGTTCCTGACTAACATTATTAGTGTGCTATTAGCTTTGTACGGTGCCAAACATTCCAGTCTCTATGTGTGTGGCATTGAGCTGTAGTCTTTCTTGTAGTCAAAGCTGAGGCTGGTCTATCTGGTCTTACAGTCCTAGTGTAGTGCTGTGTTATCCAGGAGCTGGTGCTTTGGTGTAATTTACAATGCCCTACTACGCCCTAGGCTGTGCTCATGTATTAACTCATGTGCCTCATGTGATTCGTGTGTGTTGCTATAATTCCAGTCCAGATGAGTACCTGCTGTTAGTAGTCCCACTACTTCAATTTGTACTGCCACGCGTTTATGGAGTGGTGTTCTTCTTTTTCATCCACCAGGTGTAGATCGTGCTAAGTCCTGGTGCCGTCCAGCTCTTCATTCCTCCAACAACAACTCATTGAGGAACGTCTGCCTTTGTGATGCTGACTGGCTCTTGCTCTAGGTACTGGTGTTATGTGCACCTTTTTCTCCCAGATATTCTTCTGGGAGAACATCTTCAGCTCTGGTAGGTCTGTCCTAGTTGTTATCCTAGTCTTTCCTATTATTCTCTTGCAACTAAGAGTACATCCTGGTAGCATCCTTGAAAAAGGCCACTCATATTTTTCCTCCTGCGTCTCTGGTGGTATCTCTTCAGCCAGAGCTGTAACATTCGTTTGGCAGTTTCCAGAGCCTCATCTTATACTTTTCTCATGATGCCTTTCTACACTTCACTTAACCAACTAATATCCTTTGAGCTTTTCTGATTTTAAATTCCAGCCTTCTTCTCCACAAAGAGCTTTCTCTACACGCATTCTTGATCATATACCCAAGTCCTTCTAGGATTACTGAGGCAGGGGTATCTAATAGCTCTGTGATACGAGTAGTGTGGATGGTGAGCAGAGCAGTGGTCACATCTGCAATAATCTCCTCTGATAGGACTTTGTCAGTGAACTGGGGGAGTTGTGCCCTTGGTTTGGTGGCTAACTTGAGTCTGGCCACAATCAGTAGTTTCCTCTGTTACTGCAGGTATTATCAGGTTCAGTTACACTGCTCTCTTCTATCAGAGTTGGCTTATTATGTTCATACAGCTCACTATTCTTCCCATTGTACTGTAGACTCTGGATCTCCAGCTTTAATGGTAGCTAGCTGTCCTCTACTGATGTTATAACATTGAGCTACCAGGTGTTTCTTGATCAGTGTGGATGCCGGTCATCTACTCATCCATAGTCCTGCATGATATCATATTATATCTATCTATATCTCTGTCTTTCTATCTATATCTATATGTGTGTGCGTGTGTACATGCGTGTGTGTTTGTGTGTGTGTGTGTGTGTGTGCATGTGTGTATGTGTACAAAAACACTACACTATTTGGCTTCAATATAGCAAATGGATCTTTAACCAAATTAATGTCCCATATCTGGCTTAGTGATCGTCAATCAACTTTGTTTTTCATTAAAGACTATTTAAGAAATACAGCTTAAGGCACATCTCACTGTGTTTCTTATTGCATCATATTTCACACACTGCATTGCTGTCATGTGCATTGTGCACATGTGGAAAAGTGGAAATGTATCTCGTGTTTGCAGAGAATATAAGTGTGTTTTTGTTTGATGTGATCCAAAGTACAGGCTGAATTCTCTTTTTGTGTAAACAGTGTTTAGCCACGCCTGGGACCCAAAGCATGACAATGAAACAGACTTGATGAAGCCAGGCCAAAGATTTCGCTGTCAACGCAATGTTTTTTCACCATTGTTGGACACCTCTATTCAGGCATAATTGGATCCATTATAAAAGACACGAGCACTTAGGTTTCTTTCAGAGCTGCATGGGTGAGGGGAAGGGAGAGGAATCAAGTGTGATGTTTTTGTATGGAAGTGTGATTGCATTTCTGTATCCCTGCGTGTGTCTTTGTGTGGGTGGGTAAGTGGGTCGATGTGAATGAAAATTAGCCGCGTGCATGTTTACATGTTTAATTGCCTTTGATTTGCAGAAGGTTAATATTAATTTTTCTGTTTTGTATTGTGTTATGTCTATTTGCATATGTGCACACATTGTGCTGACACACATCACTTTACATCTGTGCATGAATGAGCATTACAGTTATATGGGATCACTTTTCATTAGGCTGCAGTTGCAGCTATTGACTGCTTCCACTGAAATTAATTTCATATAGAAAAAAAATGTCAATGTTCTCAACCGCGTGTACTTGTAAATTGATTCAGAGGTACTGTAGACTGTGGAGGGGTGTGTGAATTTGTGTCTGTTGAAGGAAGAGATGCAGATTTGAATGCATCTGCATGTGCCAATGCCACTGTTTTAGATTGCCACTAGCTTTATTAAAGGGTTTATTAGAGTGTTTCAAAGGGGCTTCACCGCAAAATTAGTTTTGAGAGGCAAACCTGCTGCTTCGGGACTAATTGAGCTTCATTACCTCAATAAATACAAGTCAGTAGAATGCACATCTTAAGAATGGTGATTGTGGCAAGCTTTATCAAGCAGAACATCAGTGTGAAACTGGTTAGCTATTGCATTATTTCTCAAAAGCATTCCTCTGAATAGGTTTGACAGCATCTTCTAGTCACAAATTATTCACCTGTTTTTTCAAACACATATTTTGATGGCTTTCATTATAAAAGTTACAATCATTCCCTTCTTTGCAACACTGATTTTAATCAAATTCTCACATGATACTAAACCTGCGCAACACACTGATAGACACAGACAAGGACATACATGTACGCACACGTATACACAAACCTCAGCTTTGATCTTGTTGTCTCCAAAACAGAGATGCTGTAGGTAGGCTGCAGCATTGGACTGCACCGATGGGAACTGGTGCTGTAACATCTGGATCACCTCTGGCAACTCTGGATCTCTCCACCCAAACTCTCTGCAGAATGACATACAGAGACACTTTTATTCCTTCAGCAGGTTAACAAAGTTTCTCACTGAAATGAAAATATTACCTAAAAGTAGTTCAATAAAATCAGAGACTTTTTTTCAGCCACAGATATTCAACCATGCATGTCAACGTTAATGCGGGATATAAAGAGAAAGTCAGATGGATCCAAAGGCAGAGCATGAATGAAAGAGAGATTTAAATGTCAAAATCCACTCTGCTCTGTTTTCAGTACAAGAAAACTCACTTCTAATGGGAGAAGGCTTTAGAAACTAAGCAACACAGTGGAACAAAAATGACACAGATCACCTGCTGAATGCCTAATTTGCTGAAATATCGTCATTTTCATCCAACACAAGTGCAGGAAATGAGAGAAAGTAAAGATAAGGCCACAAAGCTAAGCACGTGGCAATCATGAAAACTTTAATAAATGGATCAAAATCAACCACAAATGGTATTAGCATTTTAGCATAATAAAAGACAAGCTGGATTTCCTTAGAATAACAGTAAATCTTTGAAACCTTTTGAGTTATTTCAGATGGATGATTTGGAGCATTGTCATAGCAACCATGTGTGACAATTTTTTGAGAGGTAACCAGCAAATGTGAAGATGCTAGGGATTATCATTTTGAAGGTCAAGCTGAAGGGCAACAGCTTATTTGTACATTTGTATGGATGCGACAAAATACGAGTTAATACAAATAAAGAGGATTTCGGCAGAAGCATGAAGCGATGCATGCAGAGAAATTTTTAGAAAGCTTATAAAAGGAATCAAAAAGTGTTGCTAACTGCACAGGACAGCATTTCTGCTGCCTGCTTGCTGTCTGCAGTTTCAGTTATTTCCTATACTTTCCACCACTGGAAGTTTATACTCTCATGAACACACTAGACAAAGTGAAATAAATGTTTTGTCCCTCGGTAATACACAGGAAATGGTCTCCTTTATTGTATTATCCCCCTCTGATAATTGTTTTGCTATGGCCCCCCAAATGAGGAAATTATGAGTGTGCGTGAAAGTGTGGGCGACTGGATATGTCTACACTCGTGCACAAGCATGTGCCGCCTCAATCCACCGTAATGTTTTCTCCAATAATCACTTTGTAAACTGTTTCTCTGTTGCTTCTTTCTCTCTGTGCTTTCAGAAAACTGCCAACTCTCAATGCGATCTGACGAAAACCTATGTTGAAATTTTGCGGCTCCCATCGATCATGATGTTTGAGGATTGATTTTGTTGTTTCTGGCTTCATGCTTACTGTTCTGTGGCAAACTGTGTCTCACCGTAATCCCCATCAAGCTATCGTGCAAACTGCTGATTTATTGTGCCTCCTAGCTCAGCCGACCCAAACATGAAAATGTGGTAAATATGGGACAATTGACCTGCCTGGGGAGTTAAACCTGATAGGGTAGAAGATTGTGTGTGCATCCATAGTTTTTGCTGCAGAAAATGAAGCCTCGACACAGCGCTCATCTCTGTCGGATCAAGTGAATGCACTCTATGAAACATCTGTGGAAAGCAGAGCATTCACAGGGAGTAAACATGGCTCTCAAAGATAAAGCAAGCTCCAGCATGGACGGCTGTTTATCTGCCGAATGATAAGTGTTCATTCAGCTGGAAAGCAGGACTGAAGGAGGGAGGTAGAGGACAGATAGAGAGAAGGAGGAAGAGGGAGGGATTCCCAATGCATTTAGGGGATTTAGGAGGAGAGACCCCCAAACAACGTTCCTTAAATCACACAGTGAGATACCATCAGGGCAGTTTGTTTATGTGTGTAAGGGTGTGTGGCAAGATTAAGATAGCATCATGATGTGTGTTTATGAGGCCCTTGTTGCTTCCATGTCTGTTTGTGTGCATGAGTGTAATGGCAGGTGCATATATATTCTTTTGTGTCTATACTTCTGTGTACTGACGCCATATATATGTATCTGACTATATGCTATGTCACTGTATGTGTATGAGAGTGTGTGTCATCCATCCCCCTACAGCCTCCCAGTTCTGTCAGTGTAGTTAATAGAAAGCAGAGTGATCTGCTGATAAGATAAGCATCATGGCTCGACCATTAATTAAAAACCCCTGGTAGGGAGAGACAGTGAGAGGAACAGAGCAGAAGGGAGAAGGATAGAGAAGCGAAACCGCGAGGGAGGATAAGGAGTGAAAGTTAGGGGGGGAAACACTGAGCATTTGGGGGCAACTTTGAGTACAACAAGCGAGAGGAAGCTGACAGGAAAGGAAAAATAGGAAAAAAGAAAAAAGATGGAGAAAGAGGAAAACAACAGATGAGATGCCAGTCATGTCAACACAGGTGCTAATGAGAGCCATAGCCCTGGTAGATGCACCACAAGGCAATGTGCCAATGATGTGAAACAGCAGGATGGAAACAGCAGCCTGGAAAAGTAAAAACGGATCAAAGACGCGGTACCAACATAACTGCAAAAGCCACATTAAATACCCACACAGCTTTTAAGGAATCTGCACCACGATATGTTGCCACTTATGTGCCATATTCTTTATGTTACATTTTTATTATTTTTTTGCTTTGTGTGGTAATAAATGCCACACAGAACAATTTGTGGACTTTGCTCTTTTATACCCAGGCTGTGTGTTTTTGATATGACACACCAGTGGGTAGGGGAATAAATTAGGTGTCACTGCTGCAGCACAGAGTTTCATGTTCCTGGTTAGAGAGGTTACTTTGCCATTTCTTGAGGCATGCGGGGGTGTGTTGCAGTGAAATATTTTCAATGGAATCACTAGGTATGGCAGGAGAGCAGTATGACATGACTGTGAAAAAGGCAGGTGGCAAGGGAAGGAAGGGCGGAGGCAGAGACAGAGTGACATAACTGGGACAAAGGAAAAGACTGCTGTGTGATGGTAGGGCTTTGATGCACACACACATACACGAACATGCACACACACACACACGCACATACATTTGAGGGAGGCAAAGTGTGATAGAAGAGTACAACACATGAAAATACAAGGACTATCAAAGGATTTCTTTCTTTTTTTTAAACCTCTCTTCATCTCTCTCTCTTTTCATGTCTAGGTCTCATGAGACAGTTGAACTTCAGTCTGAAATCCCATCATGGCCATTGATAGACAGTATTCACACACACACACACACACACACACACACACACACACACACACACACACACACACACACACACACACACACACACACACACACACACACACACACACACTATAACACAATATGCTTGACAATGTTGAATTTCACACTGATTGGCTGATGCTATATGAGGGGAAATAAATGAGTTGGAGAAGTTAAGTAATGCAAAGAGATCCACAAATTGACGGTTGCAATATTGAAACACATTCAGAGCCTGACACCTGTTTTCAAAAGTGTTGCAAATTCAACCAGGACTAAAATGTTTATGGTTTAAGATCAACAAGCTGTCACATCATGTCACTTTCATTTATTACCACTTCTATCCCATTTGAGGGCGTTTACAGCACACTGTCGTGGTGTTGTAGTTAATCTTATTCATCTGTCTGCACAACCTAATATGATGCATGATGTTTTACACAATTTTGAAATGATTTGGGTCTCCTAGTCCAGATCACATCCATCAGCGGTGCCCACAGTGCATCTAGAGTGACAGCTCCACACAGGAAGTCTGTCCCTCTGGCCTTAATCTGATTGGACAAGCCCTGTCATGTCTGTTAACTGATTCGAGGGTCAGGAATGGACAAACTGGCAGTGTGCATACTAAAGCAGATGCTAATTAGGACCTGAACATCAATCTTCATCACTGTGTTAAGACAGAGGGAGGGCAGAGGGAAGGGGTAGTGTAGGAGAGAGAAGAGAGAAAAAGCAGTTACTATGAAGGACCTGAATAAGGTTGGCTATTGGTTTGGGGAGCAAATGATATTCTCTTCAACACTGAAGATCAAATTATTTAGCATTTTAGTAGACCAGACTATCTTCTTCCTGTCTTTTTCATTTTAATATTTTCCTGTTGACTGCCAATGGCTGTCAAAAGCCTAAAAGAGTGGTAAAAAATGTAGATACTTAAGTGTGAGTAAGTATTATTTTCCCCAGAACTGAACTAAGAGAGGTGTTATTTTATGCATTTTGCATCAATCTGTGTGGGTAAAAAAAGTGCTCCTCAGCACAGAGTGTACTACCCAAGGTAAATAAAAAAGAAAAAGAAAAAAAGACTTCAGCAGTTCGATAGACAAACAGATGCCCGAATAAGCTGCATGTGAGAGATGCACAAACAGTGGCTCTTAGTTCAATGGCAGCTCCTTTAATTAAGTGCAACTTAATTAAGATGCTATCCAGAGAAAATAGCCAGCACTGCTGATGTGAACGCTGCAAAGTTACATTTATGTTTCTCTTTGGTACATAGCCACGGAGGAAGATTCACCTCATGTGCAAAAGGTGGTACTGATAAACAGGGACAATAATTTATGGTGTATGTATTGTAAACATATTTATATCAACATAATGTTTACCTCAGTAGGTTAAATCATCATGGTCAAGTTATATAATATTACAAGATACTTGCATCAGCTTATTTAGATCTAGTTAAGATGACTGAACTAAAATGTGTCAGCCAAACAAAAAATCAAGTTGTCCAGATTACATTTACTGACCAGGTTTTGTTTTACTACAGTGTGGACTTCAGACGCTCTCCCAGGGTGCTCAGACGGCACGCAGTCAGGTTCATGCCCTACTTCATGTTCTAAGTCAGTTTTCTGTTTGTTTGTTTAACATTAACGAGTTAATTGAATGTGAACAAACCTCAAGTGTCACTTTTTGTTCTGACATTTTTTGTTCCTTATTCCCAGCAGCATGCAGCATGATCGGTGATTGCCACGCACCTGTGCTGACTCTTGGGCTGAGCATATGGCCCGATTCGTAATGAGTGTGACTTTACGTAGAGTCACCCTGGAAACGTCCCTATATCGAGAGGTAAGCTAGAAATACGTGGGAAAGTTTCGGGATGCCCTTGTCCTCGTCCAACAGAAACAGGAACTTTCAAACAGCATACGTTGTGCTTTATCCCGCTATCAGATGCCCGTATTAGGATCATTAGGATGCACCTATTCCCCTTCAGTTTAAATGAGGAATCAATATATATTACATCCCTGAAATGCTCCAACTCATAATTGATTTCTTCTTTGTTGTTCATTATTATTAGAATACACGACAACCGAAATTGAAAAAAGAAACAACATATGAATCACATGTCATGTACAAACATGTGCAAAGTAACATACAATCGTACAAAATTTCCACAAAAGTAATTCTGTCTCGATTGAGACAGCCCTGAGGTAATCACATGAAACTCATATCTGTAAGTGTGTGGATTTTCTAGTTAGCCAATAAAAATCAATAAAAAAACATACTGTAAAAGACCACGTGGCCTTAGGAGCAGTTGACATGGACCTTTTAAAACCACAGCACTTTCTACAGAATCAGAACGTTTGTGTTCTCCCCTGGCCTTTAATGGCTCTAGGCAATATAATGTGTTTTGCCCACATTCTTCTCGCCTGCTAAAAAATTCTCTGTGTAGACCTGGAAGAACCAAACAAAAGCCACAGCTCCAGCAAATGGGATCAATGAAAGGTGGGGGAAGAGAAAGGTTGAAGCCCATAACAGCTGAGCTGACAAATGAATGGATAGAGATAGATGGACTGAGCCTAAAATGAAGCCAATGCAGAAATAAACAGAAGCAAAAAAATCTGCCGTGAGTCAGCTACAATAAAAACACCTTATAGTGTGTCACCATCCCCCTACTTCTTGCCTTCTGCTCCGCGGTTACTGATGGGCAAATGGAAATGGCTCTCGTAATCACATTTCACCTCTATTCATGAAAACAGAAAAGTGAGCCATTAATTCCATACAAAGACAGGAAGAAATGGAGATAGGAGCACAAAATAGGAGACCATGAATACGAGCAGGAAAATCCAATGCAGATAATAATAAGTATGGACATAAGAATGAAAAGATTACTACTTTTCTCCAGCTCATCTCTACAGTTGGAGCTACGTGTGGTTTTTCTCGAGCTCCTTTCCTTCCCTTTGTCTCCACATACCGCCACACCTGTGTATCGCTCTCCTTCTCTCTGTCTGGAGGTTTTTTTCCTTTCTTTGTTTCATGCAGCAACCATCAGATGACAAGAAAAATCAATATGCTTTCTCTATGGCATCTTCCAGCTGGGAGTCTGGGGCTCAGGAGGTTGAATAGGACCGAGCAAAGAATTAAGTAAGAAGAATGAGCATTGCTGAGTGAGACCAGCTCACCTTGCATGGAACAGAGAAACAAATAATGATGGGAAAACAGCTAGTGATGAATGTATAGTTTGAAACTAACAAATCACAAATATAACTTTATTTTGTAAGTTTTTTATGAAACTAAAATAGCAAAAATTAAGATTAAGAGTCTGTAGAGACTAAGTAATGTTACAGTAATTAATTAAAGTATGGTGAACAGCAAGATTGTCATCAAAATCCTTAACGATTTTCGGGTGCGCTTCATCTATACTTCATATAAAAGAACTGTATCCAAGGAGCATTCAGATACAGTAAGAACGATGGTGTTAATGCTGGTTATTTTCTTTGTTCTTTCAGTGTATCGCTGTCCAATAAATGTTTCTGCTGCATGGTTAAATAAGTCGTTTTTTTTAGAGCAGATTACAAGAGTGTTTTTACACTTTGCTCTCTTTTTGTAATTTGATCTGGATAAGTATGGCCACTTGAAAATTAAAATGTAGAAAATGTCAACTGGGAGAGACTGTGTGCTTGCAGATATGTGTTTGTGAAGTTTGCATGGGTGAGGTTGTTGAAGGGGAACATTAGTGTGCAGGGCCACAGAGCGATTTGCCAGGGTAAGGAAAACACAAACGCCAGCACAAGTCCTTGCAATTAGCTGAACACACAGAATCGGAGGCATAATCGAATAGGGCATTAGGCTGACAGACAGGTGTTCATTTATTTACACGCCCAGAAAAGGGCGTGCACTCATGCACGTGCACAGCGTATTATACACACACTGTAAGTGAACAAAGGAGAGCGTTCACACGCACGCAAACATCAATGCACGCAAGACATAACCACACAAGTGTGCACACTTGCAGATAGCACATGCATGATTGTGTGTCTTTGAATACACAAATATACGCTTCCTCATAACTACAAAGAGGAAAAAATACACACATGTTCACACGGCCATTATCCCGCATTTGCTGATCGGTAATTTTCAGCCCGGTGGTACTATTCCCCCGTTGCAGGGTGCAATTACTGGATGTTTACACAGCCAAACAATAGACCAGTGAAACATACTCTCAGTCAAACATTCATTAAATGGGCCAGTAGGTGCTGAGGTGACCTAGACCATTACACTGTATCGCACCACGCTCATTAAGATTGAGCTGTGTATTGTACTGTATCCGAACCAGGAGTCAGCCTTAATCTGATACCCTCATGACACTTTTCCAATTGGATAACGATATTGTTGTACTGTGATATACAATCTAACAACAGACTGTATGTAAAAGATGGAAGTCGATTAGAACAAACGAAGCATGTTAAATCTGTTTTTTTCTAATGGTCAGCAGAGTATGCCTGCTTTGGTTATGAGCAAACAAACAAAAACAAGTCACTGGTCTCAGTCGATATTTAAAGTCTTATTTAGCAAAATCTGGTGTTTTTTTTAAATTGTGCTTCTAATTACTGTCAAAGGGGACATAAAGCAGGGTATGTTTACAGTAAGGTCATGTAAACAATTATGAGGTTTACCTTATAACTGGTAAGCTACGATTTGTTATATTGTTATTATTTCCCTATTATTATTATTGTTATTATTTATATTTATTATTCCACCATCAGATTCACACATTTCACTCATCGCAAATTGTTTCAAAAAGCTAGTATGGTGCCAGTCAACATGGTGATACAAGAGTGACTACATTCATCATTAATAAACAGTATATTATTGTAACATAGTGCTATGTTAAGTGTATCTGTGTGTGTGTGTTTACATAAATAAATGTATGAAAAATGATCACTGATTTTTACTTTTAGCGGGGTTTTTTTTCATCCAATGGCTGATTTGCAATATCATTCTTCACCATTTGTACTAATTTACCAAGCTCTACAGAAAAATTATCTATTCACTTCCACCTCTTCAAAGGTCAGTGTACTGCTCTGAACATCATCATTAAACCCCATTAAAGCTGATTAAAGTTTCTGTGTGATTAGTTTGAGTACCCCGATTTAAGGTGAGTAAACCGAGCCTTCTTTAGACTGTGTTGTTGTTTTTCTCTTTCTCTGTTTTTTTTACAGCTTGATGAAAGGGTTGATATCAGTGACCAACTGTCAACAGACTGCACTGCAATTATGTCTGATAACACTGAGAACTGCCACTCCAGCTTCTGCCATGATACAACCAAAAGTGAACAAAATTGACCAATCAAATCCCCATCCACAATACTCAGAGATTCAAAGTGTAGGCACAGGATTAAGCTGGTGGACGAACAAGAGTCTGCTGGAAAAATTGCCTCCTGATTTGCAATCATGCTCTTGCCACTGAATAACAAACAGGATGGGTGGACTATTTTTTTTTTGCCATGATGCTAATGAGGATGCTCGTCCGTGCAGATGTGTGAGTGTGTGTCCATGTCCAACAAATGTACCTTCATACCTTATCGCTAATGAAGGTGTCACAGTGTCAGTTCATATGTCTATGTGTGTTAACCAGCCACAAATTATCCAATATTATTTTGCCATGTAGCTATCACAATAAGGTCAAACAAAATATTAACATTTAAATGTGTGTTGATTTACTTGTGAAACTATCTTTGTCATGTGTGTAAGACATAAAAATGTTGTTTGCACAGTCACATTAATGGGCTGACAGTATGTAAATCATTACATTTTAAGGTGAGGGCATTTCAAAGTCAGTTTAAGGTTACATTCACAGTAGGGTGAGGTCAGTCAGGTACTAGGTATTGTTACAGTTACTCTAAGTCTTCAGGATATGAATGTGATTCAATGCAATGCCCTCTAAAGTCATGATACACAACTGTGCTCTGTGAAAGCGTGTGTGAGAGAGAAAAAGGTGGGTGTGTAAATCCATTCTTCCACTACCAGATTCACATTACACAACCAGACACTTACTGTAGAGGTCAGAGACCTGCCCTGACATTAAACAAGTGAGATGACTTGGCAGATCCACTCAGATGTACACACACGCATGCACACACACATGCACGCACACAAACAAATTCTTCTGTCTGTAATTTCCCCCTGCACTCTCTCTAAGTTACAGAAACACACAAGCATGTGCATCCTTCAAACACACTCTACATTTACTTCAGTACTCAAACATCTTATGTTTCTTTCTCTTATCACTCTGTTTTTGAATACACTCTCTGCTATCATAGGGAGGGTTGGTTGTGATGGGGAAGTTAAACCTGAACTAAAAGCCTAGAGAATGATAAAATATAAATTGGAAATTTGAAGCGCTGCAGTGGCTTCAGACTTCTATCTATATCGGAAGTGTTTGTGCACAATTTTGAGTTACACACAATCATTATAGTCACATGCAAAAACTATGCTGAAAGCTGGGTTGGAAAATGGGAAACAGGCGCAGAGCTTTATTGAAACAAATGCAAACTTGCATGGAAATTGATAAGAAAAAAAACAAAAACAAAGCTTGTACAACTTTAACAAGCTTGAAAGTCTTATTTGGTATAACTGCCTTTATTATTCAGTATAGTCTGAACTATTTGTCTGCCAGATTTCTTATTTTCTTTTAAGTAGTCTTCAGGAATAGTTGTTTAGACTTCTTGAAGGACATCGCACGGCTTTGGAGCTTTTGTTCATCTGAAAATATTCAGATATGAGGACTAGCCTTAAAATAAGTGAAAAAGCAGCCAATGTTCAAAGAAAAACTATTGATCAGGACTATTTTAAAAAATCATTTGATGAGAAATATAAAGAAGTGAAATTTTATTTTATTTTAGCTCTTATCCCAGCATTACTGGTTAATTCTTTACTTGTCCTACAGTTCACCCTAAGGTGACTAAATCCTCCTTGGGCACTGTATAAGTTTGGGTGTTTGCATGTTAATATTTCAGTGCTGTTTTGTGTGCAACCCGTTTGTGTTTGTGTGAGAGGGAAAGAGTGTAATCAGCAGAGAAAAACTAATAAACCAGTGATTAGTTTATCCACCTGCTATTCTCATTAGATCTCAATGGAGCAAAAATGCAACACAGAGTGCTATCACTTCAGGATTTGCTAAAAAAAAAAAAAGCGGCTTAAAAGCAACAGAGCGAGCGGGCAGATAATGAGGCTGACTGTGGAAATGATAGCATTAGGATAGGAGTAGAAGACATAAATGAAAAAAATATGAGTAAAATGGTTTAAAACATTGATAAAATAAATAATTCAGACAATGACAAACATGATTTCACTATTGTGAACTCTGAATCTAAAACTGATATAACCAATGTCTGAAATGATGATGAAAAGGAAATATGTCTCAAAATTGAGTCTGCATTTAAAGATTTTTGACATTTTCCTAGTATGTTTGTGCACCATAAAGCAACACAACTCCTTAAGACTTCACTTTCTCTCTCTCACACACATACACACAAAAAACGGATTAAGTGAGGCTAAAAGCAGTCATCCACTTCAAATAAAATGGGGATGGAGGCAAGAGAGAAATAAGGAACAGAGCTGAGCAATAGAAACATCACCGAGCTGAAGCTCCAACATATCTGGGGTCAAACAATATGGCAGAGTGGATGCTTTATTCACTCTGGGTCAACTGAACACAAAGTGTGTCGTGTGTTCTATAAACACACAGAAAGGTGCTATAGAGATACAATAAAATAAAAGAGAAAAAACACGAGATTTCACAGCAGCATGCACAAAAACTATAGAAAGTGTGACTCCTTCCATAGAGGAATATAGATGACAGCAGTGATATTTTATTTTCCACCTCTCTCATTCATCTGAGGTATGGGGTTTATTTTCTTCATGATATTCAGTGAGCAACATTTCAATGATGCAGATGACTGAATCCGCTGAAATGGTATAATTTGGTGAGAAAACTTTTATTTTCTGCAAGTTCACCCGTCCTTGCAAAACGATTGCTGGCATGAAAGCAAAACCCATGATGGGATAGGTGTGAAATTACGACCTAGCTTGACAGCTCTGACAGCTTGTTTGACATAAAACAATGAGGCAAAAACCTGTATTTGAAATTGCCAAAATATTGCCTTCTCGTTGATTTTCTTTTTTTTTTTCCATCTTGTTTTTGGACTGACTGAACACTTGGTCATTATTGGTTACTGTTACAAGTATTAAAGGTACACAGTAAGTGAACCAATAAATAGTCCTTTACCCTACAATGGCATTTATTTCAACAGAATGAACATAGATTGGATTACATTTATTTGTTTCTAATATTGACTGACATATATACAAACATACAATTCTGCAAGGTTCAGGCTTTTTTGACAAATGGCATTTCAAGACTGTAAAATCAGTGAAGTGATTCAGGGGGATACAGAAAAGGTACAAAATGTACGCTTGGGAAAAGCAAACACTATCACGCATGAATTCACATGTTACTTATTGATGTAATGAAAACACAAGAATATACTCACACACATCTTCAAGAGGGATAAGATAACACTAACATGTGAAATGACTCATGAAGATGTGCCTTGCAACTTTTTCTTAATTCGCCGTGCTTTCTTTTTATTGCCGTCATTTTACCAAGATTAGCATTGGACTTGAGTCATGATCGAGCATCTGTCTGTCTGATAGCAAAGCCAATGTTTATAATATGAAAGTGCATGCACACACACAGAAGCACAAACATGCGCATATAACTATTGTAAGCGTGGTAAGTAGAGTCTAAGGAATCACTTTTTACCCTGCAGTGGAAAGAAGAAGGAGAAAAGATTGATAGGAACAAGGAGAGGGACAGAGAAGTGATTTGCTACTTTAATAGACACAAAGGACAACAGGAGGGAGAACAACTGTGTGTTTACACTGAAAGAACTGGAGAAAACACTTGGTGCTTTGTTCTGGATGGATGTCTATACCTCCCAGCCCATCAGACCTGCAGAGCTGTGATGGAGTGATGGAGAGAGAGATGATGAGAGTAATGGATGCATGACAGATGAGTTTCTGCATTCAGTCGGAGGCCCTCGGATGAATCTGTGTTATTTTATCATAACTTAGTGAAAAAAACAGAACTGACTCTGCAGAGCGAAAGCGAGGAAGGCAAGTTTATGATGAGAACAGGAGCATTTCCCTGAATGAAAACAAACAAACAAACAAACAAAGAAACAAAAAAATTATAATGGCATAGCCAAACACCTATTTTTATAGGGCAAATAGAACAGTTTTTCCTCCCAGTAAATAACTATTGTGGGGGTTCTTAACAATGGCTACTATCAGTGATGTGTCATCAACAAATATGTTTTGCTTTATTTGACAAGAGATGATTCATGGAGCATGGATGCTTTTTCAAAAGCATCCAGCTGCACACATTCCGGTGGTTACTGAGCAGCCCCACTGGTACTTTTAAGGGGTTATGGGCATTACATCGGCTCTGAAAAGGTGCTACACTGAGCTTTACAGCACCAAATCTATAAGCTGTAGCTGTCGGCTGCCACATGGGGTTGAATTAAAAACATGTGGGACATGGAAATATAGACTACACTTGAAGCATCAAGCTCTGGCCTGTCGTACAGAAAACAAATTAAAAGGGACGTCTTTGTAGTGGAGTGAAACTAGTGAGAAAAACACCTAAAGCTATCTAGAGCAGCTATTCTGATTTTTGTCACGTGCATTTCTTTGAACTTCTCTTCCTCTTTAGTTCCCTTTCCCAAATTTTCAATCAGTCAAAATCCAATCAAAAGCACATCAATCTGATGTCTCTGTAGCATATGTGTTGGCTGAATTCACATAATCTTTCTATCTGTATAGCTCAGTGTTATGCAAAACAAACACAGATGCAGAATGATTGATTTGCCTTTATTTAAGCACTTTGTTGGTTAAAAAAAAAAGAGTTTTAAATACCACTAATTCACTTTCTCGCTCAGATTCAGATTCAATCAGCTGAAGGAAGAAATCACAATCCTGTCATAGATCCGCCACTGGACATCCAAGCACTAATAGATGTGGAGAAACTGTGTTTAAGGTCATAACTGTAGTGTGTTCTCATAAATTATGGTTAGACTTAAAACCAAAAAAATTCCTTTGTTTTTTTAAATACTCCTTTGTCCGGTTAGTTCTGCTTTATGCTTGGAAAGTCTTTGGCAACATACCAGTGAGTCAGTACCTTTTAATTAGCATGGCAAATAGATATTAGATTAAGTATAATATTGTTAATATTGGTTTCTGTGTGCATATGTGTGGGTGTGAGCGCTTCAGTGGGTGTCTAAGTGCTTTTTATTTCAGTAAGAGCTCTTCCAGTGGGATGTATCATGACAGGACTGGAATCCGCAGGTGCTTTTGGAGCAGGTAAATACAGATATGAATGCATGACTAAATGTGATCAAAAACAAAAAACTATTGCGTTTGAAAGTAATACAGCAACCATAACAAAGATCCATGATCTTCTTTTTTTTTCATTTCTCATGTAAATCTTTCTCACAGATTCAGCCACACACTGCATCTTAGTAGCTCACTGGTCATTGCAGAACCCCATTCGTTTGCTTTTCTGAAGCAACTCAGCTAAAAGGTCAAGATGCCTCTCCTGCACGAGAGGCACAACTTGCTGACCTTAACATCAACAGTCCCATGAAGAGTACTGTGGAAAGATACCGATGGCTGCTTGACATTTTTGCCCAGAGTTAATAAAAATAATAATTAAATACAAGAAAAATTAAATCTTATTATTAGTGTCTTAGAAGGAGAGTTAAAAATAATTACATAGTGAAACTGGACTATAGACTGAGCCTAACACACAGCTATCCAGGTGAGATTTTGCCTGCAGCCAAACATTTATAGAAACTTCTTATAAATGATTTAAGCACAAATTAACATAAAAATAAGTGACTCGGCTCTTGTCTGTGAAAAGTATACTGTTTGTTTTTTAAGATTCATAGTAACACGTATTAAGGTAAAGATTAGCACTATAATAAGCTTTTGTAAATTGACATTTAATTTTGTATCAGTGCACTGTTTCTACCAGAGTACCATTAGGCCTATTGGCTATGATTAGGCTGTGTTCTCCTCAAGTAAAAGCCAGAGAAGAGGTGAAGTGAAGTGAGGCATGGGGAGGAGAGAAGATATACAGTAATTTCGCTGGTGTGACATTTTCCCATAATCCCTCCCAAATGCCACTAGTGTCAGGAGGCAGAGCAGCAGAGAGGTGGTGGAGCGGAGCCATATCCCATCCTAACACATTCCCTACCCTATAGATGAATTTGTACGTTTCTGTTCATGTGCACTCATGTATAAGGTTTGATGAATTTCAGTTAAAAAGTGTTAGTGGCAGTAATTAGCATTAAAAATAAAGCAATTAATGAATCAAAAGTCCATGACAGATTCATTACTGACTGGACATTGCACATACTTATAGTGAGAAAATGTCCTGCAACCACAACCTTACTTTATATTTTGGTTTCCCTCTCCCTGACAGCCAAATATCAGCTGAAGTTTAGCCTTAACCTCTTATGCGTAAGACATTTTTTGCCAATGTCTAAATGCTTAAGTATAGAATTTTGCATTAGTGCCTCTAGGTGTAAGTATGCAATGGGCAACTCATCTACATTAATAGCCTGTCTCGCTTTGGTCATCCTTTTGTCTCCCAGGCCTCAGATACAGGATGAAGCTCATTGTAGCAGGGAAGAAGGCAGATACACGGGGTTGTTATTATCCCAAGGTCACACACACACACACACACACACACACACACACACACACACACACACACACACACACACACACACACACACACACACACACACACACACACACACACACACACACACACACACAGAGAGAGGCCACCTCAGAAAAGGGAAAATAACTACAATGGGCAATTTACCCAGAACAGGCAGGGATGACGGCCAGGACAGATGCACACACACACACACACACACACACACACACACACACACACACACACACACACACACACACACACACACACACACACACACACACACGTTCACATGTGCATATTGTGAACACAGACACACACACACACACAGCTGTGCCTCAGAGCCAAGGTTCTGGCAATGCATCATTACCCTCCCTTGGAGGTGATTCCATATCCCAGCATGCATTTCTCATGTGGAGAGGAAATTACCCCTGGGCCGTGCTGAGAGCCAATAGAGTGTGTCCTCTGTCCTCTGTCGGTTTCTCTCTCTTTCTTTCTCTTTGGTTAAGTCCCCTTCTCACCCTGTAACTGTGCTCTCCCACCCTTACCGTCCACCCTCCCTTGCTTTCTCTCCAAGCCACCCAGTTACCACGACATCCTTTCATCTTTCTCTATCTTTCTCTCATTAACACTTTTTCCCCGTCTTCTTTCATTTTCTATGCCTCGAGAAGAATACAGATTAATAAGAAAGCATGCAAATGTATTGATGGCTTCTCTTCTTTCTGTCCTTCCCTTATTTTCAGTCAAGCAGCTTTTCATGGTGACATTAAGCATTCAAACTGACAATCAATTATGTCCCAAAAGTGGTAAACAGACAGAAATACAATCAGCTAACGAATAAAGTCTGAATAACTCTGGTGAAAATAACTAATAGTTACATCCTACAGACAAGCGTTTATTTTTTCATCTAATTTAAAAAGATATGTCATGTAAAATGATCATGACCAATGTCAAATCAAGCACTGTTCTTCTATAAAACCTCAAACTACTGAGCAATGATGTCATCTGCATCTTTTATAATAATCTGAAAGTGAAAAAGCAGAAAAGAGATGTATGGACAGCTCAAAAACATTATGCATCCAGCCACAGCTGTTGCAAACAGAGGCATTAAAGCTGTGTAGGAGAACGCCAAAAGCAAAAGTATAGAGCCTATCAGTGCATTTGTGGTTCTGTTGCATCAGTGCTGAAAACAGCCGTCCAATTTAGCAAACAAGAAAAAAAAGACACAAACCAAATGCTAAAAGCAGTAACAGTTCTTTACCTAATTTACTGAAAAAGGAGAACACTGTATCAGAATCAGAATGTCTGTCACACACACAAACATGCACAGGTATCTCATCTCTATAGTTATACTGTACATAAACCATATGTGGGTACATAGATCCAAACAATACACTTGCATAAACTATGGTTACAAGAAGGGGATACAGGCACTTTATTCCCTTTCTTTTCCTCATAAATAAACATTTGTGCTCAACAAGAGCCATCACTGCATAATTACACCCTCCACTGCAGCTTCTCAACGCATACAGACACCCATAAACTCATACAATGATGTTCCAGCATTGTCATGCGAGGGTAGTTCACTTTCTTTTTGTTTTTTGGAAACTGTTTTGTTTCTCTCTCCGCTTCCTCTAGAGAGGAATGGTCCGCCTCAGGGCGGCGTCTAGGAGTTGGGCGTTTTCCCTCCCACCTGATCTGCATCTCTTCATGGAGCGTGCAGTATATATGTAATTAATGCATGTAATTGGGTCATTGCCAGATTGTCTTCACATCTTTGGTGGTAATCGGGCTCACCTACTACACGTAATTTCTTCCCTTGGTCAGATGTAATCTGTTCTCTCTCTGTTCCAGCTCGACTGGTCTGTGATCTCCAGCCTTCTTCTGTGGAGATTTCCAAATGCTTCTCAGTACCAGTAAATCATGCCTTCCTAACTGGGCCCTGATGTCCCGTCGTTATGACAAGCATCCTTTACACTCACCGTGTAACACGCTGTAATATGCACATCACATATGATTCTCTCTCTCTCACACACACAAACAAACATGTAAATGCACATCCTCTGTCCTGTCTTTCGCAGCCTTGGGCAAATACATAAAAGCCTACTACACACTCAGTCTGCATGCACTTACAGACATGCCCACCACTGATCAGTCACCACTGATCTCTGTTTCTGGAAACATTCAATAAGGGTGGCTCATGTTCTGTCTTCATGTGTTCATGTCTTTGGCACTTCTTTTTTCCAGTGTTGTCAAATTCGCTACTCTTGCCCAGTTAGTATTAGGATATTCTAATCAGTCAATCTCCATTTCAGGCCGGCTGTTTTTTAACGCTCCTTCTCCCCATCTTCACCTCATCCACACAGGGGACCTCATCCAATCTCATCATCAACTGTCTCAACTACTCTGCTTCACCATCATCGGAGTCTGGACTATCTCAGGTCTATATCCTACCTTCATTTGGAATTATGCTCTTCTAAATTCAACTTGTATTTTGGATGTTCACATTTTAGGCACTCTCCTTATTGAAATAAAGTGTTGAGTGTGATACTACTGACAATAAATAGTCACAGTCAATCACTTTGGAAACGTTCTGCAACTTAAGTTTATGTTAGAGGCAGTCGCTCCTAAAAAGAGCCACTGAGGTATATTTTAAAGTTAAGTTACTTTAACTTCAAATAACGTTGGATATGGATTTTTTAAATTATATTTTTGGCATGTTAGTTATTTCAAATTTACAGATTAACACAAATATACACATTTGAATAATCCGTTATTTAAAAAGAAAAATGTCAAAGCCAACTAGAATTTATATCTAAAGTAAGACGTTATTGGACTTTTACTACTAGATTTACTATTTACATTAGATGTGCAACATCAAAAGAGCTTATTGGCTGCCTTGAAATGTAAGCAAAACTACAACACTAAAGGAAAAAAAAAACATGTATCACATGAAATAATTAAAATAGTCTTTAACAAACTTTAACATCAAATATTACTAATGCTGCAGCCATCACTGCTGCGTGAATACGTTTGGAGGAGAAAATGTAAATGAGGCGAGTCTGATTTAAATGACGAGAGTCTGATTTATCTTGAAGTCTTGTGTCTATGTTTCAGGCTCAGTGTGCGATTAGATAAGTCGAGCATTTCCCCACAGCTGAAACAATGGTGTAGTCTTGTTTTTGATCAAAATGGTCCAACTATTTTCTTTCTTCCTTCCTGTCAATCCTCATAACTGCAGCGCAGTGAATTCCCATTGCATAATCTAACTTACCCTTTATGTTGTTTCTCACCCTATTACATGCTTTCCTAAGCCCCAAGTTTGAGAACAAAAACCACTGGCGCCTAACTCCCATCTTCCCCAAGTTAATGTTTCTCTCTCTCTTCCTGTATGCCCAACATCGTTCCCTCCCTCTGTCTTCTTCTCCTTCAATCTCTCAAGGTACAGTATAGCTTATTCCCTAAACAAATGCAGATGCCATGCTTTCTTCACTCACTTAAGAGTCTCCAAATCCCCTTCATTTGTTAAAAATGTTCCCCTTCATTATTGCCTTTCGCTCCTCTTTCTTCTCTTTGTTTATTGGTTATGCAAGTCTGCACTCAACATTTCTCATCATCTCACTCCCTACACTGTTTTTAATATTCATTTTAAGAAAGAAACCCAGTGGGGGTGACAATCGCTTTACACGCAGAACGCTTAGAGGGAAACGCACAAACTTTCTGAGACGCTGCCTTAGACAAAACAATAATGGGAGACACTGTATCTATATTTTGCCCTTGCCTTCTCTGCACTTTTCCTATTATTCTTATATTTATTCTCCCCATGCATGTTGATCACCTAAAGACCAACCTTAACTTTTCCTCATTTCCCTCATCTTTCTGCATTTCCCTCCTTTTCTCTTTGTGTCTGTTTTCTTCCCTTCCTCCTGTTTCTCCAGCTTTATTTTGCACTGCTCCCTTTAGCTTTCTCATCAGTAATTCCTTCTTCCCTCCTTCCTTCCACCCCTCATCTATCTTGTCTCCTTGTCTTCCTCCCACCTCTCTGTACTGCTATCCATTGACAGATATTGAGTTTTCCCTTCATGTTGCTGTCACCACCTCTTGCTTATCATGCTCACTCTTTTGCAGCTATAATAGCAGTATGTCACTGGCTACCATGTATGCACACACACATTATACAGTGACATACACACATTAATAAATAAGATATGCTAATTGATTATATAAAAAAACAGTCTTTCGTTTCGTGTGTACACACATGTACACACAGACACACACACACACACACACACACACACACACACACACACACACACACACACACACACACACACACACACATTAAAACATGCACACATAACCTCTGCCCTCACTCGCAGTGTTCTTTGTGTCTAATAGCTGCTAACTCATTTAGCACTTCATGTTAGCTCAACTAGATCCAATTACAGCAAGAGAGAGAGTGGAGTTTGAGTAGGAGGCCATTTAACCTCCTGACAAAGAGAAATCTAACACACTTCAATTCAACAATATTAAGCACAGTAAGATAACTGCATAAAAAATACAGCTAGAAATTAGGCATTTAAAGACACCTTTAACTAGGGATGGGTATCGTTTAGGTTTTATCCGATACCGGTGCCAAATCGGTACTTTTGAAACGGTGCCGGTGCTTAAACGGTGCTCGAACCGGTGCTTAAAGAATGGAGAACACAAACTTTGTCAAAAAACCTCTCATGTTCAGCTGGGTTTTTTTGTAAAAAGATAACAATGTGTGCCTTTTCTGCAGCTATGTGGCATATATGGCATCACTCTTGGCTGGAAGCAGTGCTTAAACAATGGAAAAAACACAAACTTTGTCCAAAAACCTCTCATGTTTAGCTGTTCTCCACTTTTTCTTTGGTCATTTTAGCCTTTTTGGCCAGGGTGAAGGGAGTATCTGCCATCAAACAAGAAGACAGCCGCATGTAGCTATGATGATGTTTGCTAGTTCACCTTACATGCATTAATGTAATAACGTGGTTAGCCTACTCAACGTAAATTACACACGAACAACATGAAGCTACTCATGCAGAGAAGAACGGCTGCTGCTGCATCATCATCCGTCATCATTTCTGCTACACTGGCAGGGCTAGGGGCCAGGACTCTCCTCTTCGGGTTTTTGGGGGATGTTGCTCCGGGTCCGATAACTGGCAACCCACCCGACGTGCTCGGTGTGAGGTCTCGCAGCAAGCTATCAAATACGGCGCATTTCTCGGCTTTTAAAAAAAACGCTATGCGTCGCCAGCTGTTTAATCGGATTCTTGGTGTTACCTCCTTTGACAGTATCACAGTATCAGCTTAAAGCACTTGTTGCTGCTGAGTTTGCATATTTTGCTGTGAAGTACAGCCATACTTTTGACCGCTTCGCCTTGGACATTTTTAATCTGTAGCTCTGCTCTAACAGAACGTACGTACCTGGCCCCGCCTACTATCCTCGGAAACGTAAAATGATTGGCTAGAAGTGTATCACAGCTCAGGAAAAAAAAAGCACCGAAATAAAGCACCGAAATGTGCGCTGCTTTTCGGTCTGGTTACTACCGTTTATGTCAGAACCGGTGCCATAATGGCACCGGACACCGGTACCCATCCCTACCTTTAACTGTGCATAAAGTTAAAAATAGTAATGATGTAACATAATAGTAATAAATCACTATGCAATCTGCAGGCAGCATTCACCACAAAGGCTCAGATTTGTGAAAAAGATCTTTAGTGTTGAATTCAACCAGTGTACAAAATGCTTGCAATTCTACCATTTCTTGTTACTTTGCTGGAGGAAAAAAAGTGCAAATGGGGGAAAAATGAGATTTCTGTCTGGATCTGTGCACAGAAATCCATGAAGCCTGAGGCAATAATGGAAGCAAAATGATCTTGACTGTGCATACAAGCAAGTGTGGCAATAACACTAGAGGGCCAACAATAAACACTTTCATTGCAAGTGCATAAAGAGAACAATGTGCGTATGCCTGAGTGTGTTTGTATGTGAAATGTAAGCGCTAAACCTACTCCTACATTGGCTTGGTTTTCGTATTATGAGTATTACAAAACAATCAACTTTTAAAAGTTCTAAAAAGTCCTCTGCTACATATCCACTTACACCCCCTCTCCCTCCATGCACACACACACACACACACACACACACACACACACACACACACACACACACACACACACACACACACACACACACACACACACACTTATGTATAGAAATACATTTCAGCGTACAACTTAATATATTAAAACCAGTTATACAACGGATTAGCTAATTTAGCCTTTTAGGTATGCAATGCCTCTTTTCATCATCAAGTACTAGATTTAGGATGTGAAAATGCAATCGCTCACATTTTCTTATCTTACTGACCTATATTCACTTCTGGCTCTCCAGTATCTCTTTGAACCTTCTGGAAACATATTTCTGTCTACTCTTACAACTATTTTGTTATGTTATGTTGTTGCTGTGTGAAGATTATGCCTTAATAAAACATATACCTCGCTCAGAATTGATACTACTTTGCTAAAGAAGAAGTGTTTATGAACAACAAAGTCCAGAGTGCAAAGAAAAAGACAATAATCGTTCCTTTTGTGAAGTAAACAGATACGATATTCTAGTGTAAGTCAGAAGTGCTGTGTTTATTTTATAATAACAAAACTCACCAGATATGAGCTTTCACTTGATTGGGTACATTGGCTGTTGTGAAATATGAAGACTGTCTTGAGTCAGTCAGTCTAACTATATCATCAAAAGTAGACACATCCTACAGTAAGACTGCAGGATTTTGTGACGGACTTTACCTTCATCAGACTGTGCACATGCTAATCATTTCCCCCCTCTTTTTTTACTTTCATTGTCACTGTTCTTAATAATCTCCCACTCTCTCTGTTCACTGTGTTCTTTCTCCCTTTCAGTGACTGACAGCTGCTGCTGAGACTTGATCCACCCGCCTCAGTCCCTCTTGCTCTGTAATTAAAGGAATTATACATCAAGAGTCCTGTGAAATATGTATAAAAAAAAGACGGGGAATGAGCTTTGCTTAATTGCAAAGACAAGAGGATGGAAGTGATCACAGCCCAGTAGGATGCTTTTACGCACAGCATGACACTATGGGAGGTGAAAAAAAAAGTCTCAAGCAACTGGTGTGTGACTGGAGTAAAACAGTGTCTTATTAGATCGTTTTTCCTCGTACATATGAGGTAGCTGCACTGGACAAAAAAACAGAAGTTTAATTTGGCAAAAACTTTTTGTATATTTATGAGAGATTTTCCTGTCAAATTAAAGAATAATTGCTGTTTACCTTCATTTTTCAAAGTCTAGAGTGTGGACAAACCAGATATGCAAAATCTTTCTTCAGTGTTTTGGTATCTGAAGTGCCTTCAAATTTTTACACTGGTACCTGAGACAACACACTTACTTCAACGTGCCTGTTCTTAACTTTGAGACATTTTCAGCGTAAATGCATTTTCGGGCATAAAGACCTGTTTTTAGAGAGCTTTAGAAAAAAACCTGATGGTCATGGCTGAGTTGAGTGTGTGACTGTTACTAAAGGTTTTTCTTAACCACAAGACCATGAAATCTACCTGTTTGTGCAGAAAAGCTTTGACTGTGAGTTTATAAGAACACTGCAATTTTAAGCTTTTTAAAGCAACTCAAAAGCACCGTTGTGATTTCACTGAAAGTAATAATTTGAAACCTTCGGAAACATGATTGGAGTTATGAATATATGATGAGCGTTGGCAATTCAAACTGAGGTCAGTCATAAGATGTCCCTTGATTGGAGCTTGTAATCAGATGACAGATCACAAAGTTTGAATAATGGCATGATCAGTGGCTGACTATATTAATCTGTGTCTAGAGCTAGGTGTTATTAACATTTTTGTAAAGTTAGGACAAAGTCTTGAGCAGTCAGTATAACATCCTCTGAAGTGACTCATGTGATGTGTACGTGTGTCTAGGCATTGTATTTTTTATTATGTTGAACATACAAGATGTGATCCAATAAACCCCTAAAAAAATACATGTATACACAGATACTCATGCACACAACACACACTCTACAACTC
Source organism: Astatotilapia calliptera (assembly GCF_964374335.1). Lineage (NCBI taxonomy): Eukaryota > Metazoa > Chordata > Actinopteri > Cichliformes > Cichlidae > Astatotilapia > Astatotilapia calliptera. The sequence goes on along the minus strand of NC_137430.1, from coordinate 14,627,186 downwards.
TCTTTTCATCCTACCTTGGATCTTTTTGAATAGAGTCAATAGAAGGTGAACGCTGCAGGCTGCCTTCGGGCGGCAGAGCTGGTCCTGACTTGCTGTAGGGTGATTCCACCACTGAAGGGCAGTACTGCAGGGTACGGTAGGGGTCAGCCACATAGGGATCTGAACCATATACATCTCCGCTACCACCACTCGAGGTGTAGCCTGGCCCCACTGTGGCATAGTTGTTGGTCCCGCCGCGGTTGTAGTTTCCTGTTCCTGTGCCGTGACTTCCAGTGCGCTGCAAAGGGGCGGAGTCGACACCAGGGGAGGAGGGTGCTATGGCAGGAAAGTAGGGACAGAGGACATAACTTAGGTCACGGACCTGATCATGGATACGCATGGTCAGGTCTACAGAGGAGAGCGAATGAGGGAAGAGGAGGAGAGAAGGGCAAGGACACGAGCACAGGAGAGGAAGGACAGAAAAGCAAACACAGCGATGAACAGTCATTTGGAAAAAACTCCATATAGGTAAAAAAAAAAAACATTGGCCTTATTCCCATGATTAAAAGAGAGAGATTATAATCTAGTAAAATAAAATTAAACACATGAAATACTATATCATAAATCTATTGACAATTTAACACAATTCTTGATAGCTGTACAGCAGAAATCACTGTAAATGCCTGTTTTTGTCAAAGCCCGTTCAATCCTACAGTGCCAACAGCACATTAAAAAATGGTTGTGGAGTAGTTCTGCCCCCATGTTTAAGACAGTGGCAAGGAAAAAAATACTTTTGACAATGAGAGACTACAATCATTGTTAGAGTTGTCACCGCAATGACACACTACTCCATCAGTCTGCAATAAAATATGTAAACTTTGCTCTAGTTCATGCGAGGGAAGGGATGAGTCCACACATTTTGAGAGATCATGGTGAGGTCACCCTGGTGATCAAAAAGGACTAAAAACATACATAAAATGTATAAATAAAACAACAACAAGGCATCTCTCTTTGGAGTGACTTTGAAATTGAATTGGGATTTGCTGGAGGGTGTAAGCAGCCTTCAGGGGCACAGTAGCTGTCTTCCCTCCGTGATGCACTGAAACAGTGGAGTGGTGATATATCAAGGTGTTAATGTGAGTCTGGGGGGCTCGTTTCTTTGGCTGTAAAAACACTGAGACAGACCGTGGAGGGGGGGGAATCCATCTTATCCATCATTAGGACAAAGGTATATGCAGACTGAAAACAGCACGTGAAAAACACCATAAACATCTTCTTCAAGGAGTAAGCAATAAATCACAGAGCCTTGTAATCGATATGCGGCCGTATGATTGGCTTAGGCTTTAACATAGGCCAATGAACCTCCAATCACAAACAGAATTAGCCTTTAAAACCTGCCTGGATGAGGCAGACTAAAACTCCCCATATAAGCAAATAGAATCCTATGCATTTCATATAAACAGATGACAAGGAGCGTTTACCAGCCAGAGCACAAATTAACAAAAGACTGGAGGTTGTGTGGAAGTGAGAGTGTGCTGAGGCTGAGTGTCTTATCGTTACGTGACCAACAAACCTGCTCTTTAGCACTGTCTCGAGTGCTGGCATTTACCTGACCTTCACAACCCTCTTATCACTCTCTTTTTCACCTCCATCTCTCTCTCGCACACTCACACAAACACACACCCATGCATCTGATCTGCCCAACCTATTTTGTACACAAGGCTGACGAAACCAGTCCTTTAACGATCCTATTCCATATTCTTGAACTGAACTTCTTCAAACAATTCTGGAGAACTCTATGAGCGGCACAAGAAACCTTAGGGATGACGTAATCACGTTAGCATATTTTTTATCTCCTGGGTGGCACAGACATGCATGAGCAGTTAAGTACAGACAAGTTTGTGTTTGGATGCCTGCACTCTTTAAAATGAATGTGCATGTAAGGAGCACTCCCGTGATCATCATCATTTAAAAATGAGAGAAAACAGAAGAAGGACTTTGGTTTGACTTTCCAGCTTTTTTTGTTTTTTGACTTAATATCGTTTCAGCTGCTCAGCTTGGATTTGTCAACTTCTGGTTACCACTCGTACTTTTTTTTTTGTATTTAGGCCACATAGCATGCATTATGGAGAATGGACAGCACCACCTTAACGAGTGCACACTGACTAAATCCTTTGCCCGCCCCAGCAGCAATTTTGTCAGTTACTGGCAATCCAACTAGGGAAGACAGGGCGATTGGATCACAATCCTAGTGCGCACTGATGCCCCAAATTTGACAATCCAAGGAATTAGGCAGGAAAACAGTGGATGAGTCCAGGGGAAAGAAAAGGCTGCAGCTGAGAAAGCCACGTTTTAGAGAACAAAGTCAGTCAATACAGGAAAAAGAAAAGAAATGCGAGGCAATGGAGGGAGCACATACAACAGAGGGTATAGGAGGGTAATGAAGCAGCATTATTCCCATCAGAAGCAAATCCCAGACTTTTCTGTAGTCTTAAAATTGTGTCTGCGGTGTGTCTGTCTTTCTGTCTCATTAGTGTCCGGGTTTTAGACTAACACCACCAGTGTCAGTGTGCACTCACCGAGAGACTTGACAACCAGACAGGACAAACCTCAGAGCAAAAGAGGGGGTGGAAGAACAGTGAAAAGAAGGGAAAAATGTCATGTCAAATTATTTTTATAGCCTGTGCTGTGACCACTAAAAAGGAGTGTCCTTGGTTATAAGCTAAAAAAGTAAAGGAAAAAGGAACAAAATCAAGAATGATAAAGAGAGATGGTTGGGAACAAAGAACAGAAAGAATCCTCCCAAAATGTGCTGCCAAATCACTGTTTTAGCCGCTCCTTTTGTTTTCATACTCTGTTACAGTACTTTGTATTCTGCTTCCCCGTGCCTCTTTATGCAATTCATTTTCCTACTCACACAATCTTTCCTTCTACACTCTGCGGTCTCTTCTTAAACTACTCTAAGTAAATGGTATGCTACTGAATTTATGATTTGCTCAGTTAATGGTGTGGTCTGAGTGATGGATTGACCTCTGGGGCCAATACTGCCTGCCAAATCAGGATGTGGGTGCCTGACTAATGCATGTGTATTTTGTATTTGTACACCTGTGTTTCTTCTCGTGTTCCTTACTTTTGAGAGTAAATTGGGACTTTAGGCTGTTGAAGTAATTGCATTTTTGACCAAAAAATTAAGTCATTCGGGACCTGAAAGCGAGAATAAGATCTGTTGAGGTTAGATTTAAGCATATAATTGAGTGTTAACGTTTATATATGGAATAAACACACAGTGTGAAAGGGTGTGTCTATCATGAGTTTGCTGAAGACCAGCAGAACACAACTTACAGGGTGTTTCATGAAATATTAAACAAATCACGAAACATGTGGTGTTGTGTATACCAGATACACACACACGTGCACTTTCCACTAACACGTCTCACACCTAACACTCTGGCAGCGTGAAATTGTGTTTGAGAGGAAATAAAAAGGCGGGTGTGTCTTTGTATTCCCTTGCATCTGCAAAGAGTAAACAAATTGCGGCTGTGCTCCTGCTGGCAGATTAGCGACGGAAAGGGAAACTCTATTAGTCATTTGACACAGTGATACCTCTGCAATTAGCCAGTCGGCTGAGGGGCCGCCTCGCTTGATTTTATTTTCTTGGGCTGCTGCAACTAGGAAAACCTGTCTGAATGCACAAGAGATGGAGGAAAGGGGAAGGGGGAGAGGAAAAAACTAGGGGATAAAACCAGCACTTTAAGCTTTCCATATCCATCTAAACTTCTTATTCTTTCATCTCTGCTTCAGTGTCTTTCAACTGTACTCTGGTCACTATCGTGTTTCCTGCATCAATTCCTTGCCCTTTTCTCTTTCTTTGCTTTTTTCCGAATTCTCCAGCTCTATCACTCTCTGCCTTTACCTCCATCCCTCTTTTAGCTCGTGGATTTCTTCTGAAACCTCCCTTTTGATTTACCAACCTCTCCCTTTTACCGTAGCTTACTCCTTCTCTCATTCCATTTTTGTCAGTCGTCCTCTCCTCATCATCGTTTCATTTGATGCTTTGTGTTCCTCTTCTTCCCTAACAAGCGTCTGTCTTTCTCTTTCCTTCCCTCCCTTCACTGTCGTTCTAGTAGACTATGTGATCAGAGCTGAGGACATGTCCTTTCTCTCGACACGCTTCACTGCTCAGCACGATTACACAAAGCCCCATCAGTACAGTCTCTATCTCTCTCACATACACACACTCACACAGACATCGCCGTCATCACACATACATGGATTACTAAATGTGCCAGTGATTGACTTAGACTGAACATGCATGCCTGTAACGCATCTTTTTCTAATGCTTTAAGGTCATTTACCAACATGCGCACGCAACCTTGGCTTCAGCAGCCATGGAAGAAGCACATTTCCGAAGATAAATACACACACACACTCACACGGACACAAACACGCACCCTGCTTGGATGTGAAGGAGAGTAAGGATTAGTTTCTCCCTCTGTTTATCCCTAGGAGAGCCTCCTGGCCAACACACAGCTCTTGATGTTCCTGAGCTCCTAAACACTGGAAGACCGACACCCCCCTACCCCTACACACACACACTCACAAGTGCTCTCCCTTGCACTTTCAGTATCAAGTATACAGCTTTTTATAGTGTTGAAGCTGTAGGATACTTGTTTCCATGACTAAAGGTGCCATGTCTTTCAGGAATCATGCTGGCTGGACACAGCAGGACTCCAGGATATTGCTAATTGTTCGTGCTGTGGATGTACAACGGCTAAAATGATAAAATAAGAGAATATTTTGTTTGTATTTATAGGTGATATACACCACTATACATGACACCCTTATAATCATAGTTGCAGAGGTTTGTAATTTCTTGTAACTGCCATAAGAACTCAAATCTGCTCTGATGATAAACGAGTAGATAGCTACTATAAAATAGCATAAGGCCACGGGCTGGTTTTGTTCTTGTTTCCTGAATCTTTTGAGTCATGAGTAATTTTTCAGTCACCTTTCCTTCATGCTTTGGCATCAGCAACTGCTGTGCTTTTAACCTGTCCTATGGGCCTATTCTAACATCACACATGTTTGTTAAAGATTGCAAATTATTTTGATAATGAGAAAAATCTGACTTTAGACCTCTGTGTGTCTACAATAACTCATGTTCATGGACAAAAATTATAAAGGAAAAACTGTTGACTAATTGATTTGATGACCACCATAGCTGAGGGTACTAGGATGAGGTGGAAGTGACAAAGTTAAAGATGGTAAGGTTTTCAATGGGAGTGACCAAGAGGGACAGGATTAGAAATGAGTCCACCCTTTGACAAAGGTTGTTAAAGGTGGAACTACCAGGCAGGAGGAAAAGAGGAAGACATGGAGGAAGTGAAGGCAAACGGAGAGTTGAGAGAGGGTTGGCGTGACAGAAGCGGTTGTAGGAATAGGGTGACATGGAGGGAATCTACAGGTACCTTGGTGTTCATCTGAACAATAGACTGGACTGGACTCATAACTCAGACGCCCTCTACAGGAAAGGGCAGAGCAGGCTGTACCTGCTGCGGAGACTCAGGTCGTTTGGAGTGGAGGGCCCACTCCTGAAGACCTTCTATGACTCTGTTGTGGCTTCTGCTATCTTTTATGGCGTGGTCTGCTGGGGCGGCAGCATCTCTGCTGGGGACAGGAAGAGACTGAACAGGGTGAGCCGAAGGGCCAGCTCTGTTCTAGGATGCCCTCTGGACCCAGTGGAGGTGGTGAGTGACAGGAGAACGGCGGCTAAGCTGTCATCCCTGTTGGACAACATCTCCCACCCCATGCAGCAGACTGTGACAGCACTGAGCAGCTCCTTCAGTGGGAGACTGCGGCACCCACGGTGTGGGACGGAGAGATTTCGCAGGTCTTTCCTCCCCACTGCTGTCAGACTCCATAATAAAGACTTTAACTGATCAAGCACACACATCCATACATATGCAATAATACTAAGTGCAATAATCCTTTCTGTCATCGTTGTATTTTTACTCAGTTGTATATAGTATTTGTATTTGTATTCTATTTTTATCTTATTGTATATTTATTTTATTTTATTCTACTGTATATAGTATTTTATTTTATTCTATTCTGTACAGTTGTGTACTGTATTTATTCTTATTGTATTCTAATTTTTGCCTCATAACTTTTGCACTGTCCACTTCCTGCTGTGACAAAACAAATTTCCCACGTGTGGGACTAATAAAGGTTATCTTATCTTATCTTATCTTATCTAACGTGAGCAGTCAAAAGCAGACAAGGCTAAAAGCCAGATAACGAAAAGATAACCCAGACACACTGAACTTGCTCAGTAAAAAGACGAACCAATAAATGTTTGTGACTTCATGCATAAAGAAATGGACTGAGCAAACTTGTATTAAAATTAAACTAGAAAATAGCTGGACTTCCAGTTTAACTGATCATGACTTACTTATTTGAATTTGACCAATATAAATAAGGTAGTAAGAGGGGCGGCTAAAAGAAGATGTACTAGATCATTGTCATAGACACTGCGATGATTATTTGTCACCTTTGTTAGGATATTTAACAAGAACGTGTTATGGTAGGGAAATACATCAAAGTGCAATGATTACCACTTAAAAACAATAAACAATGGATCAATAAAACATAAAAAAGCATCAAACACATGTGATTTCATGAAGACAATCAGTGTTGTGTAGGCTGTGTTATCGCTGATGACAAAAAATGTTTTTTTACAGTTATGAATAACTGCTGATAAAACTGAGAATATGCTAATCGCTACTGTAAGTGTAAACTGAGTAAGCATGTCACAGAAGCATGCGTGCAGCATTGTGTTCCTGTGCATGCCTTGGGTTTGCAAGGACTGGTGTTTTTGTGTTTGTACATACCTAAAAACGAGCACTTTTAACACATGTGTGGAGTGTTTTGTGAGTGGGTCTGTGGGGCAACTACTTTGGGTTATATTTAGGAAATGCCATATGTCTTCCCGAAGGAAAGCATTTTGTGCTGATCTTGTGAGTTATCAGATGCTCTGAGCTTGTAATTAAAACTTTCTGAGACTTCAGCAAAACCTCCCTGTAAATACTGTGCAAGTTTAAGCTATGATAAAAGTCACCTGGATTTCACATATGGACTGAGCTTTTATCAACAGCTTGTTCAACAGCGCTGTCATTTCTAGTTAAACGTACTGTAACAAATCAGTTTATCAGTTTGACAGGCATTGCTGCACATAATATTCATATGATAATCCTGAAAAAATAAATCCATTTTCACTTTTCTTTTTCTCACCTCCTTTTTTAAGTCCGTTTTTGTTTTCTTGGTTAATTAAACTGAGATTAGACATTGTCTTTCAAAAGAGAGCTGGCTGCAGTATGACAGTCTGGGCATTTAACCAGAACAAATGTTTTCGCAATGGAGTAAACATCACATTATAAGTAAGTGCAAATTCACACATCTTTCTTTACTGGTGTTGAAAAGGCAGTAGGTCCATTAACAATCCAAGAGGATCACAGGCCAAGCTGAAATTGATCTTGGCCAAACAGACCTAATCTAACCTGGCGACAGAGAAATCCTCCTGGAGTGACACAATAAAGTGACTGGGGAGAAGCCAGAAAGTTTAACAATACCGCAGCACTTTAATTTTATGCTACAAGGATTTATCAGGCAATAACTATTGTACTGCACATTAGTAGGGGATGCCGTGACCAGATTTTTGATTCAAGCCTAGGGACTGTGCATCTTCAATACAGCATCTATTCTGATACTTATTTGAGATCTAAATACTGTTGAAGCATTAAGCAGATGATGTAAATGATGTAAACAATCCACTGTTACAGTTGCAGGAACTACAAAGAAACGTATTCTAGTTAAGGCTGTACAGAGGTGATGCTTCTTTTCCCTCATAAAAAACATTTGGGAGAGTCGGGACTGCAGGGACCACACGAAGCCAAACATAAGCAAGTTTTATTTTGTCCTGTCATCAACTTGTGGAAAAACTGTTAATTAGTGACAGCTGATATTGACCTTCCACCAGCAAAATGTGTTATTATCTGTTTTGATTTTATATACTGTTTTGTTTGTTTGTTTGTTTGTTTGTTAAGTGGGTTTAGAGCTCTGGGTAGCTCCCCAACTGGGTCTAGACTGGGTCTAGAGAGTATTTTAAATTCAGGGAATTTAAAATAGAAAGTAGCTCGTCCACAGAAGGACTGGTAGCTCCCCTTACGATAAGGGTTCAGATCGCGCGAACAGGTGTGAAATGTGTGTGTTTAGTTAGTTTGTTTGTTTGCTTGTTTTAATCAATTTTAAATCATGCTTTTTATTTGTTTTTGTTTCTAATGTCTCTGTAAAGCACTTTGAATCACCTTGTTGTTGAATTGTGCTATACAAATAAATTTGCCTTGCCTTGCCTTATTTTTAAAAAAGTGAAAGTGATGATCATGCCTCTTGGATGTTCTGCACAGTTTGTTCAGACACTTTGATTCTCACTCTTAGGTGCATGCTTGCAGGGTAGACCCTGGCTATCATTAAAAACAGCAGTGCTGCAATGCTAGCAGACTAAGGTGAATATGGAAGAGTTTAGTAACAAGCTTTACAAGCTTTGATCAGCTCTGATGACTTGTTTTAAATCGAAAGTGTTCTTAGTGTTTGTTTGGTTTTTGACTTTTTTGCTAATTAGATTTTATTAATAACGGCCATCATGTTTGAGTATAAGGATGTTCATAAGTGCACTTCGGACAGCCTAGTTTGCAAGCTGATGAATTACTTTGTCCTCGTATCATCAGATCTATGGCTGTACATCATGGACACTCAGGTGAAGAGAGGACCTGAGCTGTCAAATGATCACCACCTGGCAGTGAGTTGGATCAGATGGCATGGGAAGACGCAGGACAAGCCTGGCATAACCAAACATATATTGCAAGTGCGTTGGGATTGCATGGCAGAGGCCTGTGTCTGGGAGATTTTCCAGGTATGCTTCCTATCCAAAGACTCCAAGAAGGCAAAGTACTTTGACAGTCAGAACCGTCTCTCTGGCTTGCTATGTAACACAAAAGGAATATATTATGCCCTCCCTTAACAAATTAACGTGAGTCTTCCACATTCCCTGAATATGTATTTCAAAATTTAGCTCGAAACACCCCTTATAATTCTCCCTGTTGTAACTTTATAGTGTTTGTTCTCACTCAAGAAAGATATACAACAAAGCATTGTTAGTTGAATTGACAAAAACCTAAAACCTCAATCACACCTAACCGTTTTCACTAAGGTGGTTATTTGTTTCTGGGTGCGCTTACATAAACGGGGACATCTGATGAACCAACTGTGTTCTGCCTGCCTCATTACATTATCTAGATTGTCAGGTAATGAAGTTCAATAAAGAATATAAAAAATAAAATGGCGAAAGGAAAATGTGTTGTTGCAAATAAGGCAAGAGGGCAATGCAGCAGAAAATAGCTGTGCTGTGAATTCATGGGTTAATATATTTATTTTACCACTCAGTGCTCTCTCAGCAAGGCTATTTATTTCATATATGACAGCTGCACATTAGAGTTATAAAACTTTAAACCTGATCCTCTTAAACATTACCGGCTCTTCAGTGCATTGAGATCTGATGCAGTCCCATAGCCTAATGAAGAATGTATGAAACATACTCCTCCAGCAGAAAATGACTGTTGCACTTTACAGCACGGTGTTGTTAAAAGACTCAGTGATAATGTGGCATATCATAGCAGACTTCAAAACACAAATCGAAACAGAACTTTCTTTGGATGGAGTATCTATTTAGCATAAGTAAGCCATGTGAAAATGAAGCCACCTTTGTGATGCTTATATTAAAAAAGTGGCAAAGTTAGTTAAGGTTAATAACTGTGATTGTGGTCTTATTAGTAAATATACAGTGTACACTCCTATTCACATTCTTTAAAATACAGGCAGCCGACAGTGCCTCCTGTCAGCTACCTAGTAGATACACCTATGGGATAAATTTGAAAATCCTAGGTGATTTTCAGAAAACCTAACCTCTGCTCTCTGACCTTGAGGTCAAACTGGTCCCAAGATTAGTATAAATGCAACTATGGCATTGATTTCCAATTTCTTCTCGAATTATCACATTCACAAACTTGGGTGTTCATGCTGCCCACCCGCCTGCCAGGTGGCGTGACGACAAGACCCCATCAGCTTTTGACAGCCGAGGGGTAAAAAGTTAATAAGTTGTTAACAGGTGATTTTCAGTAAGTGTGTTTATGTTTTTTACACCAACAGTCCTACCTGTATTACTGCATGTAAATAGTCATCATAGATGGACTTACAAATATCAAGTATCTATTATGAGGGCATTATATAAAGTGTTACCCGTCATACCAATTTTTGGTGCCTTTTTAAAAGGCCAAAAAGTCTTTAAATCTTAAATATCCATTAAATAAGTTTGATTAAACACACATAAACACACAATTCAAGTGGCCGTGACTACTATCCGGTCGTTAAGTCTGACGTCACTAGCTGTGTCCGGGCCTAAACTCCGCTGCAGGTCCATATATCAAACGATCACTATGGCATTACTGAGAGTTGAAAAACTGTCTAAAGTCTTTCATCTGTAATAAAATGATCAGCGTTCTGCTCTACCAGGTGTAACAATTGAGTTTAACATCCAGGCATCCATGAAAACGGAATTTATGACATTTAACAGAGTTAGAAGTTAGCAGGAAGTTAGCTCGCTAGCTTCTATCTAAATACAATATAGCATGTCCTGACTGCGGGGTTTTGGAAACAAATTAAAACGTCCAGCTCTGTTATCACTTCCAACATAAATGAAGACAGAAAACTAAACAGCAGTGACGTTTGTAGGGTTACTGAAGTTGGGCTAGCTGGTATATAATGATGTGCTACGTGACCGCTAGCGACACAGCTATGTTAGCATAATATAAACAAGCTAACTTTTTTCCACTCGATAAAAGTTAACGTGAGTGTTCTCGGTGGTCAGGAACAAATGTAATCGCATGGCAGGATGCTGTAAAAGGACCAAACTTCAGCCAGGAGAACAACTGAGATAATCCATCCACAATACGAGGTTAGTCATTCATATGCTGCTGCATGGGCTGGGCTGTAGTTACATCCTAAGGTTTTAAAAACTGAGCTTAAATAAATGATTAGCGGTAATAAAAGCCGAGGGAGGTCAACAGTGATCACTGACTGTTTTAGGAGCTTTTTGAGATTAAATAGAAGAAAATGCATAACATTAAACATGTAAACAACACAAAAGCCATATTAAACACAGACTACTTTAGGCCCGGAAGTAGGATTCGTCACATCATCACTTAACTACCGGATAACAAGCCACATTGAAGAACTAAGGAATATGTGCCAGATGAAACTGAGCTTTCCTTTCTCTTCTTTCTTTTCACAGATCTGTCAGTTTCTCTGTTAAAGAGAAGCCCTAAACTCCCCTTGCCTTGTGCTCAGGTCGAGATATACTCAGTAACAGTACACTCTCTTCACTTCTTTGTCTCCCCCCTCCTCTCTTGGGTTTCTTTTCTTTCTCTTCCTCATCTCGCTTCTCCATCACTCTCTTGCTTCTATCCCCCTCATTAGGATGTCAGATCTCATTACAGAAGAAAAACAGCCGATTTAAAGGAGAAAGCAGATTGGTTTAATGGTTTGATGCAAATCCCTTCTCGTATTTTTTTCTTTCCTTTTACTGAGCATGTTTATGTGTGCAAATTCACACTGGAGAAAGGAACCAGTGCCACGGGGCTGCATATTCAAGCAAAAATAATCATGCTTTGCAAAAAACTTCACAACAAGCAAACAAACACACACACACACTTGCACTTATGTAACAGACCAGAGTTGATCCCTTGTCCCAGCAACTGAATACATTTCAGTTCTGAAACGTAATGAGGAAAAAAGTTTTGAACACTGCAGTATTTCCAGATAAGACTACAAACAACTACATGAAATTACTGTCTGTCATCCTTAAAAAGAGGAGCTAGCACTTGTAAGGCACTACAGTCCATTAGACTAAAATTATGCCAAGAATTGAAAATACATGACATAAAATGGACATAGATATAAAGTGTATTAGAGATATTTAAAATGCATAATGTCTATGTGAATAACACCACAGCAAAATATAGTGTAGAATATCAATAAGAATTATTTGCCAAATGCAGTGCACTGTCCACACTATCTGGTCAACACATGACAAACTTTTATTACATACACTTAAGAAATGGGGAATGTGAGATTACAGTTTTTACACTGACTGAAATTTTCTGTAAAATGTATTTAAAGTCCAAAAAAAGAAGTGTATTCACTTTTATTCATACAGCCTGGCAGCATTCGGTTGTCTGGATCCGCAAGCTGTTCAGAAAATATTACTTTGTTTTTACTGTGGCTTAGTGACTACTGATTGTCTGAATTTGTATCTGTCTCTTCTAAAGATATGTTAGGGATAGATGTTAAAATATAAACCATCTCTTATCAACTGCAATAGACCAACCTTGAGAAATAACAGCTACACTGAATCCAGCCATTCTCACAGTCACCACCTGAGCTACATGCAGGCCTAATGTTAAGCTATTAAAGAGAAAAACAGCCACAGTCATTCAGAGACACTGTTATTCCCAATGGTTAGAGTCATTAATACAAGTCAAGATAGCTTTTATGAGATAAAGAGGGAAAGTACAAAGACAAAAAAGTAAGCGCAAATGCAGAAGGGAAGGACGAAATGGTAGAAAACAAGGAGAGGTCAGAAAAAAGGAAAGAAAAAACAGACAATACGGGCATAAAACAGCACGAGGTAAAGACTTACATTCTTCTCTTAATTAGCAGAGATGATAGATGAGACAGAGGAACAAAAAAAAAAGTCAGAATGGTAAACATATTTGTAAAGAGAAAAAGGAAATCATTGCAAGCAGTAGGAGAGATCACAACATCATTAAGATAATGGAGAAAATGAGACTGATGTTACAGAAAAAGGAAGCGATTGTAAATTAAGACAGGAAAGCATAGTGACAAGTGAAGCGTAGGCTGATTTTAGAAGCACAATCTCTTGTGGGAAAATATACCAGCATGTAGGTGTATTCATGTGCGCGCTGGAGAAGATGTGGCCATGCAGGAATAATCGTTTAAAATAGGCCGCATTAACCTGCAGCCCTCTGGGGCACTGGCCTGGTTTAATCCAAGAATGAAACACATCACTGCCTTCACACATGCATGCAAAAACACGCAAATACACACTCATAGTTGCTATACATAGAGTTGTGCTGTGTAGATGTAAAAGTAATGAAGAGGCTGAGACTGTAGATGTGAGAGATGTTTGATCGGGGGGTGACACATGTAGTCGAGGTTTAGTAAAAGCTTTTTTATTTTTCCTTCAGTTGTATTAGCCACAGTGACAGTGCTGTTAATGCAACACTCACAGCAACAATTAATGTAGTGCTGAAATGAACTGAGCTAGAAGACTTGAGAGCTGTGGAAGCCAAGCAGACAGGTTTACCAATTACCAACATTTTAAACTCAACTTGAGTGAACTGTCAAAGTGTGCTGACAAATAGCTGTCCGCTGTGCTGGGAGACAATGGCTTCCTGAGACTACAGGTCTGTTGGTTTACTGCAGTGTTGGACATAAAATAAGCCATCAGACTAGCAGAGTATTGTGAAAATCAACATCATTCTGGCAAAAGTTTGCCACAATGTAACTAACTTAGTCACAACTCTAACATTTTACCTTCTAAAATCATTTGAACTATAGATCAGAGGCCACCGTATATCCACTTTACTCGCTTCTTCTTCATGTCCTGTTTATTCCTAACTCGCATTACCTTTCGTGTGTCTCTTTGAGATAAAACCGGCCCAGAAAAACAGTAGCTATAAAAACAGCGCACGCAAAATTAGAGTCACTTAGATGGCTTTTGTTGTACCACATTGCTCCTCTTCATAGTTAAGTGCCCAGTTAAATAATGCTATGCCCCCTGCTCTCAGCGAATATTGTGGGCTTCATTTGACTGCCTTGTTTAAATTGGCCCTAAATTAGACTGACACTGTGCACCACACACTGCAGACCTCTGACTACAACTTTGGAAATTTTGAAGTCAAATACCCACACAAAACTGTCTCTCTTTTCTTTTCAGCAAAGGGATGACTTATAGCATTAATTACATTGATCCATGCCAGCTTAATGAACCAATAATGTGAGCTTGCCATCGCCAAGAAAAGGCACTATGACATAATTAATGACTTACCGCTTACTATGTCAGCACAGCCCTTATCAGTTCATTATGTGCCATCACTCTATGCATTATGAACCTTATTAGACAACCTCCTTTTCACTGCACATGCTATTCACACAAATTTCAAAATACGCTGTGTAAAGGCCAAGCTTTAATTCAATAGCCCTGAGACTTCAAGGTGCTGTTAATCTTCGGTGTGTTGTTCTTGCAGTGTAGTTACAAGGGCCAAGCGCAGCAGGGAAATATTTGTGCATGAGATAAAATATATGCTCTGATGAAGGATTTAGCTCCAACAACATCAGACAATCTATTAAAACACTGTATCATTGGAGAAGTGCATTGTAAACTTCCAGTGTTACAATTAAATGCACACGGTCTAATCCACAGTCTATTGATTTTCGTAGCTGCAGTGCAAATTTCCTTTGTGAGTTTCTCATACCCATCTATTGAAACTACAAATACAAGGCACAGTAAATTATAGATAACACTGGATTATCTCTGTGCACTTCTGAAGCATACTTATTTAAATGATTTCTGCTTGCAAAGACAATATCACTGTATGAAGCGTTCTGAATTTCACTGATTGTAATCAAAGCAATATCCCACAAGAATATGAGCAAACCCAATGACCCAACTCTGAAATGTGCTTCAAAAGCTATGCTTGGTGCTTATGGAAGATGTTCTTTCCTTTTAAGTGAGTGAAACTGATGAACTCAAACTCTGGTCTAGGGTGGCACATTTACTGTCATAATTCTGACCTGAATGCTAATGATAGCTATTAAGGATCGACTCGTTAAAGACGTCGACGGAGCTGTGAAAGCGGCTTGAGAGACTTGGGTGTTTTTTTGTGGATATGATACCGTAATGGGATTAACATGGTATACCTAAACCCACAACGAGATAAGCTCAATGAGGTCCTATTAAAAATACACTGCTGGCAACAATGGAGAGCGAGTGAGAATGACTGTGTGAGTTCGATAGTAAATGTATCCAACTGCAGTTCATTGCGAATAAAAAAAAGGGAAAAAAACATCCACACAGCCTATTGTGCTTCACAAACACAATAAGCTTGGCAATGCCTTTTTCTATGCCACTTACTCTTTATTTTTAATAAAGCATTATCTTCATTTGGCTCTAGACTTGATAGAAATTCACTGGACCAACTAGACAACATACCATTCACTTTGTAGAAAAGAAAACTGGCACTGACGAGGGTTGATATATTCAGTGCAAAGGTATCTCAGTTGTTCCTGACATTGGTTAACAAGTATTATTTTTGCTTGGTGACTGATTAAAAACAACTTTAGATACTAGAGTACACACATATTGTCTCATTACAAAAGTTAATTGCAGCACATTTTTGCATTTTTATGTTAGACATGATGCATTATTTGCCTAGTGTGTGGCAGAAAAATAGTGGATATCATAAACTATTCAAGGACCAATTCTTATATTTTAAACTATGGAAAAGCTGTTGAAGTTACACTTTATATTTAAGACATATATGGGTTGATCTTCCTGAGCAGAAACACACCAATGGGCTTAAAAATGCCATCTACAAAATCAAGGACTGTTCTTTGTTGTGAACCATCTTGGCCTTGCTCAAATATGGACATGTATTCTGAGATGTACTGGTATTTAAGGAGAATTTTTAGGTATCTATATGTGTAGTATGTATTTTTCTGAGAGCTTTTTACTTTTACTGTGGCTACATCTATCTCTACAATATATATTTCTACTTTCAAGTCCTTAGATTTTCAAATTAGGCCAGTTACTTCACATTAAATGACTCTCTCATACAATGACTGCTTCTGCCATCCGTGAACAATTTACCATGGCGTCAAGCAAAGCACAGTGCAGTGTTGGAGTGCAGTCTTTGCATGACCAATAGAAATGAGGAATGACATGAAGTGGGTACATATTATACACATACACATCACTGGGCGCAGAAAGAAAAAAGACATACACAGATTGCACAACACATATTTGGGACCTTCACTTAGCCTAGCAGGCAGAGCAGTGAATGTAACTCTCTTTGTGAAAGGGCCTTAATACATTCAATTGATTTGAACCTAAATCAACTGGAACAATAACACATAAAAGACAATCATATTGGCTTATCTATCACCGGAGCCTAATGCTAGTTAAAAACAATGAAAGAGGGAAAAGCCATAATTTATGTATAATTTCTAGTCGTATACTCAAGGGTTTAAGTAGGTCAGAACTATCAGAATAGTGTTTTTAGTGAAAATTTCCACAACTTTTGGTTACATTACTAAAGCATAAGAAAAGTGAGAGTGATCATGAAGGAAATAGCATGGAAGGTAATTTTAAATGGAGCATTTCTAACAGTCAGAGAATATCAGCAGGAGCTGAGCTCTAAACTGATCACCAACTGGCTGAGTTGGATCAGGTGGAAGGGGAAGTTAGTGGGCAGGGCTGGCACAGCCAAATGTATTATGATGGTGTGGTGGGAACATCTAACAGATCTTAAATTCCTACCTCCGGCAGAAGTTTGACAGCATTCCGAGGGAGACTCGGGAGACTGAGTCTACCACGTGGATCATGTTCTGCACCTTCATTGAGGTGATTGCACGGACCTGTGGCCACAGGGTAGTTGATCTGTTTCATGGTTTTACAGTGTCTGAACCAGATGTTGGATGGTGGTGAAGAAAGCAGTCAAGCTGAAGAATGGGTCCTATTGAGCTTGGTTAGCCTGTGGGACTGAGGGCAGGTAACAAGCGCGGTGTGGCTCTGGCTCCAGCAAAAATTCAGGTGTGGGAGGAGTTTGGTGAGGCCATGTAACAAGATTTTTGGTCTACCTCATAACAATTCTCGCAAACCGTCAGATGCCTCAAGAGGAGGAAGCAGTGCTCTGCTCACATTAGGTACAGTGGGAGTGGGGTGCTGCTGACTTCAAGTGGGTATATAATCAGGTGGTGGATGGAATACTTAGAGGATCTCGTCTGAGTCTGGGAACGAGACGGATAACTCAGATTGAGGTATCTGTTTGACTACACTTTGGTAGTCTCAGGATCTTGTCTTTGCTTTTAGTGGATGATATAATTCTGTTCACATTATCAGGTGATGGCTTCCAGGTCGCACTGGAGTGGTTCTTAGTTTAGTGTTAAACAGCAGAATTGAGAATTAGCATCTCCAAGTTTGAGACCGCAGGTCTCAGTGGGAGAAGGTTGAAATGCCCACTCTCAGTCAGGGACAAGTTATGATTATAATATGACAACAGGTTTAGCCCATAAAGAACTATTTTTTTTGCTTTTGTCCTATAGATATATCTCACAGAAGTTAAATCAGTACTTCAACTCACCTCAACTTCAGCCTGTTTCTTACCTACTGAAAACAAAATTAAGGCCAGAGAGCCACACAAACAAGCCCAATACCTAACCAATAAGAACGAGACCCTCTTTGGATTGGCTAGCTGCTTTTCTGAATCTCCCTCCAAAACATTTCATATAAAAAGCTTGCCACTGAAATGCAACGTTGTGCTTTTCCAAAAGCCAGCACCTTGATTTACCCTATACCAGTTGATCTTCAACACAAGACCTCTGTGTGGCTGTAACTTTTTCTCTTTCTCCTACTCAGCAGCTATTCCAAGGCTATGTGACTATAGCGCACTTCCTTTCTGCTGAACATGTGAATACTGAAAATACAAATGGATTAAATCTAACACAGTTTTAAATTACACCTCTTACCAGCTGGTTACAGTCACCATCAAGGTCAAAACTTGGATTTTTTTACCTACCTTTACTCCTTCACTAAATGCTTTTTGCCTCTGTGAGTCTAATTTGTGTACTACTGTTGTATCATACACTTTATAGAGAAAGTGGTTGCCCTTGTTTTCCATAACATACTCTTAGTCACTTGTCAGAGATGACTGAGTTTATTTACCTTAAACACAGTTTCAGAGTTCAGGGCTTAAACTCTAAAATGTCTAAGCCACACGAAGTAGAAACAAAACAAAACATGAAACTGCATTGATGATACAATTTGATGCAATGACTGCCTTACCTGTGTTGTTGCGGTAGGGCCCTGAGTCTGGGCCCTGGCTCTGGCTAAGGCTTCTCATGGGGCCCTTGTTGTGATAGACACGTTCTTCATAGATCGGATCTATGTGGTGCTCTGGGGACCCCAGAGGCCGAAGGGGCTCTTGACTATGCTGACTACTGTAGGAGCCACGAGAACCTAGAGTGAAGAAAGAGGAAGTAAAAAGATGTGAGTACAACACAGTGAAAAAGGAATGACAAAGTGAAAGGTAGAAAATGAGGAAAGAAGATGAGCAGGTTAGAAACAAAAAGGATGGAGAGGGTTGAGTAAGAAGTATTTGACATGTGAAAAGAGAGGTAAAATAAAGACATAAATGTGTATATGGTATTTAAACGAAAGGAAAATAAAGAAGCATATGCGGCAACAAGTCTATTTGAATTTTAGAACTGTCCATTGCCATTCTTCACCTACGCTGATGTAGACTAGTGTTGTGGGATAATTAGGACGCTGTAAACAAAGTCGTTCTGAGCAACTAAGGGTTTGGTAGTGTGTGTGTGTTCGTCTGTCTGTGTTTGTACGACTGGTAAGGAAGTGAGAGAGTTATAGTTCAAGCAAATCAAAAGCAGAGAAAAAAACAGAGACATATGCAGCAACAAATGAGATAAGAAGAAATATACAGATTGAGAGAGACAGAAAACAGGGAGTGATGCCTCTGCATTTAATTTTTTTAATCTCCATGGAACACATTGCTGTTCGGCAGCTATAAAATAATGAGATGCAACCCCCCCTTCCCCCTCTCTCCTTTGCTCTGTGTTTGGCAGGAGTCCCACAGAAAAAAACATGACAAGGAAACATTGACAGCAGGCATTTGTTCATTACACAGCAGGACAAATGTAAGGCAAGGGGCCTCCCAATGAAGACGAGGAGACCCAAAATTAAAATTAGGCAAGGGTAGAAAAGTAGCAAAGTGGGGGAATATGGGTTTATATGGGAGGGTTTAGGTGACATGGTGCGAGATAGAAATAAAAAGACATAAATAGTCATACATACACTGAGTTAGAAAGCTATGAGTGACTGAGATGGTCCAGTGGAGCTAATGTCATATCATATTACAATAGTTTTCAGTGCACTTGAAGTCGCATGCCAAGAAAGTTACACGGGATGATGGGCCAGTGCATGAAGATTCAAACCTCCATGTGAATCCATCATCAATGTAACACAGTCAAATACCTCAATCTGTCAGGTTATATCAGAAATCAATGCATATTAATAGATTTTGCCATCTAAGTAGGATTAAATATATGCACACCGAAGAATGAATCAGCCAGAGTTTCGGGTGAGTTCATTGTGAAACCTGGCCCCACCTTATCATGCGAATTCCTGAGGTCAGATGGCCCAGGATGTGAGTGGGCATTAAGGCGTCTGGGGAGGGAACTCAAAACTGGATTATAGATGGCAGACAGTTGGTGTCGTAAGCATGCTGTACAGTGCAGCGAGGAATGCCCAGACCTCTACATCGGAGAGACCAAACAGCCACTTCACAAGCGCATGGCACAACATAGAAGAGCCACCTCTACAGGACAAGACTCAGCAGTTCATCTGCATCTTAAGGATAAAGGACACTCTTTCGAGGATGCCAATGTTCACATTTTGGACAGGGAGGACAGATGGTTTGAAAGAGGAGTGAAAGAAGCCATCTATGACCACTGTGTGATCTTTGAACAGAGGCGGTGGTTTACAACACCAACTGTCTGCCATCTATAATCCAGTTTTGAGTTCCCTCCCCAGACGCCTTAATGCCCACTCACATCCTGGGCCATCTGACCTCAGGAATTTGCATGATAAGGTGGGGCCAGGTTTCACAATGAGCTCACCCGAAACTCTGGCTGATTGGGACCCACACCCAGTTTCACAGGTGAAACCTCTCAGGTGATTAGAGGATCATCAGGGGGTCCTTTTGTCCCTCTGTGGGGGGAAACTCCCACTAGGTTTAAATCTGGGACTCTCCACCATTTGACCTTAGAACTGAAGAAGCTTCTCGGATGAGAGGTGAAACATCTTCAAGTAACTTAAAGAAGTCCAGACGCTTTTCTTTGCAAGCTCCTTTGACAACCTATTATCCTATTTCTTTACTATTATGGCAGATGATAAACCGCTGTTGCACCTCAACTCTGTCCTTCTTTCAGCTGTGTGGTTATCTGACTGGCCTGTTAACCTCCCAAGCCTATGAAAGGTTGGCTGCATCCCTTCATACTCTACTGGCCAGCTGTAGCCAGATGGTGAACTCAAACAGCAAGAGGACAAGGGTGTCAGCATAAGGGAAGAAAAAAGAATAATAGATACTGGAAGAACAGACATTAGAACTGCCGTGGACCCCAGGTGAAAATACAGTGAATTTTACAGGACTGAAAGACAATATGAGAATATGCATAAAAGAATACTAATTAGAGTCGTGGACACACCCATTAACAGCATGACTCATCTGAGCTCTTTCACTTCCTCTAGTGCCTTTCATCTTTGAAGTCTTGGTGAGTTGGTTTTATTTCATTATACATTTACTCTTTGGCTCACGGGGGCCCACTCATGGAAGTACTGACCTCTTTCTTTAAAGAGGAAGTGGAACTTTAAGACAAAAATGACAGGCTGATGTAGAGAGTGAGAGAGATCCACTCATATGATGTTTTATTCAGTAAAATATTTAAAATGAATAACAACATGCCAAACCCAACTCTGGCTCCTTGGTGAATTACAGTCCTGCCTGTTTAGTAAAAAATAGAGCAAACTACATTTTTAACTACAAAAATATAGCAAGGAGCTGCTCATTCACCTGTATATTGTAATTCCACCAAGAATGGTAGTATAGTTCTCAACGGCAGATTTAATATTAAAGATGACTGTTACAACATTTTTTCTGAGAAGCATAAATTAAAAAAACAGAACAAAACTATATATTGAATTTCCACAGCTTTGAGTTTCCAATGTTAACCAGCAACTATTTTCAGTGCCAATAAAGCTCCGCATCAAACCACACATTATATATTGTATGCTGCATATATTATCCTGCATTGCTACCATGGCAATATTTAGACCCAGTGAACTATATCACACCAGCCCTTCATACAAAAAGCACAGACAGTAAACGTCTTTTTTAGGCAATTTCTGTTGTACGCAGCTTAACTCTGGCATAGAGTAGGAGCTGTGAAGCTGCTAAGTACCTCTCCAAACATGCTACTCAGATGAACTCTACTGTGCTTTTCCTAGGAGCACATCATCCACTCCGATAAGCCATTTTCTGAGTAACACTATCTACACACAATTCATGCTTGGTAGGATTTTGAAAATGTGGTAACTATCAGACCTTACAGGTGAAATAAAACATAGTGCATTGCCAGCATGAATTGCCATTAAATTGCCCTCATGCAATCAACGACAATCTGGTAGTCTATGCACATGATAGCAAACTGCGTTAATTTTATTTCCCCAGTCCACTCCTGCTCACGTCTTTCTTTTCTACTCCATTTAAAGCCTTCAGGAGACATGGAACCTGAGGCAATGCGTCAAGATCACAGTTGCACCCTCAGGGTAAACCATGAAGGTCATGTTCCTATCACCGTAGCTCTAAGTTTAAAGAACTAATCAAATAAACTTACTCCGTGTAGCATGGTTCAATCAATATTCATCTATTTTATTTTTTGTTTCATTTTTTTGATGAAAAAAAATCAAAATACACACAGGAAAAAATGTCCATGGCAAAGGATGCTCTAGCAGAGTCACCAAGAACGACCTTTTCCTTACTTCACTCACAGTTACAATTAAACTACAAAATGTCCTTTCTGAAGTCAGTAAGAAGAAAAAAACACAGCAGATCAAGAAGAAGATCAATCATTTCCTTGTGTATTGAAAGCAATGTCAATATTTATAGACCTACAGTTGGGTCTATAGATATTTTGACACCGGTTTTAGTACATGTAACCCTGGGAAACGCCAAACAGATTGTATCTTAATCTAAATCCATTTGGTACTTTTAAGAACTGGCTGCACTAAGATCAGTGTCCTTCCCTACACCCAGCTATTGGACATGCGTATTGGAAGACATAATTAGGAATTTTAATAATTTTAAGTCATTCTTAAAGCAGGTACACAGCTGTGAGTGAAATAGCTCATAATTCTCAAATATAACTGCTGATAGCTTAGTATATTAATTCTAAAGTTTAAACTTTCTAACGGGCAGCCTCAGAGACACCGATCCCTCCTTTGAAGTATAGCCTGAGATATCAACCACAGCACAGCGATGTGCTTTTTCATAGACCGGCTAATTCAACAGATTTAAACATAGCAATTGACATTTCTAAGAACAGCAGTGTGATGCAATGAAATGTAACAATTAGACTACAAATGCTCCACTGATACGAGATACTACATCTGCAGCACAAACAGACAATCGAAGATACACTGTGAGCGATTTACTTACATCCCCTTAGTATTCATAGTATACTTAGTTTAATACGGATTACATATTTTGGAGGGTTTATGTTTTGTGCAAGCACATGAAACTCTACACGACAGTGCATGAATGTGTCAACCCCCACCTGCCAGACTTCCAGGTCTCTGCAGTGTAGCAGTAGCGTAGAGTTCGTGGGAGATCTTGTACTGGTCAGAAGCGTGATGAGCTGCCAGTCGTTTGGGAGACAGAGTTGCATAGCTCCCTATGCCTGAACTCATCTGCAGAGACGAGAGTTGCTGGATTGAATAGTTAAGAATACTGAGTGTGGCAGCCAAATATGTAACAGCGGGCATGGCTCGTGTTTCAGTTTGATTGGTGTGGATAAAAAGTTTTTGTACTGACATGTTTTTAAGTTTACATTGCCAAATTGGCTTTGTTCAAATGCAAAACATTTGGAAAAGGGTGTATAAATGCAAATGTCCAATCATTTTAGAGTCAAGGATGTAATTTACTAAACAATCTAAATATATAACTAAAAATAATTGCCCTGCAGCTGCCCTGTGTTATTATTTGTGTGACCAAACATCTGGTAGAATGTAAATAATATAATAGTAACACCAGCCATATGGTTTTAATGCACTGTATAACTACACAGTGTCATAAAATTACACTTACAACAAATAACACAACTAACAATTACACATCTGTTCAATCGTTTAGAAAAACATAATCACTACTGTAGAATCAGTTAAACTGTAATGTAAATGTATAACAATAATATAATATGTACAAAATGGATACAATAACTAAATTCCTCCAAGCAATCTGTGATTACAGCCACTGTGAAAGAGGTGAGGAGAAAGCTAACACAGCTTTAACCTTATGTACATACAAACTGGATATGACACATTCCCACAATCAAAATAATAAGTATTTCTATGCATTAGTGTGAGACACCATTCAGTTATATAGCACTTGTCTAAAGTCCTTTCACTTTGCAGAAGTGAATTTATATTCCACTAAGTGCAGTTGCATTTGCATTCATTATAATATTGTATAACCCGTGGTAATTTTAATGGACTTTAAATGTATGCTTCACATAAAAATCTTCTCATTTTATAGTCTATTATCACAAAATACATTTCCTTTCTGTGTGTGTCCACATTGTATAACTGTTGAACGATCTACCTGGTGAAGAGGGGAAGATGTGGAGCTGGCCCCTCCCCCTCCTGCTGTGGAATTAGGTGGAGATGCCACCCTCAGGGGGGAACCGCCCCCTCCTGCTGTTGTCACAGCAACTGTGGTGCTGAAAGACAAATGAACAAAGTAGCATGATTTGTTTGCGCGCGCATATATATATATATATATATATATATATATATATATATACATATTCAAATATTCAAACAACTGATTGCTCTTCATGTTTAAGAACAATCATTTGTCATGTGTCATGTACAGGATATGTTTTTATATGCTGGCATAAAGAAGCTGACAATCAACTTGCAAGACTTAAGTTTAACTTTTATATTCTTTTCTGTTTTTTTATTCTATTGCAAACCATCATCATGTGTTTAGCTTATTCTCAAGCTATTTTTCAAGCCTTTTCATTATTCTAATACGGACTGTATGTCAGTATTAGCAGCAGTATATGCTCTCTACCTGTATGATTTGGCCAATCGATTAGCAGGAGACTGTTTGGGAGAGGAGGAAGAAGAGGAAGGCAGCCGCTGAGTGGTAGCGTATCCTTGTGCATCAGAGGCTGATCCCAGACGTTGAAGTTTACTGGGGGAACCGGACCCTGAGCCTCCCCCTCCTGACAGAGGGGAACCCTGGGCAGGTAAGGTGGCACTGGAGTAGTAGATACCTTGGAAAAAAGTGGAGGGAAAACACCTTAATGAACATGTAAATGTTACAGAATGACAGAGAAATGTGATCAGCCTGATAATAATGATGTGAAATAGATTTAAAGTGGGTTTTAAAAAGCTGGAGATTTTCTGTGGCTGATAACTTGGTAATATGCCAAAAAAAAGATTTATAATAGCAAAACACTGGCACAAAGGTCAAAATTTAGATTTTATTTTAAGTGCATCAGTGACACTTTACTTAAAAAAGCTGTTTGCATATATACTGTATAATGCTTAGAATTTTAGATTGGACACATTCACAGACATTTGCCTGGATATGAGCACACTGGGTATCATTATCAGTGAGTGATCAATTTTAACAATTAAAAAAAAAAAGACTAAGTGAGGATTTCATATAAATAACCCATAACTCTGACCCCAGATCAAGGATGCACTAATAATATAATAAAGCTATTCATACTGCACATTCTAAAAATATTCTCTTAGTATCATATTTTTGGTTTCTTGGTTCTTGGTCAATGTCTCCATATGTCATTTGACATATCAACTGTATGTCAGGCCTTGTCATATTATTACATGCAAAGAAATTGGAGATGTGATCAGGCTTACCTGACCCCGGCCCAGTTTGTGATTGTTGCTGCTGGGCTGCACGGCTTGATGTCACCTGAGGGGTTGTGAGGGGAGACAGAGCAACTGAAGATTAGCATGACAGGGAGGTGATTAGTTTGTGAGGGTAAACTTGAGAAGAGTTGAAGGGAGAGACGGAGTTAAGAAAATAAATGGGATGAAACGGAATAAAGAGTAGTGTTCATGAAAAAAAAACTTTTATGCACAATGAGATCAGTCGAGACTTTGAGGGTTTTTGAATGAACTTAGGGAGCGCTAGTAATGAAATCCCCACAGAACACAGAGGGATGACAAAAAAGACGCACAGAAGCCGACAACGAAGTCCTCTGAGCTCAGCTGACTGAAATCATTTCTTGTAAAGCCTTGTCGCACCATCTATTAAAGGTAGAAAAAGTTATGTAGTCAACTGTATAGTCATATTTTATTATCTACAATCCGTTATATTAAAATCCCGATGTTCACAAACAATTAACACAACTAAATCTATTATTATAAACTAGTTAATGTTTAACATCTATTTACAAGGCAATTTTTTAATGAGAACAGTGGACCTACAGCTTGGATGGCATTATGCAGTGAATTCCCAACAGATAAAGAAGGTATGTGAGTCAAAGACAGAATATGAAAAGCCTTTTTACTCCACAAAACAGGCTGGTATATCCATATATATTCCCCTTATTCTCCCGAGACTGTAAAGGGAGCATATGTCAGACCTTGCTGAGCCTTATATAGCCTTGTGTGTAAGTTTGAGCTGTAAAGGTGATTCAGATCCATTATTACTAGACTGACACGGCTTCAGATGTAGAAAGCCATATTATGCAATCATGCAGTTACTGAGTCACTTCGGAGGATTCTCAGTACTGTCTATACAGTAGTTTGGCTCAAACAATCTTAGTAACTGAGTAATATATAGATGCATATCTGAAAAGAGAGATACAAAATGTATATAAATATATATTTACATTTAAATGAAAATGCATTACTTGACATTAATGTATTCTGCTAGTCCTTAGAATATTTACTTTGTCTGTTATATTTTACTGAACAGCAAAAATAGACTAAAATGCATGCAGTTAACACATGCTACACATTATGAAGCGCCTTGAGGCGACTTATGTTGTGATTTGGCGCTATATAAATAAAATTGAATTGAATTGAATTGAATGTTCTGATCATTTGATAACCAGTAGCTCACAATAGCTGAACACACTCTGGAGCTGTGTTTGTATTGAGTTGTGCTGTTTGTATTTGCAGCTGCAAAATTGTGCAGAGAAACAAAACAAAACAAACAAAAAAAGCCCACTTGCTTTCTCAGCATATCTACCACAAATAAATGTAGCAGCATGCACCAGCATGCAATCTCCCTTTTGTTTCCAGTGGCTGTCTGGGTCTCTGGTTATTTTCCTGCTTTGTGATAAGGGCGTGTATCTATTGAGGACAATGCAAGGTTTGAAAAGGGGTTGTGAAATTTACAGTATAATTTGCTGGGGGGGATCTTAGAAAAAAAATACCTGATGCACAGTTTATGGAAGAAAACAGGCAGGAAAGCAAGCAGGTGACACACAAAGAGTGAAAGAACGTATAATTGGTAAAATGAGGATTGCACTCTGCAGTAGTTTGTATCAACATGTGTCTTTCTACATATTACTGGATAAATATGGAATGCCATGGGGCTGGCAGGATGGAGCAGTTGTTCCTGCAGCTCCATCCTCTTCCTAAAAATAACATTTTTAGGAGTTGCAGATTTGCTATTTAAACTTAGTAGAAGAGTTGTGCACAGTTGTGCAAGTGGTCAAAATGGGTCTTCCAGTGATTCAAATGTAGAGTGCTGGAGCACTGGAACTCCGACAAGCTCACAGGACTTCACAGGGAGTCAACCTACAGCACCCAAATCCAAATCTGATATGAATTCTAATAGATGGGGCTGAAAAATTTCCCCCCATCTAATATATATTAACTCCTTTTAAAACACAGAATATTTGTTCTTCATCATGGAAATAATGTTTTTTTCTAAAGAAAACTTGATATTGTGGCAGGCAGGAAAGTAAGCAGGTGACACACAGAGTGAAAGAACATATAATTAACATTTGTAAATAACTTAACAAATGTCTCTAAAATTGAAGATTTCATGGTTTAAATAAATATATGAATCAAATGTTGTGTTTATTTGTAAATATTAAAGAATATTGAATTCTAACACTGTAGTTGATGTATGTGATCTAAATATTTTGTACCTCTAAAGCTTTCCAAGGATGAATTACTAAAAGTACTGTAGAGGTCCTTTGTGTTAGTTTAGCAGATTATGAAATCTTGAATGACTTAAAGCTTATGAGACGAAGGGAAGAGCTTCTGTTAATGGTGGCTAATAGACTGTGTTCAACACTACAGATGTGCTACAATGATCAAGACACAAAGTGAGGCCTGAAAAGTGTAGGAATGAGTAAATAAATCAATGGGTGAATAAATAATGAGTAAAAGATGAATTGTTGGCTGAGGTAACAAACAGATAGAAAGCCTGACACACACTGCGAGGGAGAGCACTTTCTCGATCTCACTCCGTGTCATCTTGCAGTGCTGCTCTTTCTCTCCTCCAGTAAAACATTGGGATGTTTGAGGTGCCATGTATCCATGAATTATTAAAATCTGGCCTCTCAGGGTTATAAATATCCTACAAAAAGAGCAGCAACATGCTAGACCTTTTACTTTCTCTCCCTCCTTCAGATAGTCACCATGCATCCACGTAAAGGAATGCAGCCCCCGCGTGCACACACACATACCCAAGCGCACACGAATGGAAGAAGATCAACAAAAACATACATGTACTACCCATGCATGCAAGCTGCACCTGCCTATCTAGCAGCACTGGCATGCATAAAGCTATTCATGAGCAGCAAGCTCTGTTGACAGCACTAGCCCCATTACACTGACAAGCCAAAAACATCAGAGGGGAGGATACACACACAGAGAGATACACACTCGCTCACATGGACAGAGATGGTGAGCAGAGAGGACAGGGAAGGAAGATGAGAGGAGGGGAAAAGAGGACAAGGAACACTGTAGAAAGAGTAAACATTCCTTTTTCCTAATCTGTCCATCCATCTATATCCCAGCCTATCAGTGTTTCTCTCTGTCTTTTCCTCCTGTTTCTTATTTATTAAGGCAAGGCATCTAAGCTTTATCTGAAACTAGCTTTGGTGTGACTGCAGGGGATGTGAATAAATATATTTACAAAAAACACTTCCTACATCATTTTCTTTCAAAAGACACATGAACATAAAATAACAAACCACAGAAATGCACGTGCAAACTGACAGAGGAGAAAGCAGATACCAATTTACCTTTAGTACAAAATTCTGCCCAAAGACTCAGAAACATACCAAAAGCCATTCACGACAAAGTACGACTATTGTCAAATAATTATCTAGTTTAAAACGATTCATTTAAACTATTTGATCTCATTTTGTATTCATAATTATCTGTCATAAATGGAAGATTTATACCAGACGCTGGCTGCTTCACTGATTAAGCAGATCAGTGGGTTTCTGTTTCATACAACATGTGTGTGTGTGTGTGTGTGTGTGTGTGTGTGTTTGCAGTAATACTTAATACTGATATGTTAAGAATATGGAAATTCAAAATAATTGGCAGCTGCAGGCTAGAAAGTAATTTGATAGATTTTCTCTCTATCAGCACACTGCTGTGGTTAATGTCTTTGTATCCATGTAGCTTTATTTTAAGTCTTTATAAACAAGACACTTGCAGAGATTTCTCTGTGTGTATTTAATTGTACCCCAATTTGGGTCTGTGAGCATCTCATAACCTGTTTTCTTCTAAACAACTTGCCTATGTCTATCATCACCTTCACACTAGAGACAAAATGCAATGGGCAGCTTGAAAAGGCAGAACTGGACTAAAGCACTTCAGCGGGGCTAATGAAATAGGATTCTGTACAAATATGCACTTCTACCCTGATCAAATAGACTCAGTTATGGTGTCAAACAAATTCACATTTGCTAAGAGCACTGAGAGCCAGAGTTACATGTAGCTGGATAAGCGCTATGCAACACAGTGCCTAAAAAAAGCCAGTAGAGGAAAATGAAGGGCAATGTTCGCAGAGTCTCTGAAAGAAAAAATCAGAGCGACAAGAAATCCGAAGACCAGCATCTCTCAACACTATAAGTACTTACAAGTTTGCATAAGCAAATGGTTTTAATGCAGCTTTACTAATAAACTGAGGAAAACGCACTTCAAATTAGTCACCGTCCGAGCCAAAATCCATACTAAAATGTTGTGACCACCAGCCTCCTAGACAAATGGAAAGTTTCTCACAACACACATTGTGGTTTGCACAGATAGCCAGTGACAGAATTGCTCTCGGTTTTGTTCTCATGAACACTTATACGCTCAATATTCTCTTTGTTCGGAAGTATTTCCCACCTGGTTGTAGCTGTGCACAGCTCCTCCAACTTGCCCGCTGCGCTGAGGAGTTGCTGCAGAGATGCTGTCGCTTAGGGCGAGGGTCTGGTTGCTATGGTAGCTGGCAGAGTACTGGAGCGAAGCCTCCGGGGTGGAGTTGAGCTGCAAGGAACTCTGGGAAAGAAGAGCCGGTCCTACCAATTGAGACAGAGGTGGCGTATGGTTGTATAGAAAGGGGGTTGAGTTGAGTTTGTGACAGAGCAAGTGAGAGCGTGAGAGAGACAGATTAAGAGTGAGTAAGAGAGGGGGTGTGAAATAGGGAAAAGAGAGAGAGAGAGAGCAAGCAGCAATTTAGAGCAGATAGTGCAGCAGTGCAGCACTCCGTGAGTTGGAGATAGCATACATAATTTATTAGCAGAGGAAGACCGAAACAGAGGAACAGAAAGAACTGGAGGAGAAGGAGGAGGAGCAGGGAGATAGAGAGGATGAGAAGAGGAGGAGGAGGGCTGAAAAGAAAAAAGTTGTAATAGACAGAACACCTTGTTGGCTTAAAAAAAACTTTACTCAAGGCGGACCATGATGGTCTGGTCTGGAATTAATTAGAAACATTATTTTATTTTTCCAGTAGTTAGCTGAGCTTTGAAAAACAATGAAATTTGGCTTCAAACACCTAAAATGCCAAACCATCTTCCAAAGGGTTAGAACAAAAGACTATGTCGACCACAATGACTTTTGTTACACGCACACAAATTCACCGTCTGCTTCAGAGCATCACTACTTCAACCACCTGATGAAGTCGCTGCTGTGTCATCAGATAATAATCCCTTCTCTTTGATTCCGATGCTGTGCACATAAAGCTGATATTGATCCAAGCTAAGAACATCATAAGACAGTTTTTTAGATGGACTATCTTCTTAAATGTCTATGAAATGATGTGGTGAACCAAAAGCAGTGGTTACAAGCCACAAGCCAGTCGGCGGTGAGTGCGTAGTAATGTAGGTTTTCCATATATGTGTTTACGTGTGCTCTATTAAGAAGTAATTAGTTTCCTCACATTTTCATGATATGGCAAATAAATAATTCATAACATGTATGTTGCCACTGTAGGTTAGAGATGCCAGACATTGCTTAGTTGCTGCTTAGTTGATCTGCATCTGTGCCCGAGCTGGTAGAGGTAATATTTAACAAATTTTTTAATGCAAATAAATATCCAGTATGCACACTAATACTGTATCTTAGTGTATATAAACATATCCAATCTTTTAAAAAAAAAAAAAAAAAAACAGCCCCATTGAACCAGCATATACATATTATCAAATCATCCCATCAAAATATAGAAGTAAGTAAAGATTCTGATGAACAGGGTTAAAGAATGTGGAGATTTCTTTCTGTTTCTCTCTCCCAATTTCAAAAGTTGAACCATCATGGATATGTCCTAATAAAGCCTACAATAAGTGTTTTCCCCTGAGCTTACTGACTCGTTAGTTTCTTTTCTCACTTTAAAGAACAATGGCCCGTTATTATTCTTCTCCTATATCTATTTGCTTGCTCACTCCATCTCTCTTGCTCGCTCTCTTCTCCCTGAATCCTTCCCTCCCTGTGAGCCTCTGTGCTGTGAACCAAGATCAACTCCTCTGCTTCTCGCCTTCACAAAAGACTTGCCTTTTCTCATCTTGATTCATCCCTCGCTTTTTATGAATTATTAAACAGCACTTTGTGTTACGCAGTTTGAGTGGGAGCTCCCAAACTCATCATCCCTCAGCCTTGGTGTTTGTTACATCGTGTGTGTTACGTGACAAAAAAATGCATATGGTTGTTTCTATGTTCAAACATGTGTTGCGAAATTTGTTTTTGCTGGATGGTCAGAAAATAGCAAAGTTGACTGATTATGAAGTAGCTAATAAGGGTTTATTAAGGGCGTGGTATGCTTGCACACATGTGACATTAAATGTGCAAATGCCTAATACGAGTGAGTGTATAGTAGCACATGCATGTGTGAGTAACAGTGGGTAAAATGGAAAACACTGGTTGTAGGGTTCTAAATTCTTTTGTGTCAGTATTGACTCTCGTCTCTGTTTTGATATGGAAATGTAAGTTCGACTCTTCTGATATAAATATTTCAAATGCTCAGTCAAATTATGAGCATCGTATTCTTACTGCAGTCTATGAAATACTCACTCATGCACACCTGACATACACACAAAAGGGTCATTAAAGATTTTAGGAATGCTGGATTTAAAATCGCAATAAAAACCTGAACATTACTTTTTTTTAAAAAAAGAATTAGTGCGTCTGTGTACAGTTACTTATGAGTTGTGTTGCTCTGTGCTGACACTTATGTTCACCGACAAAAAGCCTGTTTAGTAGAACCTTCTGGTGAAGACAGCGACATTTCACTACAGTATGTATTTACTGCTTAGCTATTTGCAGCACTCTTTTTTGGGAAAGAATCACACACACCTATTGAAAGATATCCACAGCCACGTTGTTAAGCTTGTGGTAGAAGCCCATTTGCAAAATGGGAAAAACAGCTGGGTGTGGGACACCCATAACAAGAGTGCTCACAATGAGAGAGCCATCTATTTGGACAGGGACTTGGGCGGTACAAAAACAGTAAGGATCTAATGATCTGGCACGTCTTGTAGCTGTTCGGCATATGCTTAAACAGATAATCCATATCATATTAAAGCAAACCAGCAATTATAGTAAATATACCAAAAATAGCTTATCATGTCCAACTTTTGGTCAGACATGCCTCTTTGTGTGGATGCGCGTGTGTGTGCAAAACATTACATCGTTGTTCCACACTACCTAGCCCACTCTATCAGTTCCAGAAACCACATGCACTGCAAGATGTAACATGTAAGCTGACACACAGAAATTCACTGTGTATCACCCCTCACAGTGTGAGTTCTAAAATGCCATCCATTACTACAATATCAACTATCAAAAAGGTCAGCAGGCAATAAGTGAAATGGGAATGCAGTGTTCCAAAACCAATGACCTGCAAAGAAAATGCCAAGCACATTTAGCATGACCTTATACACGGGCTGCCTCTCAATCATTGTTGGAATTTCTTTATCAGAATCCAAGGTCCACAGGCATTTGGGACAGTTCCTTGTAAAGATTAAGAGAGCAATATGCTGCGTGTGTTCCTTAAATTCACTTAAAACGATTTGCTTTAGAGCAAATAATCAATGAGGATCTCAAAAATCTGGAATAAAGCTCAAGCTGTTTGCTGTGAGCAGAGGTCAGAGCTGTAATCATAGCAAAAATTAAATCTTAACAATAGGATTTGTGGCAATTATTCCACTTATCCAATGGGTGAGGGATAATTTTCCTCCTTTAATAAACAACAGTTAACAAGCATTGGCTACCATTATGCTCACATATTTAAACTAACTACTGCTGCACTCTGTGAAGACTATCGCCACTTTTTAAGCACTGACTGTACAAACCAATTAAATGTGTTGTTTGGAAACAGTAACATGAATTTTGGTTTTGTGGCTTGAAGTGCCTGTTCAAATTTTTAAAAATAAATATGTGTGTAATATGTGGGTAATATGAAAAATTGAACCTGAAATGATATTTTTTATGCATTTTTATACTCTTAGACTGAAATATTTTGTTTGAGTGGCATTTCTGCTAGAGTTGACTCTTGACTATAGCATAAAATAGACTAAAATAAGTATAATTTAAACAGACACCAAATATTTGAAACTATTTCCCCCTCACACACATGCACACATACACACACGATAATAGTGGCAAGTATACTTACGTTCTCCACTGTCTAGTATTCCTGATTCCTGAAGGGAGCGAATGCAGGAATCCACCAACTCCAGACCTGTTGTCAACTCATCCTCAATATCTTTCTGTCCATCAGCTGTGGGAGAGAAAAATGATGAGGGGCACATACAGGCGCAAAGACTGTGAGAAAGAGAGAGGTACGGGAAAGAGAGTATGAGGCAGAGAGATGAGATCTTTCTGGGCAGTAACCCCAATCCTTTCCTCTCACAGTGTGTAAAGCCTTACGCATTGTGACTTGGTTATGAGCCGTGGGACATTTTGATTATATGCTGGTAAAGGGCCCTGATAAGTCTGCCCTGGGAGCTGCCTAGCTGGAAATGAAGTTGCTGTTATAAAAGTGAATTTGATGCACTGGTAAGTATGTGTAAGTGCATTTGGGAATATGTATGTTGTGTGTAGTGAAAATGTTTGATTTTATTTATTTATGTTTTTTAAACATATGGGGTAACACTGTTCTCCCGGGCTAGCTGTGGATTAAAAAGGTGATACATGTTTGCAGGTGTGACTTCACAGATCGTCGGGATCCTGCAATAATCTATTTAGCTATCACAACTACCAAATCTCAATGATTTTGACTATGGCATACATGATTCCTCTAAAAACTAACACACAACAAGTTTCATGCATGTCTGAGACGTTAAAGTCAAAGTCACATTTAATTATATAGCACATTTAAAACAACAACTGCTGACCAAAGTGTTGTACATTTAAAATAATCAAAAGAGATTAAAACAGTAAATGAGGGTGACATAATTTAAGAAAAGAAGCATAAAATGGGAAGAAATAAGGAAAAAATAACGTAATAATGAATTACCTTGAGAGTTCCAGCGAAATTGCTCATCTGAAGAACTGCAAGAGAAAGGATGTGGTTACCACGACGAATAAAAAGTAAAGTTTTAGTTAAGAGTAGATTCTTAAATGGCTTTTTCAATAAATCCTCCATATCACTGTGATGAGTGATGACAAGAAAAAAAAAACATGAGATGAGAAGCGCCACAGGTCACTTTAGCTCAACCTTAGACTCACCGTTCATTTGCACTGAACAGATGTGTCCCATTGTCCTACCCTCTTAGTGTATTTAGTCTGCGTTCCTATGTTTTACCTCTCTTAAGCCAAAATGATACCAGTGTCAGTTCTGTTTCTGTTCCTTTTGAGAAGAAGCTCACGTTTTACCAACTTTTAAAAATGCAACACATAGAGGGAGGAAATTAGAACAGAAAGAGTTTTGGTGGACAAAGTTTATGGGCTGAGAAGTGAATCATCAGCTTTTTCTCTTTTTTTTGGTAAATTTTAGTAGGAGAACAAAAACCAACTCTAGACAGCTTGTGTGTTGATGTCAAATTGTCTTTGTTTCTTCTTTTATTTTTCATCATAGCCTTGTTTGTCTGGAACCTAGCGTTTGCTATTTCTTGTTGGATTTATTTGTGTGTTATGGTTTGATCTCATGTGTACTGAAGCTTTTACTGAAATAATCTACTTTTTAAAACTTATCCTTAAGTCACACTTTGAGTTCTGCATTGATTGGTTCACTCTTTATTTCCAGATGGTGTTTTAGGTAGACATACAATGAAATAATAATTATTGCTATATTTAATTTCAGTTTTTGTGTTTGCTTGTGAAGGCAGAGGGCCACTTCCCCCTGCCTCTACTCACTGTTATTGCTTGCTCAAAGGAAATTGTTGGATTTATATTGGAAGGTATTGCGATGTGAAGTGCTATGAGATGACAGTTGTTGTGAATTGATTGATAAAAACCTAAAATAAAGTTCATGAACACACAAACACACCCACACACAAACATTTGCACATGTACAAACTACAGGCAAGACTTTTTTTCTATACTCCTGATGAATGTCAATGGATGGCTGATTAATGGGAGGCTGAACAGAGGTAAAAACAGAACAGAAGAGCAAAAAAGAAACTTAGAGACGAGTATTGAGCCACCTTCTTTGTGATCAATACAGAATCAGACAGACTAGCTGATAGCTATAGACGCTTCCATCTAACTTCATCTACACGATTAGGCTGGTTTTCGGGGCTTGCTGTCTTCTATTTATACTATTTCATATTCCACGGTGATGAGTTTGTATGCACAAAAGAACAAGAATGGATAAGTGGCAGATTTTAATGGTTATCCACAAACTGGTATTGTCCTAAATAGCAAAGACTCATTGTAATGCTGTAGTTAAAGCAATTTGAAGCACAGCAGCCTATATCCCTGTACTCTAATACATACAATGTGAAAATATAATGGAGCAATACTGGAACACTTCAGAGAATTTGGAGGGGCCTGGGATTCAACAGCCAACCAGAAACTCCATCTTTAATACAAACATACAGGTAGGCATCTTAAATAAAGGTTCGTGAAGAAGAGAAATGTAAACATGTGCTACTTTGTTACTTTTTGAAACCAGCTGGACTTTTAAATACAATCTGGCCAGCTGCTACCCCAGCAGCACCTCAGGAAGGGATGCTGGCAAGACAGCTGGTTCTCAAGCGTGGCGACCATTCAAAAGGTCAGTTTTGGCTTAGACTCAACGGCTGGATGCTTCAGTAGACATTATGACCTACTGTCCTCTCAATTCTGGTGTAAATCTTTGAGTTAGACTCTAAAAAGTTTACTTTTATTTCAGTAATATTTGGAAACAAAATGCTGCAATCAAAGCAACATGCTTTGCAGAAGTAGGTCATAGAAGGGCGTGCACACTGAAAGGTCAGTGGCCATACTGATATTTATGTTCCCCTTGTGATAATAAAAAAATGTGTGATGAAATTCAGAAGTTCACTTAACTTACTGCTCAATAATTCTCCAGCTAACATTTACTTTGAGTTATTTAAGTAAGGTGAAAAAAAGACTTCAGGTCATAGGATTAAATACCTGAGTCAGAAGCAGAGATCATAAAAGTCAAATTATACACGAACGACCGTGCATTTAAAGATATATTAAGAATGATTGCATTTTAAAATAAAATGTAAATCTTATTAATACATTCTATTGAGTTCTATTGTGCTTAGAGCGCTGTGCTTTCATGTGCATCAGTAACATATAACAGAGTAACCACAGCAACACTCAGTTCTCCAGTGGAGTCGGTTGCAGAGAAAGAAAGCAATAGAAAAAGAAAACTAGGCATACGACAGTCAGAGAGACCAGTGAGAGAGATGTATTAAGCATAGCATTATTCCACAACATTGCACCCCCTTGCTTGACATGCCACAACACAACGCCCAGCGATTCACTACGCCACTCTCAGCAGCCACACAGCTTAAATCAACACACAGCATCCTCTGCCCTTCCCAGTGAACTCCAAAGCATGCATGCATGTCACAAGTGCGGTAGCTGAAAAGTGCCGTTTTCACCTAGTGTCAAGATATATGCATCTATGCACCCTACACTATTGTGTGAAATTGAAATATTGAAACTCAAACAACATCTCTGTTGGCAAATCAAAGTTCAAAATCTGAGTATAATCTACTTAATATTGTTCTTTCAAGTGTCCTTTGGAAAGACTGAGGACGATTTGTAAAAAGTGAGATACAAATCTACACTAACAAAATCACGCTATGCATGTTGTAAATGTGTTATGGGACAGGAATCCCACAAACACAATCCCTGATGATGTCTCTAGTCCACGGCTTACATTACTGAACAGCAGCATTACTCTGAAAGAGTTACACTGCCACACAACGTTCTTCACAAATCTTCCAGCTGCCTCCCTTCACAGATAGTAGCACTTAAGAACACTTGTCCATCGTGATAAGGCTGTCAGTGATGATGTATGTATGCATCCTCAGCAAACGCGTTTCTGCATTCACATATTTAACCCCCTAACGCCAAGTTTGTCATATTTGATACATACAGTTTTTGTGTGTTTTTGAGAATTACATGATCAGTGTGATTTTTTTCCACCTGAAAAACCTAAATGAATTGCGCAATATATTATTAAGCAATCAAAAAACCCACATGTAGCAATGATCTACAGCTAAAGCATGCCCCTGTTTAAAATTTTAACACATACACAGTTATTTACATGCATAAACACCAACACACTGATAAAAACAACACCTATACATACACAAGGTGTCAAACTCATACCATCTAGCTTTAGTTGGTATTTAGCTAGAAATGGTGAATGCTGCTAATAATTACTTTCATGTTATGATGGAATAAATGGCAGGGTTGACAAGCTATTTCATTACTGCCAGAGCAGCATCTAATGGACTGTAATGTCCTACCTGATCTTTTCTTGTGCCACAGCAGGATGTAAGCCTAAACACATCCTGCCTTTTTGGAAAATACTGTTTTTACAGGCATAAATCCATATCTCATTATTTTTTGCTTTTCTTAGGGACCCAGGGTGGCCAATTAATGGCTATTTCTAATTATCAAGGACTTGTGAAAAAAAATTGTGGTCTTTTTAGTACAAAGTGGTACTTGGCCTACAACAGCATGCACAGTTGCCCGAAAAATAATTTTACTTTTAAAACTTTATCATAAATAATAAAATTTAAAAAGCTGATTCAGTTTGAGAGTTTTCCCTGTGATCGTCTAATATTATCACAAGAACATCCTATGCCTTAACGTTGGACAGACTGTCAAGGACTGAGAATAATTAAGAAGTCAGAGAAGAACGGACTGATGAATAACAATGAGTCTTTATGACCTGACCTCCATGAAGATATGCAATGAGGTCAGGAGTCAAGGTCAGCTATAGCATGGCTGGAAACTCTGAGGGAATCATCATGCACAAAGTTAGTTGAGGAAGAATAGTGCATAAATTTATTTTTTTTTATTTTTAATCACTTTGTTTTTGAATATTTTTTAAATGTTTCTCACTGAGTGGTGTTTATCAGAGCTGAAATAAATCTGAATGCAGACTCATTCAAGCAAAACAAGGGAGACGATGGTCAATGGAAAACAGCCAAGTCTCGTTAATTTCCTTTTTCTCCCATTATGCTCAAATTCTGATAACAAGCTTGAAATGAGGTTCAGTTATTGGATTTCCCCATAAAACATGTACAGTATATAAGCAGTTATGTATATGAACAAAAACAAAAACTGACATGAGCTAAGCTTGAACGTCTATCTGCCTTTATTTCGAGATTTCGAGATGGATGCTGATTACTGGGTAACAATGTTTTGTTTTACAGGACAAAATTATTAATGCAGTTTACTGGTATCTTGCACATATATATGTATGTGTTAAAGGCACTCTAAATTCCACATGCTCAATCAATGAGAGCAAAATTTTTATTTTGAGAGACAGCTCAAGGACATTCTAATCGTTTGGATGCGGGGCTATTTGGGAACTGCATGTCATTTAAATAATTTGTCAACTTTCAGCATTTTTATTTTCGGAGATTTTTGTTGAAAATCAGTGATTGCTACATCAAGCCTGAAAGAAATGTAACACTAATGCTTATAAACAATCACTGCACACTGCACTTCTCATTAACCACACATTCAAACTAGAAATATAGTGGTTAATGGGTTTTTCTGTTTGCAGTTCACTGTGGGCAGAGTTTACGGTAATACCGGTGTAATTTTGGGCAACGATAGGAAAATGAAACATCGAGATAGAATATGGGTAAAACGCGCATGCGCAGTGCCTAAGTTTACATACGCACATGGCTGCAACGCAGAATGAGAAGAGCGAAAGTGGATTGTTAAATTAAGCGGATGAACCAGAATGGGTTTGTAAAAATTCTGCAATGTCAGTGGTGTGGAACTGGTTTATCTTTCGTCCGTCAGATACACAACAAAGCACTATTTTTGGTAGCGCATGCTAGCGGGCCATCGGTATTACCGTGTGGTTTGGAAAATACGGCACACTTAAAATCAATCCTTTGATTTTTCTGAAAATCGACAGTGCCCCTTATAATCCTGTGTGCCTTATGTATGAATTCTGGTTGTGTTTACTGACCTCGAAACGATTTTATGTCGTACACGGCACTGGAAAATCTGTCAAATGTTTTAGTACGACTTTGCTAAGCTACAAAGCCGCACCGCTTGATGGATTGTCGGAGCATTACGGCTATCATAGCCTCGCAGAGTGATACGTACTGTGCTTCAACATAATATTACCGTATTGTGTGTGTATAACCTCTTTTTAAGTTTTGTGGATATTATACATGGCTATGCTGAGGATATGTCGGCCACCAGAAATGCCTTTTGGTTAAACTGTTAGCAAGGAATTTGCACTGTTACATTTTTTTTTATAACTTTAATGCACATAAAAAACAGCTGCTTGTTTAAGTGAAAATACATTGATGGGTTTTTTTGCACTAATAAAGTTGAGGAGTTGTAAAGTATTTTGTCTAGTGTCAATTATATCGTCAGTTATATCGTTATCGCAAATTTTCAAATGTATATCGTGATAAATATTTTTGGTCATATCGCCCTGCCCTATATATATATATCTACTGTACTATAGCACTAAGTATTCAGAATCAATGGCTACTAAAGGAAGGAGGTGGGAAGAAACAAAATAGAAATATTTTTCACCGTAATACTTGAGTATTTATTATTTTGATGTTTTACTTTTACTCCCTACATTTTAACCCAAATGTCTTCACTTTGTGCTGTTGACACTTTCAAAACAGGCCCATTACTTAAGGATTAACACATTTGAGGGACGTTTTTATTTTCCAGCACTAAACGCCTTCAAACATCAAACCAATCTGAGCCTAAATGGAGGGAACAATAGCACATAACACACTTCTAAACAGATACGGCAATCCTATTGGTCTATCCATCACCTGGGTTTATCACATACAAAGTGATGATAGCGGGAAATATATATAATTTATGCACCAGTTATACACTATATTCAGGAGATAAAGTGGGCCGGAACGATCTGAAACTGCATTTTTGTTGCAGATGTCCGTAAGTCATGGTTTCAGTACTTCAGCTTCTTGTTAAGAGAAGCAAGCATGAAAGGAAAAATGTTTTTTTAGTGGTAGGTAATTTCAAATGCAACATTTCTAACAGTTCAACATATATTGTGAAACACGCAGTTTGTCAGTGTGTCTGCTAGCTGAAGGTACTGCCTTATTTCCCAGGGAAAGAAAATTGGAGGTGAAGGGGAGAAAGGCGAGAAAGACGCAACGTTATATTTAAAGGTAAAGACAGTTTAGTGACATTTCATAAACTGGAAATTTAAAGTTATTTTTAAATGAGACACCAGCTCCGCATATAATGCAAAGTTATGTTTTTTCATAGTCTGATTTGTCATGCAAAACAAACTGAGGTATAGTAAAATCAAAGGTTGAATGAAAATATTGAATGACATGAATGTTGAATGATAAAGTGGTGAGCTGGCCATACTTGGACTGTTGCACGGAGGCTGGGATGTTTATGGTGAGAGGTAGGTTACATTGGGTATAGCAGAGATTAATTTAAATTTAAGCTGATGATGCTCAGATTCATTCACTGAATTCCACCTTTATACCAGCTTTATACAGTCTAGTATAAAAACACCTTACTGTCAGTGTAGGGGATGGAAATCAGCCAAAACAGTTCATGAAACATCTGCTTACGATTTGTTGAATTCAGTTGTGTAAATCCACAGAGAAATAATAAACCTGAGAGCAGCAGCCTGTACACAATGAAAATCTACTGGAGCCCACAATAGAAGTTATTGTGAGACTCTTTTCCACATGCTGAGTGACAACAACAGATCTAACAGTTTAGGTATGGAAGCAAAGAAAAAAAGTTTGGATTTCAATGTTTTAACGTTGAAAATAACATTAGTATCACTGTTATGATACTAATTGTGGCGGGGCGTGGCCTGCGGTGCCGTGCAGAGGAGGCGGACGCATTCGGCATCCGCAATCACGCCCCGCCGAATTAAATATTGTACTGGGTCCTGTGGTTGGGTTGTTGGTGTTATGTTGAGCTGGAAGCGGGAGAGCTGCAGCTCTGAGTGTGATTGTACAGCAACCGTGTAGGGATTAATAAAAGCATCAAAATGCCACTGGGTCTGCCGTGGTCGTTTACACTAATGTAGGATCAAGTACTTCCTACTCTTTTTTTTTTTTTTTTTTGCATTTGAGTAGTTATATACAGACTATTAAAATGTGGGCTAATGTCAACTTTTACTCTTTTTAATAATAATGTATATACATCCTTTCAATTTATTCATGTACATGAAACTGAAAGAGTTCAGAGGCACCTTTTGAAATCAGCTTCTCATCTAATTTGCACTTGCTTAGCAGAATCCTTATTTGTGAAATATTTCCCGTAGGTTTCAGCCAACTGTTCACAAGCAACCAACAAAAAACTGTGTCAAACAGTCACACCTCAGGGCAGTTCGATTACATGTAGGCAATGCATAGGCTTCCACCCACAGACCACACTGCTTACAGTTTGAACAACTTCAAATCTAGACTTAAATCTCAAGATTAATCCCTGACTTACTGGCTAGTGCAAAACCAGAACCTTACATATGGTGTGATAGTTTCACAGGATCGCTGATTCTGCTCACTTTAAATGTGGAACTTGCTTGGAAACCATTTTATTGTGTCTCTAGATCTATTTCTTACATAGATATCATTGCTATCCAGAGGTGGTTGTCATAACAACATTGTTGTACATCATCATCAGCATGACTATGTGACACCATAAGTGTAATCTGTCAGTCAAGGCAGACGAGTGGGCTTTCATGCTCAGCACTGGATGTGGGGATGAGGAGTCTGTTTGGAGAGATTGTGTGTGTGTGTGTGTGTGTGTGTGTGTGTGTGTGTGTGTGTGTGTGTGTGTGTGTGTGTGTGTGTGTGTGTGTGTGTGTGTGTGTGTCAGAAAGGTGAACATATTTTAAAAAGCCTTTGTGCTGGAGTGGGTGAAATAACATTGTGCAGCAAATAAAATCAACATAAACCTGCACCATATGCAAAACTCTTATACAAAAACATGTCAAAACACTCAAGCTGAAAAGCAGAATAGGTTTTTGTTTATATGGATGCATATATGGCTTGTCTATTTTCACTATATGCAGGTATCTATACTGTATGCGTGTTTCTGTGCGCGCATGAAAGTACACGTGAAAGTTCTCTGATACTCTATTCAGAAAGCAGTCTATTGTGCTCACAACAAAGCTGAAGACAAACTTTTGTGGCTATGACAGCTGAATGACAGTTCAACAGAGGGGCTGGAAGAGAATTGTCTAGTCAAAGTGTTCTGAAATAACTTTTAATGCCTGACTACTGACAGCTGCAACAAAACCCCTATTCCTACCAAAAAACAAAGAAAACAATGCACGATGGAATTGACAACTCCAATAAAGGTTTTTCAACTCTCTGCAGCTTTCTCCTCTCCCACTCACCCACTTTCCAGTCCTACACATTCACATGCGGATATCTAGCCTACAAGCATGCAAGTCTATGTATCTCAGTGTACTGCATCAGTATTTCACGCTTATGTGTTGTCGAGGTTCAGTGGTTGTGTTTAAAAAAAGAGCTAATTCCTCCACATTGTGCAATCATAATTCATAACACCCACCTCAAATATATACGTGTCTCACATGTGTATTTGAGCATCTGTATGCATGTATAGCCACATTTGTGTGCATAAGCATCTGAACATAGACAAAATGTGACTTTCCACTATGAGCAACACCTGCTGGTTATACTATTTCAATTCAGGAACATCTGCTGTGTGAGTCTAAATCACCAAGCTATTATAGTTATTATGATAGGTGGACTATCACCATTTTGCACCGGTACAGATAATGACAGAATACCTCTATGCATAATTCACCGGGGATGGGTGGCCTGACATTGGGTGTGCCCTGTATTATTGCGCTCCACACAGACAGGAGCTGTCTAATATTTATATTCATCTAACAAGGCTCACTGCAGCAAGACTGTTATGACTTGTTATTGAAGAAGAGGTTAAGAGCTCAACTTCAGACAATATGGAGCAAATTTTGGTTGGCAGTAAATTTAAAAAGAAAGAAAGTTGTGGTATTAATGCATGTCATGTTATCACAGTCAAAAAAAATTTAGATCTAATGCATGGGTTTTTTTTAAAGAACACTTACTTTAAAATTTCAGTATAAGAAAATACCTTATCTCAGAGTAGGTTTGTGGTATTTGCACAAACTACTTTTTATGCCGTGTTTGCAGTCTACTCTGTAGACCATATGGAGCCCCAAGAGACATATGAGAGAAAACTATACATATGCATGCGTACAGCAGACAGTTAAAAGTTAAGTATAAAACATAAACTGCACAAAGTACAGCACCAGTTTATGAGCTGGAGAAACATCGACCATATCTGAGATAAACTAGTGATTTTCTGAATGCACTAACCAGTCGAAACATGTGGGGGGAAAATCAGTTAACCCAGAGATATTTAAAAGAGAGACATAACACTAGTTGAGAAACCTCAAGAGAACATGACAGCAAAAATGAAATGCTTGTGTCATCAATCAGTAGTCAACCCAGAAAGGATGCAAGCCAATAATGTTGTTGC
Organism: Astatotilapia calliptera; assembly: GCF_964374335.1. Lineage (NCBI taxonomy): Eukaryota > Metazoa > Chordata > Actinopteri > Cichliformes > Cichlidae > Astatotilapia > Astatotilapia calliptera. The sequence continues at coordinate 14,583,343 of NC_137430.1, read as the reverse complement.
ACCTATGCATGTGCATAGCTAAGCAGCTGGTAGTCATAGTTACATGTTATTTTAGTACAGATGTACTATTTTTTTCAAATGGTAAATGACCTGTATTTGTATAGCGCTTTACTTAGTCCCTATGGACCCTAAAGCACTTTACACTACATTCAGTCACACACACATTCACACACTGGTGATAGCCACAGCTGCCCTGGGCGCACTGACAGAGGCGGGGCTGCCGGACACTGGCGCCAGCGGGCCCTCTGACCACCACCAGTAGCCAACAGGTGAAGTGTCTTGCCCAAGAACACAACGACCGAGATTGTCGGAGCCGGGGCTCAAACCGGCAACCTTCCGATTACAAGACCAACTGCCAACTCTTGAGCCACGATCGCCCTTTCAGCTTAATAATACCATAATTTTCAATGATATTTTTTCTGTATATGCAATTCTTAGTGGCAACTATAATTAAAGTAGACGTGTTACAAAAATATCTATAAGCGGTGAGATTTCTAAACAGACTTTGGTTATCCCCAACACTGCTTAGTACAGCCCCAAAATATAATGAGTATGAGGGATATCATTCTACAATCGTTCCACAATTTGTAAATACATTTTTTTTGCAAACTGGTGAACTTGTAGTCATATTACTGACCTGTTGCCAAATAACCTAATGAGTAGCAACCACTTACTTTTCCCAACTTTTTGTGTCTCCATCCCAACTTTCTTGAGACATGCTGCTGCCATCAAATTCAAAATGAACTAATATTTTCATGAAACAGTAAAATATCTGAGTTTAAACCAACAGTATGTTTTCTGTGTTATGTTGTGAATATACTGAAGTTGTATTTTTTTGCACTGTCTGAAGGTTTACTCTGAAAAAAGGAGTCACTCTTATCACAAATAGCATCACCCTTATGCTAACATTTTATATAATTACATTATTTTTCCTTCTAGCCGTCCCCCTACAGAAAACCAGCTCTTATTAGAACTGTTGTACGGCCCTGGAGCAGGGTGCCGCCGGTGCATCGAGCCACCTGGGGGGCTCTTCAACTGGTGGGGGAGATTGTCACATCTTGCAGGAGCTTTCCTCTCCTCGGGAGCTCCCTCTGCAGGAGGGGGAGATACAGGAGAGGTGGAGGAAGATCTCAGCCTGGGTGTTTATTGTCTTATGTAGTCTGGAAGATGAGTGGATGGTGGGGTGGGTGCAGTTTTCTCTGTGGTGGGGTTGGGTGGACTGTCCCGGGCTCTGTGGGGCCGGGCGGCGCTGCTGCACTGGGCCCCGGTCTGGATGGGCCTGGGCCCCCTTTCCCTGGCGGGTCGCGGAGTGTGGGGGTGCCTACTGGGGTCAGCGGGGGAGCTGGCCCCAGGGAGGGGTCACTTGCCCCTCCCTTCCTTCCCTCCCCATCTCCAGCTGCCTCCCTCTTCCCGCTCCACCACAACCACCCACACATGCAGGGCCTTGGAGTAGGGGTATGTCACCAGGGTGAAGAGGAGGCCACCCCCCCGTCCCCTTCTGGCTGCCTCTGCCTCAATTTTATCCCACAACTTAGACATTCACATTACTCACACTCTCATTACACATACATATAGGATCTTGGGGGTGGGCACGATACACGGAGTCCAAAGTACCATCAGGGTGTACACCCCACCCCTGGCATCGTTGCCCACCTCTCAATTTTAAATACACGTAGACATTGAGGGCTAGCAGGAGGGACCATGCGCTTACCTGCTGCTCTCTGGCAGGTAGCTCCATGCCCTCCTGGGTTTTAAATGCACCTTAAAACACACATGCATCAACACTACAATGAGTGGGTGGAGGGAGGCTTGGAGTCTTCTCTCACCCCCATTCTCTGCGACCTGCTGGAGCAGGGGGGCTAGGAGGAGGAGTTGGCCGTCCGACTGCGGTCTGGAGTGTGGATCCTTCCTGCTGCTGCGGAGTCGGGGTGGTCTGCCTCCCCCCACCGCAGGGAAAAGGGAAACCACCTGGGTCTGGGTGCAGTTCCCCCCTCCAGGGGCGGGGGCACCTAGACCCGGTTTGTAGAGTACGCTTGGGGAGTGTGATCGTGTGTACAACGTCTTTTTATGTCTGTCTCCACGTTGGTTGAGTGTGGAGTAAGTGCATATGAGAGCATGAGGGTGGGAATGGATGTTTGTATCTGTGTGTGCCTGTATTTCTGTGTCTATATGTCAGGTTGGGTGTCAGGCGCCACCTCTCTGGGGACATCTCAGGCCCTCCAAGGTTTGGAGGCCTATCTCCCCCTACCACCACTTCCCCTGCCAGTGGCGGACCCCCTCAGACATCGGTGCGTTGGTGGTTCTTTGTGTCCGGGGGTGGGCGTCCAGGTACACACCGGCTCACTCCTTGGCGGCCGCTTATCGGGGCCTGGAGCCTGGGGCTCGCTCGGGCCACTTCGGAGGTGGGGTGCCCCCGGCCTCTCGGCCTGGGGCTCGGTCACTCAGGTGCAGCTGGCTGCCGGCGGAGCTCACGGGCGCGTCACTGCAACTCCCCCTGGCTTCTGCTCCGTGGCTGCTGAGTGAGCCCTCATCTGGGACTCTCCTCAGCTCTTTCCGGGACAGTGGCGCGGCTGCCCCTCTGTTGGTCTTCCTTGGTCTCTTGTGTTCTGGGGGCCTCTGGATGTCTGGAGTTTTGATCTCCTCCATACCTGCTTCATGCCCTGGAGGACGGGGCTGTGGCCCCCCCACACCCTCTAGCAGATTATTACATGAAGGAACCTTTTAAAAAACAAAAAACAAGCGCGTCCATGCTCACAGGTGTTCACACGGGTGATCACACCCACAAACTACACCCTTTTTGGCTCCTACCTCAAAGCACACTGTGTTCTGTTGATCTTATGTGCTGCACAATAATGTTTAATATTTAGTATTTACTGTCATATTCCCATATATCATTGTGATGTTGTTTATTCTATTACTCTTGTTCTCTTCTGCTTGCTTTCTTTTTTCTTTCTCAGCAGGTGATCCAGGTGATTGATATATGCATTTTTTTTTCTCTGCCCGTTCTGTTGGTTTTTGTCTTTTGCCCTTCTCCCCCGTCCCTCTTCTCAGCTGTTTCTCTTTCCCTCTTTCTTTCTCCCCTTCTTTCCCCCAGTCAAGTCTGTCCCGTATTCAGTAAGTGAAAATAAAATAAACAATAAAAGGTGAATCAAATGGACCATTACGGCAAGGCTGGGATGGTCAGTTTGGTAAAGTAAATCCGTTGGGCATCTTTCTTTGCCTTTAGACAACAATTCTGAGGGCAAAAGAGCCAAACGGGACAGGCCAAAAAAAAAAAAAAAAAAAGAACTGTTGTACTAATTAACTTTACAGGAGCTTAGCAACAATGACTGAAACTGTGTAGCTGCAAACACCACAGATGCTTGAACCTGATGAAATACAAGCAGTGACAAGCTTCTTGAGATCTCCTCCACTTAATGCCTCTTAACAACAGGGTGACCTGTCCACAAACCCAATTGTTGGCATTTAGCTGCAGCATGTCTACTGCAAGGGATGCACTGGCAGTAGGAGCCCCTCTGACCACACTGGTGGCTCAAATGGTTTTGTGCTGCCACATCAGCTCGGGTCAACAAACACCTAGCAATCAGACAATTATGTAACTTAGCATTACATGAATTAGTAAAAAGAATCTAATAATTTTTTTTCAGAAATCTTAATCTTATCTTATTTATTTTTTTAGAGGGGCGAGTGAAAACATTACTGCTCAACACTGTAGACTCTACAACCAGCCGATTCTTTCTCATACATTTTAATTGCATTATGGTGTAGATGTTCTCTACTTTACATTGTTAAACAGAGGTGGAATTTTCTATCTGAGAAGTTCACAGTATGAACTGTATGCAACAGTTACAATGTGATATAAAACAAAAAGGACAATTTAACTAAACCATTAGGAATATTAATTGGAAGATATGCACTGTTAGCTCCATTGTGGCTTCATTGATTAAAATATAATCACATGTGGCAAAGTAGCTATAACATTAGCATAACAATACACATTTCTATGAGAATAATCTCAATAAAATGTGCTAAATATTCTAGCAAATTAAAGCAAACTGACAAAGGTGTCTGACCCACAAACTGAAGGCAGAAAACAGTCAGCTCCCAGGCAGCAAGTCAGCAGTACTTTATAGCATAGTGTCTGTAGCACAAACACAAGGTTTGAGTGAGCTTGTAAAACCGATGCATTTTTCTACACAAAATGCATTTTCAAATGCTGAAAAACAAATGCTAAACCTCTATGTGATGCCAACCCCAATATGAAACATGATTATTAGGCAATTTAAAGGGATTATAAAGATTTCAAAGTAAATAGTGAGGAAATTGGCCAGAACAGCAGTCACAGTTTGTCAGTGTGTGTTGCTGGCTCACAGTCAGAAACATACCTGATCCAGCTGGCATTACTGGGTATTGATTGTACTTGTAAAACGCTCATTGGCACTAATGTAAGTCGATGCACAGTTAAGTACATTAGTTGTGATTTTTTTTTTAAAATTGGGTATATACTGTCTAAAATGATTTCTGAATTCCTCCCTTCAGGTTTTCTTTGGTGCTACGACCAACATTTCATGTTCTTAGAGGACAGGGTTGGGTTGAGTGAAAAGTGTCATTTATCTGCCCCTTCTGTTTGACATGTCATTATCACTGAGTGATGAAACATCAGTTTTGTCATTTTTTCCAGCTTTCCAATGAAACAGCTTTCATGCCTTGGCCATTCCACACTTTATTTCTCCCATTCAGATCTACACAAATGTGTTCCTTCAGATGAATGAAAGAAGGCACAGCCTGTTCTGGAAGTGTATTCATTTCTGCATGCAGACATCAGATAGACCAAGCAATATTTCTTTTAGGCGATGAATGAAATCACCCTACTGTCTCTATCTTGTCTGCTAAATAAATTGTCATCTCCTGCAGCCCATCAGGCACTGTGAAACCTTTACACACATACTGATTTAACACAGGCACACACAGAGACACTCAAGGGCAGTAATGTGATGTCACAGGACATCTCAGAGCTTTGGGGGATGAAGCACTTGCTGGTCTACATCACTCACCTCCCCCAAAGGATATATTAGAGTGTGTGGGTAGGAGGATGTTTAAGGTTGGTGTATGTGGAGGTGTGGGGACAGATGTGTGTGTGTGTATGTGCAGAATGTGTGTGACCATGTGAGGGAGAGAGGTTATTCACCTTAAACTGTCTGGCTCTTTGAGAGCCCCACGAGACCAATTACCACTATGGCTCCATATTCACACACACACGCACACACGTAACTTTACACCATGCAGGAACTATGATTGCAGAATGGCTCACGAGTATCTTCTTGTCAATATTCATGATTCAAGGGAGACCACTTAAAGTTCAGTAGTTATTACAAAAAAAGATTTAAAAAAACCAATGTAGTCATTTGGTATTACGCACATTCGACATGTTTAATTAGAGGGAACTAAAATAATTGTGAACCAAGATGCTATTAGTAACACCACTTCCACATATAAAAATAGTAGATCAGCGTACTGAACGTAAAAGCTCACAGCTTCCTCTGGAATTTCCTGTTTCTCTAATTATTTGCACTGTAACACACACTAATCTTATTACAGCACAGGCAGCGCTGCATTCTTGTTTAGCACTGAGCTTGATCTTAGCAGTTATTCTGATCATTTAAAACACCTGTAGACTGGGGTCTGTGCAGACTCAGTGTGCAGTATGTTTTTCTATCATTCAAATTCTTTATGACTTTGTCAATCAATTTATTCTTAATGATATCACATTTCTAGCAAATCCCAGTCAAAAGCACTCAATTCCCCATAGGCCATTTTAATGAATAAATTAATGTTTGCCATGTATCCTAAATTATAGGAACACACAGTAGGAGATACCGGGATGGTCTTAACCATAAAAAAAGAGAGAGAGAGAACGACTGAAATGCCATCGCTGTTTTCATCATCTGAATGGGGAACACTGACTGAAAGCTTTTAGAATATTTGAGACACAGCTGCTTCTGAGTGTGAGAACCGGGGCGTGCCTGGGTCATGCCATACATGAAAAAGAGAGCAGATACTACAACATTACAAGTCCCACTGAGTAGCAGTGAACATCATGAGAGTGCTCCACCTGTGGAACTCCACCTGTTGATGTGACTGTCCAATACTCAGCTGGAAGAGCCTGTTACCTTTGCTCCTGAATCACACACAGGGAGGGAGCCACTGTTTGCTCCTTCTGTCACATGAAAGGATGTCCTAAGCATAGCATGAGGCAAATTGAGTGCAATAACTGCCTGTTGTGTCTGATTTGCTTAGTTGTTTTTCATTGTACAATCATAATGGGAGCTTGATTTGCCAGGACTAAGTCCGACTGAGCGAGCAAGTTTCCTTTGCCATAAATTTCTAACCACCTATACATTAAATTACATTTTCTACAAATAATCATTGATATTCAAAAATAAACCGCTAACATCCTACCTGTGGGCCTGTGGGTTCAGTGGTCTCGGGATCTTGTTTCTGCTTTTTGCAGATGACGTGGCTCTGTTGGCTTAATTGAACGAGGAGCTCCAGCTTGCACTGGGGAGGGATTTGCAGGTGAGTCTGTAGCGGTTGGGATGAGAAGTAACGTTTCCTAATCTGTGGCCATGGTTCTCATCTGAAAAATGGTCGCGTGGCTACTCTAAGTCAGCGATGACTTGTTGCCCCAAGTGAACAAGTTTAAGTATCTCGAGGTGTTGTTAATGAGTGAGGGGAGAGTGGAGCGGGAGCTTAACAGACACACTGGGACACACTGAGGCTGATAGTGCCTGCAGTGATGAGGACACAGTACTGGTCTGTTGCAGTGAAGGGAGAGCTGACCACGAAGCTGTTGATTTATAGGTCGATCTGTGTTCCTCCCCTCACCTGTGGTCATGAGCTCTGTGTAGTGAACAAAAAAAATGGATACAGGCAGCAGAAATGAGCTTGCTCTGAAGCACGTCTGGACAGAGTCATTTGGAGCCAGTACTCCTCCACATCTGTTTTATGTGGATGATTGCTTCTTACAGTAAATTGTTCTTGGGGTCTCCAGGAAACCCAGTCCAGGTATGTTATATGTTAGAAGGATGAGGGTTAAAAGTGTATAACTGGACACTTGTGTGTATTTGATCTTTGAAGTCAAATGAATAATGTCCATGTTCCATTACATAAAGCACAGCATGGTGTAGGTGTGTGTATCTGTATGAGAGGACGAGGTTGTTTACAAAGCCTACTGTGCAGTAATTCAGAAGGCATGCACGCATCTATATATGTGACTGATGAAAATGATGTAATGTGACGTGCACTGAGGCCTTGGGGATGAGGTTTTAATTGAGAAGCTGGTTTATTTATCACATTCTATCACCATGTGGTGGTCTGCACATGACTCAGCAGCATCTATCTAAGACTTGAGACTGCACACATATGCACACACAAACACCAAGGCCATCTGGCTCTAGCAGAGTGCAGCTAACTTGTAAGTTGTTTTAGTCTCTCTCTTTTTTCCTGCTAAGTCATTAATCTCTTCATTTTGAAGGCTGTTTTCAACAGGCACCGAGTGTGTTTAAGTCAACATTGGCTAACATCGTGAATAAACAGACATTAAAAATTTGTTCAATTAGTAAAATATGACAGTCAGCAATTTATTCAAGACATCCTTCTCTATGTTCTTTAGTCTTAATCCAGCCTCATCATAAAGAATGACCTATACTTGATTTTATGTTCATTACACAGCCAAGAAGGAATGCTATTGTACTACCCTTACAATGACTGCCAAAATTTAAGAACAATAAGGAATATACTAGGAAAGAATAGAATAAACCTGAATTTTGTGTATAATATTCCACCTCTAAGAAATTAAGAGTAAGAGAATGAAAAATAGCCTATTCAACCATAGATCTTGGTCCATATGCATATTAATAAACTTACTGTGCAGAATATGTAAATGCATGTGTCACTTTGGTTTTTTCTGTCTCCCAATGTGAGGCTGTAAGCATTTATTAAAGCCAGTATCACATACTATAGGAGTCAGACACTAATCTAACACCTCAGAGTCTGACTCTGTCTGAGTCCAGCTCCTGCTTGCTGCATTTTGAGAGACATTTCACAATGGTATGTAATAGCGGCCATACTAAAAATCAAAAAGAAAAGAAAATGCATGTATTTTAGCGGAGAAAAAATGAAGAGTTCCTCTTTGAGTTATCTATGGATAGGAATATGACTAAAAACCTGAAACACTGCAAACCCATCGGCAGACTGAAAACATCCCCATATGCGTCTTGTTTTGCAACTCCTATCTGTGCTCCAACCACTAATGGATAGAGAGAAAAGTGGAAGGATGGATGGATGGATGCATGCATGGACAGACATATTAGTAAGGACTACGTGGGTGTAACAGTACAGTTAGGTGTAACATTGCCTAACCCTAAATGCACAGAAAAATGTAAATCTTAAGACAGCAAGTGTCCACATGGATTCATCAGGATTATGTCAGTTTTATCGAATGATTCATCACACCCAGGGCACCGTCTGACTCATTGGGTTACAATGCAAACAAAAATCAATTTGGGACCATCCAGAAGAGGTGATAGAAGTCACAATGAAAAGTGTAATTACGGCATTCAGTTATGGCTCTTGGGGGGACTTTGTCCTTAAATCGGAGACCCTGACCCAAAGGAAATAAACTTGCTTGCTTTATTGTGTTCATCTAATAAGTCGCTCCTCTGCAGTCTTTGTGGGAATATTATGCTTTGTGAGTCACACCACAGTATAGCATACGGCTACTTTATGTTTGAATGAATGAGCTCAGGCAATCACTTGTTCTTTTTTGTGTATGCTTTCAGATTGCTGAAGGTTTTGGTATTCATCGAGACACCAAAATTGACAATGTCGAATAAAGGCTTAAAGCCTAAACAGACAGTTTAAAAAAAAAAAAAAGTATTTCTGTCCTTCATATTGTCAGTTCCTATCAGTGATATTGCTGGTACGGTTCACAAAGTTAAACAGGAGAGGAGACATTTCTGTAAAATTTGTGAAAAGAAGAACCTAGACAAAGATGTGTGCACACAGGCAGACACCAAAACAATGTACCCCTGGAACGCATACTCACACAAACACACACATCTTTCAGTGCTCACATAGACTCCACAGCACAAGAATAAAATCTTCTCCTTAAACTGCTCCAGGCACTGATTCCTTTGGCCTTAGGGTATGGTGCCTCAAGAGGACAAACTCACTCATACTCATACTCATACTCATACTCATACTTTTTCTCTTGCCATCTCAGTTTCTATGTCTTTCACTCTCACATACACAAAGACACACATGCACAAGTCTGAGTTTCTCAACTAGCACTGACTATTACAAGGATATCACTAAGCAGATAAAAATTGGAAAGCAGTACAGTACAGCTTCTACATCCTGCATTTTAATAGTCATGCGTGCAATCAGAGCAGCCAAAAATCTTCATCAAAACCTGCGCTTTCATCTTTCACATTATCCCCTTTTTTAAAACAACAAACAAAAAACAGTCTTTTCAAATTTTCTCTGAGGCACATGCTTACATCAACCACTTCTCACTTCTTTCTTTTAGATTTTACACTCGCTCTTTCTGTCTGTCTCTCTCTACATTACACTTTTTTGTCTCACATGTTACTTTTTATTTAATTGTGGTTACTCCAATTTTGTGAATATTTTCCTTAACATTACCTGCATGCACAGTCAAATCTAATTATATCCAATGAATGTAAATGAGCTTATACTCAGGTTTCTGGAAATCCCAGGCTATCTTTTTTTTAATCTATAAAACTTCATAAATGTATTTTTAATACTGCAGGAAGAAATGTAATCTGATTTGAATAGTTAAAACTTTTGAATGATTGTTGGTCCCAGCTGACTATAAACTACACATCCATACACCGTGCATCAATGAATTACAAGTGATGATCTATTTTTCTGTAAAGCGCTATGATTATTTTTAACCAAGTGCTGTGAATTACAGTTGTATTGTTTCTTAATCCTGTTAAATGGAACACTTTGCTCCCCAGGACTGATCACACTATCGCCACACACACAAAACCGCACACCTTACAAGAGAGCAGACAGGTAGGGCATTTTGTACATGTGGACACACACACACACGCAGAGTTTTCAAGTGTTGTCAACAAGAAATAGAGAGATTATCTCTTTGGTTATTTGCTTATTTTTTCAGTCAAACGTTGAGACAATAATCCCACACAAATGCTTATGAATAACTGCTTTCAATGATACACACTTTCCCTCAGAAGAACAAGTACCGAAGTCAAAAGGGGTATCATCCAGACAACACCAAATGATCTACACGCACAGTGAAAGTTTTATGTAATGAGTTCTGGGTATCTTCAGCACAGAGTGAGGCCCCTTAAGCACCAACACTGAAGATGTGAACAAGCAAGAAAGTACCGTGTCTTTGTCTAACACAGAAAAACATCAGCAAAACAGGTAGGATACTTGTATCTGTCATGGTCAGTCAGTGTCATATCTATCACCTTATTTTCACTTGTACTTACAGGGCTCTCTTTAGTTAAACATTGCGATTTCTAAATTGGCCAAAGCAACAGAAAGAAGCATTGCATTTAGCAATTTTCTTACAATATGGTGAAAGCTATCTAATAAATAATTAATCCCTGAGGGATGAGGATTAACACAAGAAAATACCATGTTGAGGGGCTACTGCGGCTAAGGATCTCAAGACAAAAACAAATACATGGAAACCACAGTTAAAACATGAGATCAAATAGCCATCAGTTATTCTAACACATAACCTCCATTTGTTAATAAGTATTTTTTTTCCCATCTGTCACTTTCTGTTTTTGTGTCCTCTCTATTGTCCTCCTGTGCACTTCCTCCTTCATTTCTCTCTGTCTGTGTTTTGCCTCAATGTTTCACTCTTTTCATAACGCACTGTTTTCCTCTCTCTGTCTGCCTCTTTGGCATGGTTTGGTTGGTTCTTATCTATTCTCTCCACTATCTGGTGTTGAGGGAAGATAAGCATGCATTTGCATGTTTAATGAACCAAACACCCCCGATTCCCCTCACCATGAGGACACACACATGCACAGAGGTAGGCACACACACACACTCACACACACAAACCAATGCTGTTGGCCCTACAGGCCTCTGTCGGCCCTACAGGCCTCTGTCTCCCTGCAGCTGACATGGAGTCAACAGCTGCTGACTCCTACAGGAATAACATATAGAACATCAAACAACAGAAGGCCATTGTTTGTCCTAACCTCATTAATTTTAACAAAAAAGAGAAATGACATGAAAATACTGACACGATGGGATTTCAGAAATTTCAGAAAAGCTTCACTCAGGCAAATGTGTCATAAGATTTGATAAATAAGATAATAAAACACAGACATCTGTTTTGCATATTTTGACAATACTGACAGTTAAAAAAAACCTCATAAAAAGTAAATACATCCCACAGGAGACAAACAAAACTTCTGTGATGACCCTGCCCACTCTGCGTGGTCTGGTCTGCTCTTCCTGGCTAGGCAGGATGTGAGGAGCGGGTCTTAAGAGGAACCACACTTGTTGGCACAATTGTTTAAAAAAGCTTGATAGTTAACAGCATCGCTCTTCTCCCCAAGGACCTCCAAGGCTTTCACACATTTATCACATGACTAACAAAGTCACTCCTCATTTCTTTTTATTTAATTTTTATTTGATTAATTACATTTTGATCCAGTTAAAATCCATTACTGATCTAATCAAATGATAACTTTTTGATTTCATTTAAAGAATAAAAACCTAAAAGTTAATACTTTATAACAGCACAGGTGGGAAAAAATAAAGCTTGCAGAGATTTTCAATATGCAGCTAAGAGTTTTTCTATTGTTGTTTTTAGATTTTTCACCCCCTCTTCTCTTGAAGATCACTGAGACATTTTAAGTGTCTTGCGAGCACAGTATGTTCAAGATCTGCCCACACACTTCAAATGAAGTCAATATCAAAAGTTTTAGTTCGTTCAAAGCTGCTTTACGTATTTAACAGTTTGCTGGTATTTTGTTTCCAAAAAGACTCTTGTGTCTCCAGGTGCTTAACATCTTTCAGGCGCTGCCTACTGCAATGTGATTGCTGGCAACATTTTCTTTTTATGGCTGTAGGAAACGTGGTCATTTAAGCATGTGGGCTGTGTGGAGGACAGTATGGTTTTATGCAGCTCCTTTATAGTCATTTCTGGCAGTCTGCATTACTTTTCTGCCTCGCAGAAGTACAGTATGTGACAGATTTCTTGGTCTATTAGATCTTCTCATGACTTCCGCAGTTCCCTTTCAAAGTGACATTTCACACAGTGAATATTCCAAGGGGAATAGAAACTACTTTGATATCTTTTTATAGGATTTGCTAGTAGGCACCAATTAGCCTTAGCCTCAGTGAGTTGTTTACACTAGCCCGAGTTTACTCAGTGTTACCACAAGATTTGATTTTACGGAGAATTTATCAAGCTTTGAAGTATTCAGCTAATAATTACTAACAGCTGTTTACCTGCCTAACAGGTCCTGAAAGGTCAACTGAAGTCTAATGAGTTACTTCAGGTCTGAATATTTGGTTACACTTTTAATTGAATATTAGTTAATAAGATAAACAAACAATTTTGGAAAGAAAAGTGGCAGGGGGGGCGCAGTATGAATTGGAAAAAAACAAAACGCTTGACACTGCTAGCACGGGGCGCCCACAGAAACGCAAAGCAGGAGATGAAGCATCGCTGAATAGGTTTCTAAACCAACTTCATTCTAAGCCAAAGACTAGAAAATATGGTGAAGCAAATCTTCCCTTTGGTCTCATGTAAACAATAACGTGGTGCACAGCCTGACGTGAAAAGAGGCACATACCTTTGACGTTGCCAGAGGAACTCTGTATTCCTCGTCTGCAAAAAGGAGTTTTAAAAATTCTCCGTTTTCGGTGATTCGAAACACCGTTTACGTGTGGATCAAACAGCTGCGTTTTCAAAAATACCCATGTAGGTGCGGACGTAGCAAAAGAGTTAGTAGTTTATTTTATAACTACCTGTCATTTATTGCAGGTCACTTGTATTTGCTGAATTGTTTACTAAATGTTTGAGGTATGAAATAAACCGCAGTGGAGCAAAATATGGGTGTGTGTGGTTGGAGGATGTGTTAGTGCGAGTGCGCTTGCACGCGCGGGGGTTGGGGGGCGCGAACGTTTTTCGTGTAAAACAAAGGGAGACAAGCAAAAAAAAGTTTGGGAACCACTGATCTAAACAATTCTCATTTAAAAAGCAGCTTATCTGGATGCTTAGAATGCAAGATGTTATAAGGAGCCACGAAGCCAAAGGCATGGTTTCTCCCTTCCGTGCAAAAGCCAAGATGTTATTTAGGAGCAAACACAGATAGATGAGGGAGAGCTGAAATAACACAGAGAGAGGCCGACAGAAAGATAGACAGCGGGGGTGACAGCACTGTGAGAGATGTCGCCACCTGCCACCATTTTTCTCTTCTGCTCTTGGAAATGCATCATCAGTCATTAGCAGGGAGCATGACTTGCAGTATCATCATCACTCATGCAGACACACATACACACACAAGCTCAAACACAAAGCGTATTTTAAGGTATAATGCAGCAGCCTATAATTTGAGTTCCCTCTATGCAGCATTTTGCTGAGCTTATAAAACCGCCTGCAGCTAATGGTGTGATGGATCCCTCTATTATCACCCAACGAAGGACTAGAGAGTGGGGTATAGTGAGATAAACGAATGTAATTGGATAGTATTTTAGTCGTGGCAAAATCACGAGGGTGGTCAGGGACAAAAAGAGACCATGAAAATGATAACCACAGTATGAAATACAAAAGCTGTCCCAACATGATGGATCCATTCAGTAAATTAAATCCCACATTAAAATGAAATAACCCCCAAGTGGACCTACTGTGTGTTTGGAGATTTCAAATGATGCGGTCATTATGTCAAAAACGGACTGAAATACACTGACCAAACACAGTATAACCTCAAATTTTAACACACAAAAATAAGTGAAAATGTATGTTTCCATTATTTTCTGTAATTTAATTCTAAAAGTTTAAGTTCATTACAGTTAAAGTGAAATGTTTACTTTTTGGAATGAATTGGAATATTATTAAAATATGTTATTTCAAGTAAATTACTATTCAAACAGTATAAATTTGACATTTGTCATGCTGTCTGCTGGTGCTTGGATCCCCGTGGTTTTTTCATGTCCAAAGTCAGAGTTCTCTGTCAGCAAGTTATATTTCCATCACCATGCTCACTTCCTCTATCAGCAAGACACCAGCCTAATGTGCAAAAACTACTACCATATGGTTTGATAATCACTGGGATCATGAGCAAGACGAGAAAAACTCCACCCAAAAGTACAGACTAGCCTATATCAAAGTAACCTAGGCTTCAATAAGACCTCAGCAGTGCCACAGCTGATCACCTTCATACCACACCACATTCATTCTTGGTCATTTTTAGTAAAGGAGCCCCCAAACAAATGCTGAGCGTATAAATGAACATACTTTTCAGAAGCTGTTCTGTATTGTACATCCATTATGTAATAGTTAAATAATTTGAGAAACTGGATTTCTGATTTTAATAAGCTATGTGCCATAGTCATCTTTTTTTTAAAGAGGTTTGTGACCTTTTTCCACTGGTACCTACACGTCTCCATGCCACAACACTGCTTCCACCACATTTGACAGATGATGCGGTATGCTTTGGATCATGAGGTGTTACTTTTCCTCCTTTTCTCTACACATCATTCTGACATAGGTTAGTCTTCGTTTTTATCTGACCAAGGAATTTCTTTTAGAACTATAAAGATGTTTTCTGGCAAAGTCTAATCTGTCCGTCCTTTTCTTCAGTAAAAGCAGTGGTTTGCACCTTTTGTAAACCCTCTATATTTACATTCGTGAAAGCGTCTCACTGACAAGGACAGGCCGATCTCCTTCAGTGTTCTTGACTCCTCTATTGTAAAGGGTATGTCTTAAACTAGTAGAGAATTCTGGGATTGTCAACTTTTATCGTCTCCCGTGGTATTTTGGCTTCGCCATTGTATTCCTGTCTTGTCAACTTGCCAGACTGTTGATTTGACCACTCCTAAATTCTTTTGATGTCTCTCTTTGATAGATTTTTCAGCCTAACGATGGCGTCCTTTATTTGGATTGACACAATTTTGCACCTTATACCAAGAGTTATATTGAAAAGGTACAAAATACTTTTCCAATACTTCCAATCTACTCCAGATGTTTGTCACAGCGTAATGAGATAACAGACTTCGCCTGGCTATGAAACTGTTTAGTGAGTCAATCATCCTATTGCGTTTAAGCTTCTGAATTGGGAGACTATGCCTGTAATTTCCAAAATGTTAATGCAATGCTTCTGTCACACTCCTTTAATTAAAACCAAACATCTGCACTTCAATCCCATCTTGTTGTTTAATTTGAAATCCACAGATGAGAACTCTAACCAGACTCCATTCAGAGCCAATGAAAAAGGGTGGTCGGGGACTGGTTAGCACCACAACCATCATCCAGGGTGAAATACGGAGCATCCGCAAACTCATTGGGAAGATGACCCACCCTAGATGAGCTGCTAAAAGAGAGCCCCCAGCGCTTGTTCCATCCTGTTTGTAAATATTAGCCTCATTTGAGATTAACTGTGCATCGCCTGGAACGTAGACAAGAGCAGACGGCAGAGACAAAGAGGAAGCCAACCATTTCCCAACATGCCTTGAGGCTGTACAATCAGTGGAGAGCAAGCCGCAACCTCTGAGGCTGAAAAACGAAGAAAGCTCAGTGATGCCAAAAACTACAGTTCAGGAAACGGCCCTTTCCAACTGGCTCCAAAAATGAGTCAGTGCCAGTTCACTCCCATGTTCCCATCCCCATTTCTACAGCAGATGTAAACGAATTTATGACCATTTCTTTTAAAGTGAAAATATTTTTGCTTTCTGTAACTAATAACTTCCCGTCCCAAGCACCACCATGTTTGCAGTGCTTGGGACTTTTAGAACACTTCGTAATAGTTCGTGCTGATTGGTTAATCGTACTTTTAACCAGATGAGGAAATCTGCTGCTGTTTTGCTGAGTTTGTTTTTACAAATGCAACTGGCTAACCAAGTTTTCTAGCATTTACCATCCAACCTCTTATGTAAATGTGGCCAGGTTATAATCTTTCACGTTTCCATGATTCCAGCACAAGTCAGGATAAAGTGGGAAAGAAATCTTGTCACAAAAAGGCTGCGTCTAGGCAGGAGAGGACCCAAATGCCAAACTCACCGAGGCGGAACATGAACTCAAAAGCACAGCTTTATTGCTGAAAACAAAGCCAAACGATACAAAACTAAACTGGGAAAACTAATAATAAATCATACATGAAAACACAGGGACAATCACACACAGCTATGAGGGAGGACGAGACAATGAACACAGGAAGACTGAGGACTTAAATACACACATGAGGTGATCAGGAGAAGTGACAACAAATGGGGGAACAGCTAAAACAAATGAACATAACGATGTCACAGGACCTCTTTCAAAATAAAACAGGAAACATAATGAAACACAGACATGACAACATGAACTTGGCAACAAAAGACATGCAGATGTGAAACACATAAAGGACAAGGGAGACTTAACACAGGGGTTGAAAACACAAGGGGAAACTAATAAACAAATGAACTTAGAAAACCCAATGAATTTAAACGTAAACCATGAACATCAAAATAAACTAAAACTCAAAACGCTGGGTCTATGTTTCTAGCACTCCCCGTGTGTCTGGGGTCTATTAGTTGCTGTGATCAAGTCTAAAGTGTGTGAAAACTAAACCCAAACTGTGAATGTCTGCTCCTGAGGGTAGGACAACTTTATAGTCTAGTAAGTGTGTTTATCCCTGAGAAAAGACTTGGGCACAGTGGGAGGAAATGTGTATATGTGTGGTGTGTTCATATGTGCAGCAGAAAGAGTGAAGCTGGTCCCTGTTGGTGTGGAACTAAATGTCACAGCTTGATTAGAATAAATAGTCCTATATGGGCTCTGGGACTGGGCACCAATGCACAGCAGGGCAAGTATGTGTAGTGACTCAGTGCTTTTGTTCCATTTCTTTCCCTCAGTTCCTCTTTCTGCCTATATCTCTCAGACGCGTGCATAAACACACATGCATGGACATTCTGACTTTACCTTTCTCTGACCTACCCGGTGGGTCTTTGGGCAGATGTGTAAGTCTGAACAACACAATCAGAAAGCTGTTACTGCCTCAGGACATGAACTTTACGCCTCACAATCCCTCACATTCACACATTCACACACATGCACACACAGATATTTTGCCACTCACTCTCTGTGTTAGTTTCAAATGTTAACTATGCTTGTTATATTATACTTCAGCAAGAAGCAACAAACTTTTACACATATGATTACAAGCAGCAACAATATTATTTTTAGATGTGCTATTACAGCCTATTATTCAAGAGCCGTTTTAGGAGCATGGCCATTGTGGCTCATGTACCTCCTGATTACTGCTGCAACTCTGATTTGACTCATTTGTAGCTGGTCTGAAATATTACCTTGCCTGATTCAATCTTTGTTAAGTCTCACAATCAGATTCAGTTCATATGGAAAATTCTTTACCATGCAGTGCTTCAGATATACAGGTAGACATGGCCTATAGGTCAAGAACTGAGAAGGCCTGGTTATTTCTCACATACTATCAGATTAGATATATTACATTTTGTTTCAGTGATCACAGTGATCCCTTTCATGCACAGAATTGTCAATATATATATTCTTCCAAATCATTTATTTAAAGATGCTCCTTAAAATAATCTAAATGTATCAAAAACAACAATAATATATCGATAAACCTTTTCTTTGGCTGCCATGGAGTAATGGAACTTGGTAGCAATTTCCTTCCCTCTCTTTCCTCCTCTCTTCTGTCCTTTTTCGCTCTCTCTCACTTGGGATTACATTCCCCTGCCTCCAGTAGGGATAGTTTCATATCTCTTCACTAAATGCTAACAGTTCCATTAAGCACAACGGAGGACTCATTTAGAGGTCACATTTGTTTCGCTCAACTTCCCTTGTCATCCGCATACCAACCGAGTGGCTGTCTCTTTCAGCTTGGATTCCTGTTATCTGACATGACCTTTCTGCTTTGAACTAATTGGTAAATTGCTGTGGACTTTTTCATTCTAATTCATCTCCCTTTAATGACATGGCTTTACAAAAATGTCCCTATTCTATTTTTTTTTTATTTTCGCACTGTGTATTAGTTGTTCTCAAGCATGCCTGCAAAATCCCCAGTGTTTCATTTATGATATCATAGTATGCGCCATAATACTAGCTACAAGGCATCAGGCTGGTGGTATTTTTGCTTGTGGCCAGTTTAAACATGACAACCAAATAATTCAATTTAGCCAGTGAATCCATAAACCTACGTGACATCTCATTTATGGCCTTGATAATCCACTGCCCCAAGTCACGATTAGCTTAGTAGCCAGCTTCACATTATTTCCGCAACAGTTTATGGTGCAGCGTTTTAACAAACTAATAATATCTTCCAGAATGCCCAACAAGGTCACTGCAAACCAGACATAGGATGGAGAACCTTTATGTTTGCGAGGTGTACATTTTATTACCGTATGCTGAGGGAGTTTTGAGAATACAGTCAAGGCGCAACAGAAACAATGTGTGCATTTCCAATAGAAAATAACCTTATGAATCAAAACAAAAGGAAAAGGCAGGTCTGGTATGAGCTCCAAGAAGTCAGCATACAGGTTTAAACAAGTTTTTCAATGTTAAGTTGTAATAAAATAGAAGTTTTTCAGCCACCAGCACCAACTAGTTTATGGCTTCATCTCCACACAGTAATAGAAGTGCAAAACATGTCTGAGGCCCATGTGCCAAACAAAGTCCCCAGCCTGTATTGCAACACCTTATGTGCCCTACTAGAGATGGGAGAACAATGTTCAGGTGCCCTAGGGTCTCCTTACTAAACATTTGAGTGCACTTAGCCTGCCTGGCATACATCCTGCCAGCTTCTACAAGTCACCACCAGGTGGGGATCACTTAACAGCTCAGGTCTTCTATTTACCCAAGTATCCGAGTCATTTGGTTGTAAATCTGATAATATGATTACAAATGAGTCAATCCATAACCACAAAATTCCCTAGTGTAATACCCACTTATGAACATGTTTAGGTTAGAACATGGTGGTAGGAGATATAGTAAATATTTCTTATCAACCAAGTGATATCACCTTATATACTTATATCTATACATGTGCCCCAACTGCTCGCCTTGTCCAAGTGTGTGACCCTAACATTTCTGTCATAGCCAAAACATAGGTTATGGCAGGTCCCATGAGTTCCTATTCTTGACTTTACATCATTTGGTGATTCATCACCATTCATCATATTTATCACATTTATTTATATCGGCAAAACACATTGATGCTAATTGAAATATATTAACCAAAAAGTCAGAGGTTTGCTTTTAATAGGGCACTGAAGGTTTAAGCTGCACAGCCATTCAGACAGAAAAAAAACTGCAGGAGCAAATGCTTCCCACTGGCTGCCACTTACCACTAATGTTAGAAAAATGATAAATTAGTTCCGGCATGCTGTCTGGAGTCTATGTGTTCACGTGGGTGTGTATGTCTGCCAGTGAATGCTTCCTTCCTGTAAAGTGTTGTGTCGCATGCCAGGAGTTCACAGTGTGAACAGATGTTAGTCAGTATTGCCCTGGGTTTCTGCACCACAGTCAGGCATTTTTTAGGGTCCTCGGCTCTGAGGAGGAGTCCGTGGAGATGCCTGAATTGCTTTATCGAGCGGAACACAACTAAGGACACGCAGGCTCACAGCAGCTGCCAAGAACACACACAGACATGCGAACACAAACACAGCATTTGCTCCAAGCATGTGCAACACAAACCCACAAACAGCTGGGATACAAAAAATCCACACATTTGGTATAATAATATAAACAAACACACACAACTCTGTAGAATAAGCACTCTTAAGTTAACTTTCACCCCAGCATATTTCTTACAGAGTAATGGCTTAACTGCTGACTGAATATGGCAGCTGTAGCTTGAACCCCACAGGAAACCCTGCTCCAGACAATATGGACTATCAGAACTGGAATAATCTAAAATTTGAAAGGATAACGAGAAAACACGTTTTAATACAATCTCCTTTTAATACAACTCTCATGACAGTTTCGTTTTTAAAATGTAATACTTTGCTTCATTACAATAACACCTACCAACACTTTCCATATTTAGCTGCTGCTTGTCACTGAGACACAGATGAAGGAAGAGAAAATAACTGGTGATGTTGAAGACCATGGGAAAGGTTTAAGCTGTCTCTTTAGATAGCATCATATTCTCTCTGATCATTCACAGTTATACTGCAAAGACTAATATCTATACTTAGGCTTGCATGCACCCAAAGAAACTGGCTCTTTTGGAATGAAAGATAATGCCAATCAAAGTGACAGACAAAATAAATAAAAATGGTCAAACTCAGAGGTGTGTTTATACATAAGTACATAAAGGGGGACAAACGCACATCACAAACGCACTGATTTGACACACGCTGACACATAAGGATGGATGTGGACTCACTGTCATATAGTGAGCTGTCAGCACACAAGCACTAGCTAAGCCAATGCTCTATATCTGATGTGATAATCATGACATAACTGTGAGATGACAGCAGACAGAGTATTGGTGGCCCAGACACATGCATTTGCAGGCATAAATGCACCAAACAGGTGTTCAGATAAAACAAGAGTAAATGTTGCAGAAAGTAAGAATTTTACTGAATTTTAATTTGAAGACTCAAGCCAAGAAAATGTAATTCAGTTCAATTCAGTTGTAGTTGTAAAATGCCACAACAGTTGCAAGTATATGTGTGAGAGTGAAAGGGCCTATGGTAGTTTTAGTCAGGAGATAAAGATGCTCCAAAAGAAAAAACTCTCTGAAAAATATTTGCATATATGTAGACATCCCATCCACATGGCTCCATAGTTCCTAAAAAGTATTTGAAACCACATATAATGATGAATAATAGGGTATTTTTTTCTTTAATGGCTTGACATGAATTACCAATCCAAACAAATTATAGTATCAATAGTAACAACAGCAGAGCACTTTAAGGTAATGCAAGTCATCAGATATTATTACAATATGTAATTGTACCATCTTGATATACTGTGCTGATTTCCATCAACCCATTTTCTTAACTGGTTAACTAAGTGAGGGTTGCAGTAGGGCTGGTGCCTATCTCAGATGAGAGGCAGGGTACACCCAGGAAAGGCTCTTAGCCAATCACAGGTCTAAAACACAGCGACAGTTATTCATGCTCAAATTCAGTTAATTAGCAAATTGATTATTTAATTAATTTTCTCACAAAAGCACATTGAGGTTCCAGAGCTGAAGGTTTGAACCGTGTTGTCTCGTTGTTGCTGTGAGGTGAGACTGTGACACTCCAATGTAAAAGTTACAAATCTCAGTTTCAGTCTTTGATGATGGCACTGGGGTTATTTTTGAAAGACTGTCAAGTTATATTTATGAGTAACCAAATTCAAACACTACCCTAGATAGGAAGCCTCTGAATTTATCCATAAAAAGAGTTCCATCTTAGTCTCAGCTCAAGTAAATAAAGTTCAAAAGTCTCTTTTTTGCTGCACAGTTTGTCTTCACCCCTCAGGTTTGCGTACTTATGCAACCAGCTGCCTGAGGGAGTCAGATGGATGTTGAATGCATATGAACTTGACTCTCTGACATGACAGCAAATTTCATACAAACTCAACAAAACACAACTAAACAGGCACACAAAAACCCAGAACACACACAAAAAACTATTTTCACCACCTTTCCACTAAACTTAACTTTTTTTTTTTCAAAAGTGAAAAGTGATGTAAATGCAAAAAGAAGCTCATTCTGTTTGAAGAAAGGTTCAGATACTCTTTATACTCGTTATCTCTTTATGTTAAGCGCTCTCTTTTCTCTTTTTTATCTAAAAATAATTACTGAACACAAAGGTCAGACCTACGTGTATGACTGAGGTCGTATTTCAATGGGTTTTGGGACTAATATGTTGATAGATATTATAATAATATAAAAAGCTTTCAATGGAGCATAATCAAAATAAAGTGGTTTTGTGGCCATGTAAATATGTGGGGGAAGGTGTGTATTGTCATACCTTCATGTAAAGACAAAGCATTTGTGATGCATAAACACTCCCAAAGCTTCCCTCCATGCACCCATGCAGAAATCATCCTTGATGTGCCTGCTGTACGACGTGTACAGTGTATGTGTATGAAGTGAATGTGGCTAAACTGTGTGTTATGTGTGAAAGTCTACACAGCCATGTGGTACAGTGTTATTATTTCATACACCCATCTATAGTATGTGTGCAAACCCCCCATTAACCAAGTGTTAATTACTCCATGCTCAAGTATGTATTTAAAAATCAAAATGATGACAGGTGTGTACTTTTTTGTGATTGATTTAACCTTTAAAGTGAGTGTCGTCCCAATCTATCCAGCTTACAAATGCACCCAACAGCAGGAGGAATGCTGTCCTTTACTAGCAGCATTATTTTATAAGGCAAAGAAGAAAATGGGCATACTGTAGTGCATTCATGTCATATTTGAAGTTGAAGATGTACAAAGATGACATACTACAAACACACACACACACACACACACACACACACACACACACACACACACACACACACACACACACACACACACACACACACACACACACACAGAGGTTTTCTTGGTACCTAATGCTGCTCATGCTGCCTGCTTCTGATCCCAGCTTGCATCTCTCCAGCTGGGTGGCAACAATCTGACGCTCAGCCTCAAGTTCCCTGGTCAGACGCTCAAACTGAAGCTCCTGATGGAAGACATAAAAAGAAATTGCGTGTTAGGCGGAACATGAGAGAGAATGAGAGAGAGGAAGAAAGAAAGAGACAGAGAGCACTCGGGGTCTGCAGAGGAAGTCAGGTATTATAGGTCATCGAAACAGCTTATGGCTGGAAGACGGCTCTAAAAAAGTTAAAATAATTGTGCTATCAAACTTGACTGACAGGTGAGAAAAATGTGTTAGGCAATGTGTAGGCAGAGTGTTGTGTTGAAAGTGTTCTAAATATGTGAGCAAAGAATCGCTTCAATCCCAGCGACTGTGTGGTCATGAATGTGAAGATATTTGTAGAATTAATTAAATGTATCGCTCCCAAATAAAGTGTGTTCCTATTTGGCAGGTTAGACAGTTAACAATGTCATTTACTGAAAAAAAAATCTACTGGTGGGATTCTGTCTTTTTTAATCAATTTTAGGTATTTGTATTTTGAAACCTTTGTATTTAATGAAAAAATGCATTACTGCAGATGAAATTCTGTCACAAATCCTGACAGTAAAACAACCTGAGTCCTGACAACTTTTCAATATAATTAAATTTACGCTCATATTATCACAGCCACATTAAAAAAAGAGTTTTATGTGTACTCTGTGGATTTAATGGTTCTGTTGCTACAGATAGAGAAGGCTTTTCAGTGAGTACAGTTTGGTGGGTTGCAGGTTACTGTCAGGATTTTAAGACAGAAATCGATGGGGAGAACTGCTTGTGCCGATTATATATCACTCTTAACCAAAACTTGCCTGCGTGTGCATGTGTGTGTTGATGCATTAGCTATTTAAATTCCCGTTCTGTCAGTCATCATGATCTCCAGTCACTAAACACCCTGTATCCTCCATTTCCACACATACCTGTTTCTGTGGTAGAATCACTATGGTGATCACTCTGAGGTTTTTTTCAGCTTTTCTGACAGCTTTGTGTTAATACTTAAACACTGAAAGAAAGATCTATTTGCTTTCACTGGGATAGGGGCTTGTATCCATTTGTGGAACTGTAGCCTAACGTTTGTATTGTTAACTGACAAATACAGTACAATGCACACACACACACACACACACACACACACACACACACACACACACACACACACATATGTTTCAGAGGTGTAAGTATTCTGAAGCCCATTTCAGACCCATTCCATTTTGTTAATAACTCACTCAGTTTCAGCCACCTCTAAGATTTGCAAAGTAAGGTAATGCTGGAAATTTGAGCAGAGTCTATTAAACCCTCTGGGCCTGTAATTCCAATTTACGACTTTGTTTTACAGCAAGGTGCCTCTCTTCAAAGCTCTGCTCTGTTCTGCTCCCCAAAGAGACTGCTTTGTCACCTTGTTTGCCATAGATGCAACTTGTTTAAATCCTCAAGGTGCAAAAATGCAAATCCCTGTACCGAAAGTAGCATTATGCTAATTGATGATGTATTATGCCTCACTGGTAGAGTATCTTAAACACCTTCTGAGGTAACATGGTAATGTCTGAATGCTAAACCCAAAGAGAAACCTGTTAGGCAAGTTACAGTTAAATTATGCATAACCCTTAGTCACAGTGTTATTTCATTCATATCCCTCCGTCTTAGGCACTGCTATGTTAGTGATATATAATAACTTTTTTTTAATCTTAATTTATTTCATCTGTTTTTAATTTTTTTTCATCCAATCAATACTGTTCTTCTCATGTTTTCTGTTTTATTTATTTCATTTGTATTTCATGTGTATTTTTTGCCTTGTGTAAACTGCTATGGTGTTCTTTATTATGTCTTTTATTCATCCTTCTGTAAAACACTCTGGTCCATTGTGGTTGTTTTGAAGCACTTTACAAATAAAGCTAGTATGGTATGGCATCAGAAAGTTTCCCATTACTGAATTGGCCAAAGGACAGTTTGCGTTTACCAGATGACAGAGCTCGGCTGACTTGTCTAAGTACATGCCATTATATATTCTTATTAGCTAGAGCTACAAGGCAGCAAAAAGCATACTTACAGCTTATTACAAAAACATTTAAGGAGTTTGTGCTCAACTAAAATTATGAACAGAATGCCTTTCTTTTATACGGTCAGTAAACGCAGCAATGACAAAGCTCTTGGCAATCAGTAATTGTCAATTAAAAGGAGAGCTGGCTGCACTCATGCAAAAGTTTGGGCAACTCTAAGCAAAACTTTCAATTGGTATGCAGGTATAAGAAATTTCTAAGAAACTAAATTTATAGTTGGGAAAGCCTCTTCAAAGGAACTCCTTAACCTTCTACGTGTTTGTATAATTAAAAGATGTAAGCTATCAGAAATGATGGAGGTGAAGATGAGCTTTGGAGTTCTACACCTCGATAAAGTCTCGATAAAGTTAAAATAGAACTTTTTGGCCTTAATGAGCAAAGGTGTGTTTTCAGAAAAAAAAAAGTATGTTGGAAGTAACACCTTTCGAACCATTAAGCACGGGGGTGTTTGAGGGTTGTGTTGCACTCGGTGACACAGGGAATATTTAACTTGTAATTAAATATTAACAAATTCTGACAGCAAACATCACAGTGGCTTAAAAAGTTAAAAAGTGTGTCCCTATTCCAAACCAGTCCTTACACCTTGACATGTGTTAGTCCAAGTGGAGTGGTGGTGAAGGATTTGTTAATTAATCCTCGGAGAAAAAATATAACAAACATGTGTCTTTCTTTCATATATATCAAATTATATAGTAGGGAATATATATTATTTACAAGCTTCTCTTTACCATCTGTATTTGCTGGAAACATTAAAACTGGCCAACTGGCTCTATGACTACATTTGCTAATTACTATGGATGCAGGGAAAGGATAACTGTTTTGATCCACTGGTAAAGCATTTGTATTTATAGTTATTTGTAGAAATTGCAACAAAACTTAACTCTGAAGCCTGATTCTTGATCACCACATTGTGTTGTGTCACAGGCCTAATTGTAGCCTCATCACCATTCATACCGCTGCTTGAGTGCTAGCTGGACTGGAACCAGAATTACTGTGTGTAGGCAGAAGGTCTGCAATCCAGACTGAAATTGAACAGAAATAGTAGGTTTTCTACAGTAGGATAATGACCCTAAACACAGCTTGAATCCAGCCATGGCCCTCACAGTCTCCCTAACTTTAGTATTGCAGAAAAAAATTACATAAGACAACAAGCTGAGTTTGTGGAATCAGATGATCAATACAGGTTGGCGATGTTACCACTGTTATAACAAGGCTTAATGCTTAAAACTGTTTAGCAACTTAAAACGAGATGGTCCCTGTAATGTTTTTTAAGAATACATGTTGTATATACTCACTCCTCCTCCCCAAAAAACATTTAATGATCCAAATCCATAATATAACAGCTGAGTAAACTGGGCATTTTTCTGCAACAAAAGGAACCCTGCTCTGCTCACAACGTGTAAATGTAACTAGAAAGAAAAAGAAAAGTAGAAAGAAAAATAGACGAAGACTAAGTCTTCTAAAAGTAGAATGAATTACAGTAAGTTGTGTTCTAAAACACAAAAACTAAAAGGGTTTTAAAAGATTTTGTACATGGTCATTCTCTTTAAAGTGATCCGAATAAATCTGAAGACAAAGATTGGTTGTTTTTCTATACATTATTACAACTTTCCTTAAGTTTTGTGTCTGCTGGAGAAAATGTATCCTCTTTAACAAGCTTTAAAATGTTTCTCGTAATAAAGCTAGTTGAGAATCACTGAATAACAAAATTTCAGAAGCTTAATTTATATGATGAACATTCAAACTTCATCATCTGATTTCTCTTGCTTAAGTCCAAAGAAACATACTAAACATTTTATTTTGTATGATGGACATTACCTCCTGGACCCCAGCTCACCAGATCCAAAAATGATCAGATGCTATGTTTTGGTTCTCCTTATGCTTTCTCTGAATATGCCTGTCAAAATGCAAAAGATGTAAAATGACACTATACTGTGTAAGCTTTGTGCATGTGAGCCATCGCATCCCCCTCAAGAACAAAGAGGCGACACAAATCAGCAGCTGCAGTCAGCCACAAAGGTCTCTATGGTAACAGTACAGACCCCTCCACACCTTCGACATTATAAATTAGGCCCTGGCTCCTCCTACATGCAGCTCCTGCCCTTTCACATACCTGAACTACTCTCAGAGAAATGTCTGCACCTTCATTTAGTCGCCCACAGAAAGCAGACGGTGGAAGGGGTGGGCGATAGTCATAAGTGTATTTACAGAAAACTAAAGCATATATACTGTGTATAAATATAGTTTTTAGTGCAGATGCAGATGTTCATCACCAACATCCAGTAAACAGCAGAAGCTTCCTTTTTTATAATAATACTGTGTATGACCTGAATATACTTTGTCTGCAAGTGTTTTATCAAACTTAACTGGATGAAGAGTTTCAGCAACTACACAAACTGTGTGCGTCAAATAAGTTCCTCTCAAGGAACTGCAGGGTCACAGAAAAATATCTTTTCTGGAACTGTTTTTGAGGGGGGTTTTTCCCCAGTGGACAGGTCTGACAGTGTTTTGCAGTGCCCCCTGGGTGCCAAAGTCAAGATCAGACAGAGGAAACAATTTAGCACCACCTGGAGGTAAACACCCAGTTTTCAAGTTTCTTTTTGAGCAACATTTACTTCGCTTTACTTCTTACTTCATTTAATTTGTATTTATTTACAACATAATTACTTCAAATTGATTCCTGCATACTAACACACCAATGGAGAGATAGAAACAGACCAGTATAAACACGTTGGCATCCAGTCTCACTAACCCAGGATTAATTTCTCAGATGTTGTTGTTTTTGTGGACTTATTGGACATACAAATTCATGTACACACAGATATGCGCTGTGTGTACATGTATGCATATGTTCATATAAAATCCAAGACATGAAACTCTTATACATCGAGAGACAATGTGCAGATGTGTCCCTGACCTCTCTGCGGGGAAGGGTGAGAGAAAAGAACATCCCCCACAGGGGTGTAGACACTGTCACATTATCAAATAGCAGCTCTACGTGCAAGCTTTTTCAAAAACTAAAAATACTAAAAAACTACAGAGAGGAGAAGAAAAACAGCTAATAAGAAGACCCAACTTTAGCACTTAACAGCTTTGCTGCGTGAATTCAGAAGATCTTCTGCATAAGTGACAAGGACAGAACAATTTGCCTAGAGATAAGACCCAATCATTATAAGTGGCCTGTGGCCAGATATTAACTGTGCTGTTTTTGGATAGGAGACAAAAGGCAATTAAATAGAACTATGACCTTCTACTTGAGCAGTAACTTTCCATCTCTCTCTTGTTCTTTTACTCCTCTTCCTCAATCAGCAAAGAGGTATGGAAAATCTCAGATGAGCTGAGTGGGATGAAGGAAAGAGAAGGAGTGAAGAGGAGTTTGTAAAAGGTCACTCTCCTCTTTTCTGTCACTCTCATACACATTAAAATTCTCCACACAGTCAAAATCAGGCTTGTTACTCCTCTATAAACCAAACCTAGGCTACATAAACTTGAGGCTCACGCAGCCTACATTTGGTTCAGTTTTAGCTGAGATTCATTTCTGCCTCACTCCTTCCTATGCTTGTCTTGTCTATCACTTTAATGAGTGCGCGTGTGCAAGTCAGGAGAAGGGACGCAAAGAGGAAGCAAGGACTGGAGGAGAGGGAAGAGAGAGAAAGGAGAGAGTAAGGAATAAAGACAGATCTCTGCTGATCAGCTCTAAGGGATGAGAGCCACGGGAGAGATACCTGATCCACTCCTGCTAATGTACATGTGTCCGCAAGGAGAAGAAAAGTGAAGGCAGGAAAACAGATTACTGGAAAAGGCCTGCTTACGTTAATGACCCTTCCTCAAAAATTTGCTTATTGGATTTTGTCTTTACAAAAGTATTTATTCTTACCTGGCATGGGGGCGTACTGTGTGTGTGTGTCTGAGTGTGTGTGTGTCTGTCTGTGTTTGAATGAGAACAACTGCTTGTGTAAATAAAAAGGATTAGCTGCAAAAAAAAGAAAGAAAAAAAAGCCAAAATCCTCAATTTCAAATATCAGTACATTGTGTTTATGCCTTTCTAAGTAAGTAACCAGCTAACATTACTACTTATAACAAAATAACAAAATCTTAGTGGTTACATTTTTGTAAAAAGTTCCTTTTAGGGACAGAAAATTGGTGTAAGTACAAAACCACATAAATAACTATGTAAATAAATACTTATAATGGGCAATGATAATAATGGTAAATGGCCTGTATTTGTATAGCTTGTCCCGCCTAGGGACCCCAAAGCGCTTTACACACCCAGTCATCCACCCATTCACACACTGGTGGAGGCAAGCTACAGTTGTAGCCACAACAGAAGCGAGGCTGCCATATCACACCATTGGCCCTTCTGGCCAACACCAGCAGGTGGTAGGTGAAGTGTCTTGCCCAAGGACACAACGACCGAGACTGTCCGAGCCGGGGCTCGAACCGGCAACATTCCGTTGATAAGGCGAACTCCCAGCTCTTGAGCCACGATCGCCCCTTAATAAATAATAGCTGTGAAATGTAAAATTATCCACAAACAATAATTTCACAGTTTACTACTTTTATTATCTTATTTTTCAATGGAATGTATATAATAAAGAATATTTATTATATAAAGATAACAGCAGTGTTAGGAATATATGGAAAAACACAGACATCGTGGGGTCTGTGTTGGTGTGTGTGTATCTCAGTGTTGGTGAGTACATGGCCCTAGGGGTAAACACAGGTGAAAACTCGGCAAAAAAAAAAAGAAATCACACAGCTCAGCCTGGCTTCATGCTGCATCGACTTTACTCATTAACACCTATTCTTTTTCCATAACACATGATTCATCTTTGTTGTACACTGGGGACGCTACATTCTTCCTAACACATTGATGACTGGCCTTTTCGGTATCAGCCTGCTTCAAACTAAATTTAATTCACATTAGCAGCAATACCTCAGGGGTGCTCTGTGATTATGTGATTATGGGTATAACAGTAATGCACTAGACAGCACACAAGTACTGATAACACTAAGCAGTTCCCTAAAAGACAAATAGGCACAATTAAAGGAGGTATCCCTACTGCAGCAGCAGCAACAACAACAATAATGATAATGATGATAAAAATAATAATAGTAGTAGTAGTAGTAGTAGTAGTAACAAATCAAATAGCTGAATGCTATTACAAAAAAAGAAAACCCATCTTTATACTTTTTTGACATTTCCAAAGATCTGATTATCAAGATAAGATCCAATAATCTGAAAACAGCATGAACGAAAGACCCGAAATCTCTTCGTACTAAAATTAAAAAACTACAGATTATAAAATAAAGGTGTTAGCTGATAAATACATGCAAATCCTGCAAACATATAATTTTGAGAAATTTGTAAAAAAAAAAAATAAATAAAAAAAAAATAATTGTTAGAATCAACAAAATGCATGCCACGAATGAATATGTAACATATATTACCCACACTGATAAGGTAATTAGTGTGAGGTAATCTTTGCATCTGAATAATCTTTCTAGTTTTGTCCTGTGCATTTGATTTCAAGTCACACCCTATTCCAACAGGACATCACAACTTGTGCAAATACAAGCGTTTCTCCAAGACTAAATTGCCATCTTGTTTCTCCAATGTTCATAGCTGAGCTCACTCGAAAAGAGGCATAATGTCCCAAAAGGACAGGGTGACGAAAGCCTCAATGACAGTAAGTACCAAAGTTGCTTCACTGGAAACAGGGCAGATCTTACTTTTTGGCTAAAGCAAGATTACCCATGTAAGCAAGTAAAAATGAGTAACACCAGTATCTAATCTAACAACAGTAATGAGTGATTTAAAGACATGAAGTATTATTTTTAAAACATTTTCGAATTCTTTACACTTCACAAACACAGTACACGTACTTCTGTTGTTAGTGCAGTGAGTTTGGGGTTTGTCTGCTGATATTCTTTGAATTTCCTGTTTTCTAGTTTGGGTTTACAGTCAGCAGTGTCTGGAAATACTGAACTGTCCCTGGTGTGGACAGATTTGGAGCCAATTATTACCATCTGAATTTTATGACTCATTATCATAGCAGTGTTTTCCTAAGGAGGCAGCAGACAGCAACTTTTGGCAAAAAATCCTTTCAGCCTCTAACTATCTATAAGTAGCTTATCACACTGCCAAATGCTTTCTCTATTTTGTCTGCTTTTCTACATCTGTTTACTTAAATGTGTTAGTTGACGCAACATGACATCAATATGTGGAGTAATTATAGTTTGAGTTATCAGTGTGGTATTCATTCACAAAGAACAACGTGACCTTTGCAAAGTGTCACAGAAAACTTCATTACCACCTCACAGCACATTCTTACTTTCTGATATTTTTAGTTCTCAAACTTTCATTGCGAGTCTTGCAAATCTCAGTTGTGTGGTAAAAATGAGCACAATAATGAAATATCTCCAGCCTAGGCAGAGAGAAAATCAGGAAAACTGCTTGAAAGACACTCAAACAAAAAAAGCTGCATTACTAGGGAACGGAAAATATGCCATCCATGAGGCGAGCACCTGGCAAAAAACAGTGAAAATATGATGCAAATCTTCCTCAGAGTACTGATATAGTAAACCACTGGTGATGACCAGAGGAGAGATCTATAGGTGTTTGGATTTAGAATTCAAATGTTAAAAAAACTGCACACACCTGAGACGTATGACTGCCAACAGCTGGCCCATAACAGTTTTATATGGATTATAAATATTCAGCACACAAACACACCAACACCCTGACAGATCTCTCTCTCGTTAAATTATTTAAGGGCTCAGTGGGTAAAATGAAATCATCTCTCTCTAAGTCTCCAGTTTTGCTCTCTTGCTTACTGCTACTCTGTTGCACTCTCTCTTATCTGTTCCAGTACGTCTGTCTCTTTTCATTGTATATGCAAACAAGTGCATAGGGTTGTGATATGTGTGCATCAACCCTAAAGAACTTGGATAGCACATCCTGTGCAGACAGACGCACACAAAAATTATCATTTTCTTACTTTAACAAAAAAGTTCAAACTGAGGTTTAACTTTTATTTTTATTTTATTGTACTTTTTATCGTGTTTTTCTTTAAAATCCGTGTTCATTGCCAGTTCTTAAAACCCAACTCAGTTAGCTGCGCGTACGCATGTGTAAGTTTTGGTCTGCTGGCTCAAAGTTAGAAGACAGCACGAGTGGATTCATGCTCGGTGAGTATGGGTTTGGCTACAGACAAAATGTCACTTGGAAAATGTCACTGCCTAAATGCCATTGGAGTGTGTGTGAGTGAGTGCATGTGTTCATAAAGAGCGTGAGAGAGAGAGGGTGTGTGGGTGGGTGCAAACTCACACATACTTACGGCACACCCAGTAAACAGGTGTCTACAAACCCAGGGGTTCCTCATTTGGGAGCATAATATTGTTTCCTAAATGCACTGATGATTCACCGCTAGCATGTTGTCAGAAAAAACACAAAACAAAATCTGGATTCATCATATTCTTATGCTCATATACTGCACACTTTCACAGAGAAGCTAAATAAGAGCACAGCAATGGTGTTGTCCCTCACCATTTTGATATACGATTACTGATATAAATTATAGCATATGTTCTTTGGGACTTTGAGTTAATGTGCAAGCTTAATGTGGGCAAATATGTAAAATGGTTGTATACTATTATATTCCAAAGACAAAATGTATTCACTCATCTATGGTTAGTGGCAGCCTAAAGATTAGAAAAATGGCTTTTGACCAGAAGGCAGCAAATCTGAATTTTACAGACCAGCTGGGGAATTCTGGGCATGTAAAATAAATGTGTAAACACTCTCCATCTCTCAACACTTACTGGCATTGTGCCCTTGAGCAGTGCGCTCTCCCTCTTTTGGCTCCAATGGAGCAGCTCATTGAAATAAAGTATAACAGTAGACTATGGCTGTACTGAGAAGCTGCCAGGTGAGACTGTGCAGATGCATGAATATGAAGCAGGGTGATTCTAAAAAAGAGCAAGCGTGCTCAGCAAAAGTCGTCCATGAACAATGGATTAAAAAAAACACGGTTATTCACCCAGAACAAGTCTTCCCTGCCTTCTCTGTCAGCTCTTTCCCCTTGTGTCCTCTATCTCCACCGCATGATGTGACAGGGGACTCGAGGAAGGCCCCAAAGGTCATTCATTCACTGGCAATCACAAACACTTGTTTTGATAGATTAGCTAGTGCAAACCTTTGCATGCTCACTCAGACCTAGGTAGACAAATACCCACATACACACAGAGCTGTTGAACCAACAATACATGCATTCACTCGGGGAAGCTTTTTAAAACGAGGTCTAAAGGAGTCAAAATTCAGCTAAAATGATAAAAATAAATAAATACATTCCAGGTCCAAGTAAGCAAGAATTATAGAAATGTTTGCTGACAGGCAATGTTGCAGACAAAAGTGCATCTGCAGCCTATAAACTAAAGGCTTCTCTCTTGCAGGAAAAAAAACCCACCCAGCAGCTGACAAGTAATGGATATAGAGAGATGAAAAAGAGAAAGGTGAACTTTAGCCAATGACAAACCTATTAGCATAAAAAGATAACACTGCATATACATTATTTTTACACAGAACTATTAAATTGGTTTGTGCAAGGAGCAAGCAGCAAGCAAACTTTTCAGCTGAGAAGCCAGCATGAAAGTAACAAAAGTGCAGTTCCTATAGTACGTGTTTATTATTACATTTTATTATGGTTTGAAGATTGTATTAATAGGGCCAGGGTCTCTTTTAGTGCTAGGTGTGTCTGCAACACTTCACTTCAGCTAGTTCAAAGTGACGGCAGTAGAACCCTCATCTAGTACAACTACACATGTTTCTACAACTACACATGTTTCTTTTCCAAATATTTATTTATAAGTGACTTATGTATGTATGTATGTATATATATGTATATATTGTACTATTCTTAGTTAGCGTATTGTCTGTCTTGTCTTAATGTTGGTTTAAAATGGAGCACTGTAACAAAAAATAATTTCCCCCAGGGATCAATAAAGTATTCTGATTCTGATTCTGATTCTGATCTTCACGCTTGTGGGGCTGGTTCCTTTTGGAGCATTTCTCATGCATTAATATGACAAAGAGTGTGGCTTACTGCGTGGTTACCTGTACTAAAAGCCCATCCAAGAAATCTGTGGTCCAGATTTGGTTAGTGAAACAATTAATTTTATTCTTCTTCTTGGAATTTGGTCTGTGGTCGTAACTAGTTAACCACACTCTCCTGATAATTTAGCACTCTTATCTTATCTTTCTTTTGTATACAACCATTTCTGTATACATGTTTAGGAAGCACACATACACAACAAATCTAATGTAGGAACACTTGTATGTTTCACTTACAATTGCTGTTTATTTTTGTATTCACATTCACTTTGGTTATGTTAAGTGTAAAAACTACTTGTAAAAAACAAACAGTGCTACACCTTTCACAATTCTCTAGGCTTTCTGGGAGGCTTGTTCTACAACATCTTCACGGGGAAGTTTATATTCAATGATGCAATGATACCATGAAATGTAGTAAGACCATGCAGAAACAACCTAGGCCATTTTCTGAAGGAGGGCATCTTAAAGGAAAACATGTCACTTGATACTGAATAGTGGACAGGGGACTTCAATACTATGTGTATATTTATGTACTAGGGGTTCCCCACTCTGGCAGTCTGCTAAAGACAGTATTCATTTATCAAAAACGACACAAGCATTTGATCAGTAAATGTATGAGCAGGTATATGTGAGTGTTTGTTACACTGTAGGTGCACGACAGATATGAAAGTTGTGAAGCCTAAACTGGTGAGACAAGCTTGACAGGCTCTTTGGCACTCCTTTCTATAATGGATAAATGGGCTAAAAAAGCTTCTCTGCCAGTTACTTCACTGACAGTGAATCACATAATGTAACATGTAAACAGAAATTCAACTTGATGATGGCAAATGGGTACACAACTTCATATTTACTGTTTCTCTTGCCCACCTTGTCTATATATCTCTTCAGACATACACTCCTTTCCATTAATCTGACAGCGTCTGAAAGTGCTTGTTCATTTATGAAGCTGCTTACTTTTCCATAAAAGTCCAGACAGCAATGTTATTACTGTATATTGGGTCTTGTAACATTTAAAAAGCATTATCAATATGATACAAGTCTGGATGCATGCAGTCGCGGTAACAGATACAGGCACGTAAAACCGAGCAATGTCTGAATTAGGTCGGCTGTAGGGCTGACTACAGTCAGCGTTGACTCTATAATTTACATCAATGTTCAATTTTGTAAAATATGGTCATTTCATTGCCCTGAATCAAGAGACTTTATTTATCCTGAGGTTGGCTTTGACCCTCGTTGCCTCTACCATGATGAAGTCAAGAGGACATCTCATCTGATCATGGTTTAGTTTGTTAATTTGCAACACTGCTCTAAAATAAATGCTAAAGGTGATGAAAGATTATAATTTATTAGAACATTTTCAATATGGATTAGACCACTGTGTACACTATTAACCCTCATGTCTCCATCTATTGTCATTTCTGTTCTAATAGTGAATATGTCTCTGAATTTAATACACTATATTAATTAGCCAGAAAAATACCTTTTTTCCCCAACCTCACAGTGTTTCCCTGGCTCAGCGTCAATATCAGTAATACCATGAAATTTGGGGCTTTTATAAAAACTGAATGGGGGAATCAGATTAACTGCTTGTTTTCAGTGAATCGAAAGCTGCGATGATTCACTGCTATGAGAGGCGTTATTTTTCTGCGGGGACACAACACTGGAACAGATTGCCATTTGCTACCACGTGAGGAGGCTCTCAAAAAATCTGTAGTTGACTGCCGTAGCCCTCGCACATTTCTAAATCTAACAAATTAAATATCACGATATTTACTCTGGTTTTGAAATAAAATCAGACAAGCTCAACAGCAGGAAGTGACAGTTGTTATTTGAAGTGAGGAGATACTCTCAGAAGATATTTAAGTAGACTTCACTAAATATATTGTTGCAAAATTTTGTTCTGTCTTTGCTGCAAAGCAACACGTCTAACTTATTTAACTGCCTGGAAACAAACTACAAAATACAGTATAATAAATGCATAAAGGCCATAAAAACAATTGTTGCTGAAGTGTATCATCCAACGTCAACTCAGACCTTCACACTGGTGAGCCTGTACAGCACATCCTGTACAGGCTCACAACGATGCACTGAAATCACCAACAAAATTGCATTCAGTCTGAGTCAAAGATAAGTGTCCAATAAACACAGTGAGTAATGAAGGCTTCAGAAAAATGGTCAACACGGTGGACAAAAGGTATGTTATCATCTCACGCAATAATTTTTCCAAAGCAGCAAAACGTCTGCTGTATGCAAAACATCAGAGGGGAAATAGAGCGAGATCTCAGAGCCGCAGAGTACTTTGCTCTGAGTTTTATTCACATCCATCCTGCAGATACAGCCAATGTGAGAAGGTGAGAGACTTTTGCTTCAAGGAGATTTACCTAGGCCAAGTTAATAAACACCTGATTTGTTTGTGTAGATGTTATAATTAATTTTAATGTAGCACCTTGTACATTTTATATATATCTTATGTGCAGCACTTTGTGATTCTGTCTAGAAAGGTGCTATATAAATAAAATGTTATTTATTTTTTTATTTATATATATTTTTCTGTTTATACTGTTCATATGTATATAGTGCTGCAGAGCTGTGCACCCCCCCACATGTTTGCACTGAGTTGGAGATGCTCTGTATCTCATTGTACAACTGTATAGTGACAATAAAGGCAATCTATTCTATTCTATCTAAAACCTTGTTGATTTTATTTTTTTGCTGAATTTGGGTAATTCTTTTAATTTGTCTTTTGGATTTATCTTTTAAACAATTCATTGAATTTAGGTGAGTTTTCTTTTTTAAATACAGCTTTTATTTTACTACAAAGATTTGTACATTAGGAGGAATGCAGCACATAATGAATGTGAAAGCAGTGTTATGTTTACATGGAAGTGCTATGAAACATTTTTGTCACTGAAATCAATGAATAATTGTAACATATGATCATAATCTCAATATTGCCACAGTTCTGCAGTCCCTCTCTCAGCCCGCTCACATAACTTTTGCTGAAATGGATTTACCACCTAACTGGTCAATTAGACTTAAAAGCATATACACACATTCTGTGTAATGAAGAGAAAAAATAAACCCCAGGTAATTAAAAAAAAAAAAAAAAAAAGAGGGACGTGAGAAACATTATTAGGGAGCTAAGTATTTTTCGTACACGTATTATTTATTCAAATACGATCTGAAGTCCTTTTCTTTTTTCCATAATTTCGTATTGGCAGCCTGAAAGGCTCTGCAGGGGTTAAAGTACTTACAGAACACCCAAACATTGATCACGATAATAACAGTGAGAGATCAGAGGATTTCTCTTTAAATGTGGCTGTAAGCAGGGATACAAGTTAATGTTTAAACATGTCTTCTGGTTCAGAAAATAAGTGTTCTCTCATCTTTACACAGTGACGTGGATAGGGCCCTTTTCAGAGGCAGAGGTGAGCTAAACCAAATTAACCTGTATGACTGTACACTTCTCTTCACTCTGAATGCTGTATCATTTTCCCCAAGCTATTTTCTTTGGAATATTCATGTAATTTTTTTCCCCCATCTTCTCATCTGTTAACACAAACACTTTGATCCAAGTGGAGACACTTCACACAAAAATGACATCTGAGATTTACACTGGAATAAGATTTAATTAACATGAACTGGAGAAGACCTGTAAAGAAATGTTTTCTATATGCAGACGTTTACACAAAGACAAACTAAGTATGGGTCATTCGAACAGCGTCTTCACCATGACCCTTTCAGAATCAACCACTTCATTACCCAACACAGCTCTGTCATAAAAGAAATGTGGACACCTTTAAATGTAATGCACTCCACAACCATTAATCAGATTTAGCTTTGTAAAAGTGAACGTACCTAATAGATTAGATGGCTAGTGTATATGTATAAATATGTACACTAAATAAACAAACACACACAAATCACACTTCCCTGTATATTACATTTGTTGACTAGATCTTTGGCCTTTAAGCGAACTGTCTCATTTGTGGGTTGTGCACACAAACAGAGATGTAATCTCTAAAGACAAACAGTGAGCTGGCGACTCTACCACTAATTGGCAACAGAGAGGCTGTCACTGAGTGGAAGACGAACACTGCAGCCGTGTCGTCTCATTAGAAAGAGAGATGGGGAGAGAAAAATGGAAGAGAGAGTAAAACAACAAGATAGCCAGTGAATGTGGGGAGAAAGGGTGGGGTGGAAGGTTGACTTCAGCTAAATGATAGCCGCATGCAAATTAAAGACACACAAACAATAACCAGTGGCAAAATGCATTCACCCGTAGGCATTGAGACAGTGTATATAAATATAGTATAGTATAGAAAACCAGTACTCGAATATGTGCTTTTGTTATTTGTTCTGCTTTTATTCCAAATCAGCTCAGCAACATATTAATATTTTATTTTTCCCTACTTTGTTTTAGATGCCTTGGATATCTTGCCACCTAACAACCATAAAAACTTAACCAAACAGAAACACTAAAACAAAGCACTCGTAAATGTGATTGCTGCTTTTTTCAAAGCAGTGAATATAAAAATTTAAACTTGGGGAAAGGGACTGATTAGGACCTAAATTTTAGTGTAGGATTGCTGTTGATATTTTGTTTTAATCGAACCCCACAAATGTACCTGAAACAGGAAAATCATAATCACCGCAAGCTAAAAATGTAAAACTGTATCAATGTAAAAGCTGCTGCCACATGAAATGCCAAAAGGATAACATAAACTACTGTCCCAGTCAAGTTCATCTTAACAATACCAATCTTATTGCAGAGGTATTACTAAGGTCACTGAAGTGAAGCAACAGTCCAAAGACAAGATTCAGACTAACTAGTTCAGAATATATGCATTGTTTAAACTTGAAAGGTGAAATTAGCCGCTTTGAAAATGCATGGTGTTGAGCCAGCCATGACAGAGGGGAAGAGAAAACAGAGAGTATAATGAAGATGAAAAAAGAATGTAAGACCTGCAGTTAAGCTTCTAAGTAATATCCCCCCCTTTCAAGATCAAAATTCACTCCTTTGGGATGCATTTAAAGCATCAATGCCCCAATGTTTCCAAATTGGTCAACACAGGCGACAAACCGGTCCCACAAAGTTTAAAAGAATGAAAAAATACATGGTGGGTGACTTTGGGTGACTGCAAGTCAAGAAGACAACCTTCTCATTAGGGATACTGCAGGGCCATGTACTGAGTCAGAGTGGTGCACAAGTTTAATTTCTTATTTTCAGACTGCCAATCTGTAGTTCCATCAGTTGGTAAAATTTAATTATCCATTGATTTTCTTTTTCTTTAAGCTGATGATATTTGCTTATTCTGGCTGCATAAATATTCTACAGAATCCTGTACGCCACAAAATAGGTCACGCAAAACTTATTCTTAACCCTTTCTCCCAACTTTCTCTGGTCTTTCCAACTTCTAAGTCCTTATGTAACATGTTTCTTTCTTGGATGCAAATTTGAATGTGTACTATTGTACAAATCTGTAAATATTTTTATGTGCACTTTAGTCTCAGGAGATCAGTTGAGATAACGTAAGTTGGCAGGTTTAAGAAATGACATATTTTAATTAACTTTGCATTACAAATCTGAGTGATCAGTGCCAGATCCAGTGCCTATATCTAACAGATTATGTTTGTGTGTGTGTGTGTGTGTGTGTGTGTGTGTGTGTGTGTGTGTGTGTGTGTGTGTGTGTGTGTGTGTGTGTGTGTGTGTGTGTGAGGGAGAGAGAGAGAGAGAGAGAGAGAGAGAGAGAGAGAGAGAGAGAGAGAGAGAAACAGAGAGAGAGAGGGGGGGGGGGGGATACGATAGTGAAAAGGTTGTTATCTGTCAAATTTTTTCTCCTCATGGCAATGCATCATTAGGTAGAAACATGGCTCCCGGCCCCCCTCTGAGCAAAATGAAGCCTTGGAAGGACTGATGGGAGGAGGAGAGGAAAACAACAGGGGGAGAATGACTCAAAAAAGTATAAAAGAGGGAAAGAAAACTGCAGTGGATGACTGCAGGGGGGGTTGTGTACACAGATGAGCTGAAAAAAAATGGCAGCACAAAGGAGAGTGATACAGACTAAAAGCCGTAATGAGACAGCGAGAGGGCAAAGGAATGTAATTCATTTTAGATTTAAACCTCTTATTGTTTAATAATGTAACTTGTCAGTTTTCCAAGTTCTGCTTTATGAAAACAAAACCAGTTTTCCAAACTGCGGCACAAAGTAAACAGACAAAAAAGACGACTCTCTGTGTGTTTATGTCTCAGCACATTCTAACTCACAGTGTCTCCCTAACAAGCCTTGATCTACGTCTGACTATGATCTATTCTTTATAAAATATCTGTCCAGATTTTTTCATCAACGCTTTGTTCTTGATGTCACATCAGTCACAAGACCAAACTCCAAATCTCCGCACGTGTGTGCATGCAATTTACACACAGCAGTCACAATTATCAGGTTAATTGTCTTCCTTAAAATTATTTTTTATTAGTCAGAGACAAAAAACTAATATTAACCTCTAACCAGAATATTTTACAAAGCAAAAGTGTGTTTTGTCTTTCTCATGGGAGCATGTGCAGAATTACTGGCACATTAATTAAAAAGAGCATTTCCCCAGACTTACTTGTTTATACTTCATGTTTAGAGCAAGTGTAACAAAGTGTACAGCTGAAGCAGCAACCATCAAATGTTGTTTTATATGGAATTACAACCACGACTTCCTGTACTAATGTTTGAAGGAGGCATCTTTCAGAAACCGGCAGTAGATTTGGGATCTGATTTTCAGTACATTTTTAACCTGAATAGGTTTGACTTGCTCATCCTTAATGTTACTACTCAGTACCCCTCCTTCACCTTGCTGGCTTGAAGTGGTGCCCAGTGTCCATTAGTAAGTCGGCTATGAACACATCCTTCTAGACCATAAAGAGTCCCTCTCTTTTCATATATCCATAAAAAGTATGGGGAAAAAAATACATTTTCAGGGGCAGCTCTTGGCCCAATCCTGACACTTGGATTTGTTCACAGCAGCTAAGGTTTCAGCCTCCTTTACTTTGGCAATGTCTGAGCACTTCACTTCTTGTACTGCATTACACTCCAGGTGTCAAACACACAGCACCAGAAAATGATTCAATAAAATAAGTATTTAAGCTGAAATGGCTTGAGCTGGAAAATCTGCATAGAGATAATGATGAGGTCAATAACTGAGCAGGCAGTGGAA
Organism: Astatotilapia calliptera; assembly: GCF_964374335.1. Classification (NCBI taxonomy): domain Eukaryota; kingdom Metazoa; phylum Chordata; class Actinopteri; order Cichliformes; family Cichlidae; genus Astatotilapia; species Astatotilapia calliptera. The sequence continues at coordinate 14,542,085 of NC_137430.1, read as the reverse complement.
ATTATGTGTATGATTATGTGTAGTATGCGAGTGTTCTCGTGGGCACATGCGTGTATTAACTTTTTTAGTTTCCATTTTAATGTGGTCACCCACTGATAAGAGTTTGAGTTTTTGTAAAAGAATGCAATGCTCTCCCAATAATCATGGGGGGCTGATGACTCACTGCCATTTCTTTGATGCTTCTGTCTGTCTCTATTCCTCTCAGAAGAAGCAAACAGAGAGATAAGCAAGGACAGAAGAGAAACAGAGCAGAAGAGTAGCCTGCTACAAAAATGCTTTCCACCGAGTACAACAAATTACGGTGACATCAGGGGATTTGAGTGACAAAGAGGAAAGAAGATGGAGAGAAAGCTGGTGGGAGACAGTCGGGGGGGTGGAGTGGGGTGTAGGGCGGACTATAAAGAATGCTGCTTTAGATGCAGTTTGTCCCTTAGATTTGTCATCTGACACCATCCCTCTTACTCAGCACTTTTAGTGGAGAGGGACTGCTGAGTGCTTCAACCAGAGAGGTGGGGAGAACACATACGTACCCACCCACACAGACACACACATTTACAAATGCACAGGTAGCATCTTCGCAGTGCTGAACAAACTTTTCATGTTACAGTAAGCTGTTTAAAAAAAAAGACAGAGAGCTGCCTGCGTGTCGACCTATGAAACCAGACTTTTCTCTCCTGACAGTTTTCAAGGAGTAACCTATTTATTAAACACAATGAAATGAAGCCAAAAAACCAAACATTCTGTCAGGTCAGGTGGTAGCGCAGGTCACCTACTAATTGGAAGGTTGGTGGTTCGATCCCCGTCTGCTCCAGTCTGCATGCCAAATATCCTTGGGCAAGATACTAACCCCAAGTTGCTTGCCGGTGCATCCATTGGAGTGCGAATGTTAGATAGAAAGACTCGCATAGAAAAAAGTGCTTGTGTGAAGCAAGTTGTATAAAGCACTTTGAGTGCTCAGTCAAAGCAGAAAAGCACTAATAAGAACCAGTTTAGGTCTGTTGACTGAATGTTTTTTTTGGATATAGAGATGAAAAAGCATACAAACTTGCTATTCTTGGTCAGAAGATGAGTCAAGCTGGCCAAAAAAAGACATGGTTCATGTTCAGGACAAATTATCATGCAAATCATAACCATTTCTCTGCTCCTCAGTTAAATGTTAAACATTTCTCTCAGAGAAATTCATAAAACTTGGAGAGATGACAGAGGTGCATTGTGTTATTCTTACAATACATTTCATAAACAAAGGCATAAAAGTCTACACTTACAAATAAGCCTAATTAAATGTGTATAAATATCTTTTAAAATAAAATAAATCTGCTACATCCCTTTTCAAAATGAGATTCAAAGCACAGAGAACGAGTATTACAGTGTCAAACTGCATATGTTTTGTGACTGGGCCGTAGTGCTTATAAGATTATTGACCTCTGCTGTCAAAAGCCAACAGGAAAATGACAAATTCAAAACATCTTTAACAGCCATCCTCTTGTGGGAAGGTAAGCCACAAAACCACTACATACGTTCTGGTTCTTCAGCAGTCTCTTTGCAATCTAATTTGTTCAAACAGTTCAGCCTGTGAGGAGAAGAAATATAATTTCATAAATCCTTTCTAAATTAAAACATGAAGGAGTGGGTATTGACAAAAGCGAGTTAATCCTGCTGTGAATAGGGAAAGGGTGGTTTGTGGGAAATATAAATAATATTTAAAAATTAAGGCACAGCCCACTGCGAAAACTCCTGTGCATACAATTAGACACAGAAAAAAAAAAACACGCTTACAATTACATACACACGCCCAATAATTACTATAGTGGAAAGGCATATGAAATAACCATTACTGTGTATGGATATTCTTGCAGAGATAAACCCACAGACAAAATGACTTAAAAAGAGAACAATACTGTAATTATAAAAATGAGTGAGTTTAGGTTTGCACCGATTTAAGAAAAATCTGACAATTCTGATGTCATCTGAAGAACGAGAAATTAAAACCACACAGAGTTAGCACCAAAACAATGAAATTAAATACAAGATTTAAAAAAAATGATGAGTTCACACCCAAACACTTAGAGCCTCTTTTGCACAAAAACAAAAGGAGCTTTTACAGTGATGTGAACGAGTCCCTGCAAAGTCAGCATCCTCCGCTATCCTTACATCTCCTTTGCACTGCCTCGCCTTGTCAGAAAACGCTTCTGTTCCACCCAGCACGCCAGGGGCAGCAACTGGGAGCGAATGAGTAGATTCCAATTGCACACACAATCGTTAAAGCAATAGAGTCAATAACCCAAAAGAGAGGTTTCATGTTTGCCATGCCCACTAGCTCCACTGTGTCTGGTTTCACAGATGCACTAAATGCCCACTGGGTACATTTTCTTTCTTTCCATGCAAAACACAATGTGGCCTCTGATACTGTGTGTAGCACAAGTTCACGTGGTGAACATGCTGCACATGTTTGCAGCCCAGAGCTAAATGCCTTTGCTGCGTTTCAGATAATTCTGATCTCATTGTTGTCCATTAATTCCTGATAAAGGGCACCTTGTCAGGCACAGCCCTTACATGAAAAGGCACAGAGCTTGTGGATGGCAGATAGAGATGACGACCTGACAACCAGTGCACAGGTGCACTGAAAGCTAGATGTGTTAGGATCACCCATGATAGTTTTTTCCCCCAATTTCTCTTCTTTCCTTATTATTCTTTATAAATGTCATTTCTGTAAACACAGTATAACATCCACGAGCCAATAAATGACATTCAGGATCACTACAGCTGAAATGCAAAAATAATAACAAAACAAAAGGCAATGCAATAAATCAGTTTTATTTTGAATGGATGGTTGACTCTGGTGCACCGTGCTGGATTATTGCTTTGCAAACCTATGCAGCTGATATAGGGAATGGGTGAAGATAGTTGGAGTGAAGCTCGTGATAGGTTTATTGAAATGTCACTGTGAGTTGTGTGGAAGTACAGGCTGTATCCTGAAGAGGGCTGCAAGATGATTCAGCTTTATTGTGTGTGTGCTTGTATGTACTATATACCAATTTGGTGTAAATGTCAGACCTCGGTTAAACAGAATCTGCACATAATTCAAGTCATTCTTATAATACAAGACGAGAGGAGTGCACCTTATCATTATCATTATCAGCATTTTTAATATCAACATTAATATCAAAATCTCCATACTTTTATGCATCATACACATGCTTGCTTTGGATAAAATGACATTAAAGTGATATTTAACATAAATATTGTAATTCAACTTGTATAACTACAGTTGGCCCTTCAATATGTTTTCATGTTAAATTTAAAATTACAGTGGTGGTGGGAACCCAGATATAGCACACCTACTGAAGGCCAAAAGCTGATTAAGGGATTCACTGATGTGATTACTCACAATCACACGCTTTCTCTTTTCCTGTTATGCTCCTAATTCCATCTTAGGTGGTGTTAGGTGCCAAGAGGACCCTTTTATGGCCCCAGTTATCTAATTGAGGATGGATGGAAAGCACTTTAGCTTTTAGCATTTGGTAGCAGAGTTGAGAGAAAACAAACCCAACTGGGGATGAATCTGAATGTTAGCACAAATGATACAACTATGCCCAGGTAAAATTCTTTCCCACTTCTTTTGTATGAATCTTGTGTTTTGTATCATCATGGTTTGAGAGACCTAATTGCTTTAGCTTCCTATTTTGACTGTAATTATTTATCCATTCACTTTAAATATGGCAAGCATGATATTATGAAACTTATCTTTTTTCTTTAATTCATACCTGGCTCTTTTACATTTCATCTACTACTCAAACAGTAATGTTTCTTAACAAATGCAGTTTTGTGTCCTTTCTTTCTACCTCATGTTCTGAGCTCCTTGCTCTGATACTTCCACTTTTCCCTTGTGACCAACCAAACTTCTTTTCATTCATTCATCGAATCCTTCGACTTGTATTACCCAATTAATTTCCTTATCTTTACTCACCAACAGTAAAAAAAAATCCCTTTGGACTGCTATTAGTTCTCTAAACAAAAGGCTTCCACTGTTTTTGTGCGGCCAATTATAGCACGATAAAATATTCTTGGTCCAGATGTTGCTTTCCTGCGGCAGATGAGCTGGAGTCCCTGGAAAGGTTTACCCCCACAGTTTGAGTTGAAGAGTATCCATATGTAAACAATGAGGCTAAGCCTTGTAGACGGTGCAAGAAAGTGTGTGTCTAAGTGTGTCTGCCTGCATTACTGTGTGGAAGAAAGAACTAGGGAATCACCATGTGTGTATCTGCATGTTAGCCAGGGCTCTTGGGAAAGTATGCGAGCCATAAATGTTAGAGGCTTCATCAGAGTGTAACAGAGAAGAGAAGAGAAGAAGATGACATGCAACATATTCTTTTTCTTCCACATACAGATACCAGCCTCATCCCTGCTGGACACAAATGTATGCATGCAACATTTTTTCCCAACAAATCCAATAATGAGGATTGAAAGACAAAGAAATGTCAGCAGTGCCTTCTGGGAGATAGTGATGTATTTCAACAGGGCATTGTGGGAGGCTGAGTGCTGTGATGCACGCTTTACAAACACACACAGAAACAAAATAAGCCCAAGCCACTAGGGTTGAAGCCCACATCTTCCAGAAATAACTTGCCATGCAGCTGACAAAATGTAGAGTGACACAGTGTGCTGTCTCCTGGCTTACCTGTGGCCAGCGTGGCCCACAGGGCAAACACTCAGCCGGTAAGTCCATCCCATCTTTCTGTCTCTGTTTCTGAGTCACACTCTGTCGTTCTTCTCTTGTTTCCTTCTCCTGATTTCCTTACTCTCTTCTTTTCCCCCCATCGTCTGTGCACTGCCATCTCTCATTACATCAGACTTCACAACAAGCTTTACAGTGTCCTTCTCTAAGCCTTCTCAAAGCGTCATCCCCCTGAATATTTTACTCCATTCTGTTCTAACTCCTCTGTTGCTTTTTTATCTTTCTCTGCTAGTCTCATAAAGATTTTCCCTTTTTTCTGTTGCGGTGTCCCTCAAATTATTCCTACGACACTTGTGTCAATGCAATGATCTGATTTTATAAAATCTTTTTTACCCTGTCTGTATGTAACAATATTACATGCTTATTGATGCAAGAGGAAAACCAACAGAAACAGAGAAGTGTAGAAATACCACGGGATGAGAGACATATCCACTGGAAAAAAGACTTTATCTTATTTTAGGATAAACAATATCAATGAAAAGTTGCCAACACAGCTAAAAAATGTCCTGCACACTGCATGCATGAGTGTGTGCACGTGCATGCACATGTGCATCGGTATAGTATTGATGGCTGTACTCCCTCAATGTGCCATAATTGGCTGTTTCAATGAGCAAATGCCAGTGAAAATTCTAGGTTAGAGTTAATTATCATTAACTGATCAGTGACAGGCCTCTAATTACAGCTGGTTCATCAGTGAAGTATGCCAGCTGGCTAAAAGGCAACGTTATTTTGCATGATATGCAAAATGCCAACTAAATGGGAGAAAATGCTTAGGTTGCAGTCGTACCTGTTAACCAGAACATGGACCTGAGAGTCAGCTGTGTGGTACTACAGCAGTAGTGTTGATAATTTATTTAAATTCTTAGTGGTGATGACTAATTAACATAATCAGAGCTGCCCACCACTAAGAAGGATGCAGAATTGTGGGAAGACATACTTTAACCCACCTACAGGATGTAAGACAATGTTTTCTTTCGATTTAATTTAAAATGTTGAGATGTGCATTTAAGTATAAACAAATTATAAGCAACACCAACAACCATATTGCCTTTTTTCAATGTAATGTTTCCTTTCTGGGGTCTTTAATTGTAATATTATTTGCTTGACTTACTTACTTTAAAATGGAACAACTTATTGTAATATGGATTAAATGAAGATTATTAACCATCCTGCTGTTTTTCAAGGTAAGATTCTGCTCCTTTTTGTAGGTAAACACACGGGAAACTGTAAATAGGTATCACTTGAAAAAACTGTTCTACTTGCCAAGACTGAAACTAAGCTGTTCTACTCTTGGCAAGTGAGATATAAACAGGCAAAATATTCGTCCATACCAAGCAGAAAAGTATTGGCTTGGCCCAGAGCAGCAGCAGAGGGCATTAGCTATACTTTATACACCTCCACCCCCTGTAACTACTTAGTCTTCACCCTCATTGTTTCAAAGAAAATGGCATGAAGAGAATTTCTTCTTCCTCCCTAACACTCTGTCTCTCTCTCTATCAGTGGCTGCCTCACTCTTTCTTGTTCTCTCTTTGCCGCGTCTGCTTCCCTTTGTGGTTTCCATACCCAAGACTGTTCGCTCCATTACTATGCATCAGCTGATCTACAGACCAAGTTTTAAATGTTTAATGCTGAGTTGACAGACTTGGTCTCCAGCCAGCCATCAAGGAAGGCCATAGCAGCCTGGTGCGGGTTGAATGCCTCACCTTTCAGAGGCAGATTACAGATGCACACAGACCCTGATCAAGAGCTCCAAGAGGTGAGGGAATAAATCTCCCGTGACAGGGAGGTTGTCTTAGCCTTTACACCCAGTATCTCAATTGAGGTGAAGGGGTAAAGTTGTTCTAAGTCATGCCACCTGAGAGAGGAAGTGCAAAGGAGGCAGGAGAAGAAGAAAATGACAGAAAAGTACTGTGGTAGGTAGAAGGTGGGAGGGAAAAAAGAATGAGTATGGCACTGAAAATTATAACAAAGGGAGCTATAAAAACATAACACACTAGGACTGATGAAAGGAGAATGGAAAGGATGTGTGTGCCAAATATGAGCGCAGAAATGAAAAAGAAACCCGTGGAGGATGGTTAGGAACGCAGGGTCTGATAAGGTCATTGAAGCAACAGAAAAGTTTGCAAAACTCCTTCCACAGCATTGGGCAAAATCATGCAAATAAAGCTGAATAAATAGAAATAAGGTTAAGTTAAAAGGAAGAAGGAACAAAACTGACAGATGACTGACAAGTTACTGGCAGCCCACTCAAGCAGAAGTGCACCACAGAGACATAAGACAGATGGAGAGCAGCACAGGGAGGGACAAGAGTGTGGGAGGTAGTCATGGGACACAAAGATAAAAGTAGGGAGGTTTAAAAAGTTAAATAACAGGCTGGGCAGGTGAAGACAGAAGAAAGGACTTATAAAGAGAAAGTCAGGAAAGAGAGGAGAGAGAAAGCAGGAACAATAAGTGACAAAGACAAAACACTCAAGATTGATGGAAGCTGGATGATTATGAGGAATGGCTCGGAAAAAAGGGGGATATCTGAGAGGGGGGAGAGACAGAAAACTGCGTTTTTAGTACAACTCTAGTGACAGTTACAATTAGGCCAGACAGGGTAGAGCGACTATCATGGGCATATCCCACTGACAATATGACACTTCCACCCCAAAACTGGAGTAAAAAGAGTAAAAAATAGTAAATGAGGTTTCAACTCTTACCACTACTAAAATATTCACGATCCATTCATGGGTTCAAAGGGAATTCCCATATGATGACATGACTTTTCAAGACTAGCTGATCCCTCCCAAAAGAGAAAAGCAGAGAAATAAGCCCCTTGGAAACTCTTTTAATCATTGTGCATCTTCTGCTACAGGAGCAATGGAGCAAGTTGTGTTATTGCATTAAAATACATTTACAAGGGAACAATAGCTGACTTTGCCAGCCCACCTCATGCCAACTTACGCAATTGCACACGCACTGGTTTTACCGGTCTCTTTATGACCAGTGACTTATCTGTTTATATGACAAACATGGATGGTTGTATCTTTAAAATTTGCCCTCCCATTTTGAAAACATAACCATTAGGGGTCCATAAAACATAATTAAAGTTGCAAACAGAAACAACAGAGACACTCTGTTGAAAAAAGTTTTATCAAACTTATTAATCAAACTTTATTTGCCTTCCAGCCTTTGAGCTACTGGCAATGATAGATTTAAGCACCAAATAATGATGAGCACATTTAGCTGAGAAAATTTCTATGGCAACCACAAATTACTTAAAAAAAAAACAAACAACGACAGCTAGGAACACAAGCAAGCTCATTAGAGATGGTTAGATGCACATCTCGAGCTACCGCAATGCATTGTGGGTATCTGTGTGTGTTTGCATGTGTGTGCATGTGTGTGTGTGTGTGTGTTTGTGTTTGTGTGAGAGAGACAGCAAGCTAGAAAGAAGCGGTATGATGCATTTGCAACATCAAAATTTCATTTATTCCTTACACACATAATGCAATCAGAAAATGCAACACAGGGATGAATGATGGGTGGAGGTGCAATGGAGCAGTAAGGGTATACAGGAAGGAAGACTGAGACAACAACAGGAAAGACTGATAGAGTGAGAGAGGGGGAGAGAGAGAGAGAGAGATGGAGTGATCTGCCTTATTTCCAACACAACTCCAGTGACAGACCAATTCTTCATTAACCAGTGTCTTTACAGTGTATATGTCAAGCCTGGCGGCCAGACAACTGCAGAAGAGTGTGATCATAATTTATCTATTTAAAATGCCGAAAGGGAGAAGACTACGGTGCCTTGCAAAGCTGTTAGCTGAGCCTTCCTGCTGGGCTGTGTACAGCACTGACATATTATACTTGTGATGGTGGAGATAACTGAACTCACAACTTCACAGAACAGCATATGGAGATGTAATGTTGCATACAGTAAGCACAAAGCCATAACTCACGTGCTGGGATGGAATGTTATATGACATGCCAAGAGTGTGGACATATGAATACCTTGCAAAAACAAGGTAAGGGAAGTACTTCTGAAGTGAACGCCACTAACAAATTCTACCTTCTTTTAAATAGCAGAAATTGAATAGTGTATTAGTGCAGATGATGCCATGAAATATTTGAAGTATTGGAGTGGTGGTCCACTTTAAATTGTGTATTTTTTTTTGTGTATTTTTTTTCTTTTTATCTGTATTCATATATTAGCTACTGATAATTAGCAAAATACAAATTCTATGGCTGTTGTAAATACATGATTGAAGAATAATACACCACAGATTTCCCTCTATCTGCAAATTTGATGCGATGCAGTCTATGACAGTAGGATACATTACAAATTTAAGTAGCATTGAACAAAACAGACCACAACCATTGACTATGCTATTAGCATTCTTCAACCTTAGTCAGGCCTTGAAAATATTCATGAATTGTTATATTTCTTGCAAGGACTTGGCCACCCAGTGCGTTAACCTCTGTACCTGCAGTCTCAGGGAAAGTGACTTACTGTCTACACTACAGAATCTAAAGTTGAAATGTTTACTTCGGTCCAAAATACATGCAGTAACAATGTGAAAAAGTCATCTAGTTTTACAACTACCACCAAATAGTTTGGTCAAATTTGCTCAAGCATTTGGCGAAACATTAAATGTGCAATGAATCCCTGTGAATACCATTTCAAACATCCTTTTAGTATCTAAAAAATTCATTTTTGGTTGCATTTGAATGAACATGTAGAATCTGGCTTTGCAATAACTGGAAAAAAAAGTGCGAGTGACAAACTTTTGCCTTGACCATAGGTTTTTAATCACTGTGCTGAAAAGCTTAATAAATACTTTAAGCAATCATGAAATTTAAAGCATCAACTGAGTCACGACAGCTGATCACGCAAAATAGGTTCTGCCTCCAGGTCTTATGGCTTATGCTGCACAAATTCTTAACATGACTAGACGAACAAGACAAACATTAAAATGGGGTTCCTGCAGATTCGCTTCCTGAACTCCTAAAAATTATAAAGTTGACATGGTGTAGCATAGCATATAACAGTAATTGACTGGGCAACACATTGACAGCAGCTTTAACAGGCTGCGAGGTGAATTACACAGCAGGGTTACAGAACTCAATTAAAATGGCTAGTCAATAAAATATGACTGCAGATCCACCACACTATCAGGCAGGCCCTCAAATATTAGTCAAGAGTAAATTAAGTCTGTTCCCAGCCAGCACTGCAATCAATAAAAGGTTAGCAAAAACAGGTTTGACATCAGTGCTGGCTGAACTATGAAAAGCACTTGACACCCATCTACCCACCCGAGCCTTTTAGCATCTAGCAATACAGGACTGTTTGTAATGTAGTGCTTCCAGGTATGACGCTGTGTCCCAATTCAGAGGTTAGATCCCACAGAATGCTAATTCAGATTACAAAAGGAGATATGTTTAATGGAAACATATTGGCATGCTTCTATTAAATAGCGAATTAGTGATAAATAGCATTCAGTGGTAAATGTACAGTGTTGGGAAGGTTACTTTTAAAATGTATTCCACTACAGATTACAGAGTACATGCCCCAAAATGTATTTTGTAACGTATTCCGTTACGTAATCAATGAGAGTAACGTATTCTGAATACTTTAGATTACTTAATATATTATCATGCTTTTTACAACTACATGGATGTGATTTATTACTATTACTGAAGGTTATTCACCAATACCAACTAGATTGTTAAATCTTAATATAAAATGAGTAACAGTAGGATGGACATTAGGTAAGGCTGCACTTTTTGCAGCGATCTCATATGGAAAACTATTCCGCGTGTATATAAAACAGGTCGGGCTCGTAGCTGAAAACTAGCTTTACTTTGCTCTCTGGGTCAATTTTGCGAGCAAGAGACAGAGAGAGGCATTGAAAGGCTGCTCCAAAGGAATTTATTGTTTCGGTGGAAAACACGAACACAGTGTACTAGCTTACTTACAACTGGGCTCGTCAGGCACTCTTCTTGGCTGCAGTGGTTATTATTATTATATTTACATGCTTCCATCTCCCGTTTCTGCTCGATGATAACTTGTACTGTCATTTTTCTCCCTCCCTCGCGCTCACAGACACATCATGGGTATGGCAGTCCATTCTCCCTGCAGCACGGACTACACTGCCCATGAGGCTACATTCTTTAGGCCTATGCCTGTAACACTGCCTATTGCCTTCATATTAAATAAATTTTTGAATAATTTTTTAAAATATTTCTACACGTCATTATGTGGGCTGCAAGTAGAGGTGACATGGGCCGTGAGATTGAGACACAGGCGTTAAAGCCTCTTAACCCTTTAAGACCTACCATAGAACCAAGTCTGCCAGAGCTTATATTATATTTTTACATGCTGTAGTGCCATTTTTGGGAGCATTTCAAGTTGATATACATCAATACAACCATTATAGCCCAAATTTTAATAATATGTATGCATTAAGTGCATAGTAATTACATAAATTGCAAAAAAGTGTAATAAACTACAAAAAAATTGAAAATCGTTTTTGTTTTTTAACATATATTTCTAGTTAGAGAAATTTAAGAGGCTTATCCCTCAAAACTGTAAATACAAAAAAGTTGCACAAAACAGTTTCCCACCACAGGAAATTTATTTTGAGTGTCTTCATAGTTTTATTTTTGAAATACACCAATATTTATACACTGCAGGAAAAATGAAAATAAGATAAGATAAGATAAGATAACCTTTATTAGTCCCACACGTGGGAAATTTGTTTTGTCACAGCAGGAAGTGGACAGTGCAAAAGTTATGAGGCAAAAATTAGAATACAATAAGAATAAATACAGTACACAACTGTACAGAATAGAATAAAATAAAATACTATATACAGTAGAATAAAATAAAATAAATATACAATAAGATAAAAATAGAATACAAATACAGATACTATATACAACTGAGTAAAAATACAACGATGACAGAAAGGATTATTGCACTTGGTATTATTGCATATGTATGGATGTGTGTGCTTGATCAGTTAAAGTCTTTATTATGGAGTCTGACAGCAGTGGGGAGGAAAGACCTGCGAAATCTCTCCGTCCCACACCGTGGGTGCCGCAGTCTCCCACTGAAGGAGCTGCTCAGTGCTGTCACAGTCTGCTGCATGGGGTGGGAGATGTTGTCCAACAGGGATGACAGCTTAGCCGCCGTTCTCCTGTCACTCACCACCTCCACTGGGTCCAGAGGGCATCCTAGAACAGAGCTGGCCCTTCGGATCACCCTGTTCAGTCTCTTCCTGTCCCCAGCAGAGATGCTGCCGCCCCAGCAGACCACACCATAAAAGATAGCAGAAGCCGCAACAGAGTCATAGAAGGTCTTCAGGAGTGGGCCCTCCACTCCAAACGACCTGAGTCTCCGCAGCAGGTACAGCCTGCTCTGCCCTTTCCTGTAGAGGGCGTCTGAGTTATGAGTCCAGTCCAGTCTATTGTTCAGATGAACACCAAGGTACCTGTAGCTGTCCACAGCCTCAATGTCCATACCTTGGATGTTCAGTGGTTGCAGTGTATAAATATAATAAATATAATAATATAATAATGCAAATTTGCAAAAAAGCAGCATATGCATCAAAATAAACTATTTCCAGCAGTGCAATATGAGTCCTAAGCATCCCAGAAACAACACAGAAAGTCATAAAGTCAAAGATAACTTTTAAAAACACCAGTATAAGCTCATGAGGCCCTGATGGTAAAAAACTACATTTCTGCGAAAATGACGTCACTTCTGGTTTCGGGCAGGTCATGGCGGACATGTGAAAGTTCGCGCTGACGTCTATTCCAACACAGGAAGTGTTATGAACAGCTGATTGGATTGGCAAAGCGTGTTTCTGGAATATTATGTTTGTGTTGCTGCAAGCGCTTTTTATGCAGTTTTTGCAAAGCTATATGTGGAAGGAAACCGTGACCTAGGACCTGATGGCATAAGATGTAAGTACAACTTCTCCGGTTTCATATGCAAAAAAAATTTTTGCGCTAGCTTACGTGGTTGCAGTGCTACCGGGATTTAAAAATAGTTACGCAAAACAGAGTGTGCCCGCTCCGATCGGTTTTAAAGGGTTAATGCATGTTTTGTTTGGGTTTCCACCGGCATGAAATTACCAAAAATAGAGAGGGCATAGCCTAACATACGAAACAGGAAAAGACCGCTGTGTAATCCCTTTATTTCAACAAAGTAACTGTATTCTGAATACCACCCCTTTAAAAGGTAACTGTAACGGAATACAGTTACTTATATTTTGTATTTTAAATACGTAACGGCGGTACATGCATTCCGTTACTCCCCAACACTGTAAATGTAGCAATGTAAATTTACTGTACTGCCAAGAAATTAACAGTAAGGACAGGAAGTTAGCAAGAAAAGGGATATTAAGGCCTGGATGGCATTGTTTACTCCCTGCTATTGTCTTTTATTTTATGTCAATCATCTATAATATTCTTGACTGTACATCTCTGGTAAAAATAATAAAATGACATATTTGTATACACTTCAAATTGAAATTGAAGTAGTGCACAATGGATTGAGACACAGGACAGATCAATTTAATAGGAGTGGCTACATAGTTCGTGTAAAACTAAAAGATGCCCGCACCTCTCAAATCTTGTCAGCATATTTGGGATATAAAACTGCAAGCCTTGACCGATTGAGCCTCTCAATTGGACTGCATATCTGGCACAGTTCAAAAAAGCATGCACAAAGAGCAAGAATTTCTGGATTATTAAGGTTTATAAAACAGAGAATTGATAAATACTTTGGTATTTTCTGAGCTCTTCGCCTCGCATGCTCTTTAATGGCTCTTTCCATCACAGAGTAATCTTTCCATTTTCTCATTTTCAGATCGATGGAGACTCAAGGAGAATGAAAGGCCTATTTCCTCTCAAATGGGGATAAAGCTTAACACACGGGGCCGTCTCATGTTTTCTAACCATGTCAGCTAGGCTACAGAACTAGTGGCACCAAGTGTAAAGCACAAGTAAATCTTTGAACAGTAGAATACAGACAAACATTACAAAGATTCCAGTGTGCTATAAAAAGCAGAGCTATAGTTGCTTAAGGGATATAAATAACAGTGTATCATTAGAACAGTGCAGAGTGGGAGAGACAGTCGACAGAGAGAACAGCTTCATGAAAACAATAGAGCGAACAAGTGAAAGCAGTCCAGCGTCTGTATCAGAAAGGTACTCTTCAAGCACCCACGCAACTGCATCTGTTGTGTATGTGGAGGATTTGTGAAATGGGAGGAGAGGACAATGGAGCAATTGAAGGTCTTAGCAACAACATTTCTCCACTTCTGTCCAACAGGATCTTCCCTGTTCCCTGACCCCAACACTTAGCTTTGCCTGTAAACAGAGGATCCTGTCACACACATTCAGTCTGTTAGTGTTTTTCTAGTAAATCAGTGTGTGGTCTCCCAAGTCTGGCTCATTTCCAGACTTGGGAGATTGCTTTACTAAAATATGCAACTGTGCTGCTTTAGACCAGCTGAACCCTTTAAAGCTCCCAACACCATATGCAGGAAGAGTGGTAACATACAGACATGTTATCACCATGTTACCATTTTGTTACCACGATGGAAAAAAAGATTTTCTTTTCTTTTAAGTACATCATTAATGCTTCCATAGCAATTAGGTATATAGCAGCAAGGTGGTGCTAATCAAACACACACAATTACTTGATCATCAACAAGTGAATCTGCCACAAAAAAGCAGACGTTTTGGAAGTTTGTGGATTTGGAGGATTCAGGGATATCAAGGACAAAAGATAATGAGCAATGATGTCAGAAAAGCTATTGTTGATGCTTATAAATCTGGGGAAGGGTTTAAGTCCATCACTGGATCATTGGACCACTTGATCATTCACAAGTGGAGAACACAGCCTCCAATCTTGCCAGGAGTGAACATCCCAGCAAATTCACCCCAATGCCAAACCATGCAACACTTAGAGAACAGTTAAAGAACCCAAGATTTGGTTGTACTTTAGCAGCAAATTTAGGAGTTCTTCTGACGATGTGTATAAACAAATGACAGCCTGCGTGCCAGACTTCCTCCTTGTGTCTTGCCTTAGAGATGCAGGCTTCTCTCTTACAACACTGTCACTAGTTTCTCTGCTTCATCTGGGTGTAAACATTTTTCCTTATATAGATAAATCAGGGCGGTGCAGTATGCAGATAGTATGCAAATGGTATGGAGATTGCACAAGGCTGCTAGTTCAGAATGATTCAAATTTACACTAACATATGCACCATGGTGAGAACAATATACGCTGGTATGCATGTTTCATAAATCCAATGGTAATTCTACATGCATTTGTTGCACAGGGTCAAAACCTTTTCATGCAAATATTAGTAAATGATGCCCAGTAGATGCTTGACCCTAGTACGGGACTACTAAAAGCCAAAAAAAGCACATCAGCACACAAACCTCAAGCATAGTGGTGGAAAGCTAAAAATAGTTTTGCAGCCACAGAACCTGCACCTTGCAGTGATTGAGTCATCCATGAACTCCTTTGTGTACCAAAGTATTGTAGAGTCAAACAGGAAACCATCTGTCCAAAGGATGAAGCTTGGTTGAAACTAGGTCATGCAACAGGGCAATGACCCAAAACACAGCAGCGAAGTACAGGCCTCAGCCCCACTGAAATGCTGTGGCAGGACCTTAAGACAGCTGTGCAAAAACAAATGCCCCCAAACATCAGTGAACTCATGCAATGTTGTAAAGAATGTCCTTAATGATGTGACAGACTGATGAAGTCATACAGAAAATGATGTTCTCTGTAAGACTTTGTTCAGATTCTGTATGATTGAGTTATTGCTGTAAATGACACTTAGAGTTAAGAATGAGCATTAGCAAAAGCTATCTGTAAAATTTTAGAATCAACATTACAGTTGGGCGCATCCTGTGTTAATTACTAGAATTTTAAATCCACATTAGGCTTTTGGCTATTCCATTATCATTCAAGATATTGCTAACAAGACTGCAAGCAAGAGTGTTCAATAGCATGCAGGCAAAAGCAAGCGTGAGCAATTTGATGTTCAGGTAGCATTTTGCATGCAAATATTGGGGGTGGCGGGGTTAACGTTATTGTTGGGATTCAAGGTTCAGCTATGCGACTAACAGAAAGACCTCTTACTTCACACATAGGATCAGCACTGGGCTTTGCTGTAGCGTTAAAGGCTAATGAAACAGTGCCCGGTGAGGGAGAGGAAATGACTGGAAGTGAGAAGGTAGAGCTGGCATGGGGGCTCTGTTATTGTGATCCTTACAGGTGAGGCTTGATCACATGCTTATAATTGGGGTCTCACAATTCTGCTCACAATAAATTCATGCAAAGATACACACATGCAAAAAAATCCAAACAGCTTAATTTTTGTTTCATGCAGGTGCGGGCATATGGACGCTCAGTAAATTCAATTATGTAAAAAGTAATCACAGATACATAACCACAGCACACATCTCACAGGGTTGTGGGATTTTGGCAGGAACCAGTCTGTTTATTTGTGGATTTTCCAAGGTCTCTGTGATTAAAATAGCTCCAAAGCACTCCTGACACTCCATTACCCAGCATGCCCCGGGTGAGGCAGGATCGTACATATTGATTTCATGCCTCATTAGACTTCCTGTCTAACAATGCCATTGTTCTTCCTGGTTCTACAGGATTCTGCATCATTCAAAAATGGCCACATATAAATCTGGGTGGGGAGAGTGGGCACATAACAAATGAATACATTAATACTGAGTTAGGGCTCATTGGGAGCATCATGGAGCAACCCTTCACAGGTTATAGGCTTCTGGCCCAATTTTCAGTTAAAGTTGTTAACAAACTGTTTCTCCTGTCACAGTGCAGCCAGATACTGTTTCAAAATAATCTATCAGCACAAGTTCTTTCACTTTGTCTGTAGTTTTATGACCGAAGTCATCATGACCCAGGAAAATGGGCCAAGAATCCACTGTGTATCAAAATAATATGAAACAGATTCTTTCCATTTGTTTTTTAAACAAATATCTTGAGTCTTCTAGCTCATTAAACCTCGTTTAGATACTCAAAAAAGCTACAGCTACACGGGAGATGCAAAGTGTCGTCTTGTCAGACACACACTGCCTTCGTGCTCTGTTAGTTCTGAGCATGTCAATTTAAATGTAAATGAGATTACCTGATTGATTGTGAGATGAGATTTTTTTAAAAGTTGGGCTTCATGGTACATTGCTATCATTTTTGTTACGGCTACAGCTTAGCAGTTCTGACTGGGATCATACATGTATGTCGACAATCAACACTAAGTGCTCTCAGACTTGCGTTGTTGGAGTTTCCAGGTGTGAAAGAGCCATGCCTACATCCTTACTGTTAACAGACGAAGCAAGACAGTGCTCAGTCAAAAGTATTTCTTGTCTATTTTATGATCAACATGTTTATTTTTATAAAATATTATTACATTATTAATATATTATTACATTTAGTGTTTATTTTTGTGGCGTTGGTAGTCTGTACAGTGTCTTACAATATTTATTTATTTTATTTCCAACAAAAGAGATCGTTCCTTGCGTATTCAATGGCTGCCACTGAAAGGTAAGTCTGTCTATATTCAATCTTTCATATCCGCTCTTCTATTTTTTTCAGACTTTCTCCTTTATCTACCAGCAATAATATTCTCCAAGCCTTTGCATTTTCTCCTGTTGCTGTTTGTCTTTTCTTGTCTCTTTCTTGCAGCCCACATCTTACCTCTTCTCACACCCCTTCTGTTTGCACTCACAAACACACACTCTGCATGGTTTTCATGTTTCATCTGATATTTGTTGCTCATTCTTTTTGTTCTTTCTATCTATCTCTCTCTCTGTCGCTCTCTCTTTGACCCAAAGCAAGGCTGCTGCAGTAGCATGCAGCCTGCCAGCTGCCAGTTACGATGATGGTGACAGTAGTGGGGTTGCTGGCTAAGTGACGTTGAATAAATGGAATATTCCACCTCAACTAGCAGACACAACCTGAACTCATGCACACACACATACAAGAGCCTACTTGGCCAACTTTTCCTATGGCTACAGTACTTATGAGTTAGTGTCAGGCAGCCGAACATTACCCTTTTTCTGCCCTAGTCTCCCACAAAGGCTCTTTCCATGAGTAAATGGCAAGGGGATATTGCTACTGTGACATACCTCCTACTCAAGCTTGCATCAAAATCTCTTCAAGTCATCTTGGCAGCTTTTAGCTTCATCTAAAAGCCACAAGTCATTGTCAGGAATAGGCCTTTCACATTAAAACTGCAGCTGGCATTTGTGAGTGTGTATTGAAAACACACACACACACACACACACACACACACACACACACACACACACACACACACAGACACACACACACACAGTATCTGAATATGTGTTTCCCTTTCTTTTTTTGCTAAATATGTTTATTAGCAGAATTGAGACACTTTCCTTTCTACCTCTAACAATCATTTTGAAGACTGTAATATACTTATAAACATGATTTACACCGTTTACATGCACGCCGAAGCAGGCAGAAGCACATACACAGCCACACTGAATGCACCAATGAGCATATGCAATCCATGCAATCTATTACGTGCACTTAGTTCAGTCATAGATACAGTATTCACTCACCAAATGTATGCAGGCAAGCTAATGTACTGTTTTCACATGGCACTGTGACAGAGATAATGATCAAAGTGCAGGACATTAAAGGTACACATTAAAGTGAAACATGCATCAAATCTAGTTTTGAGAGTGAAAACAAGAGAGGTTTGAAGGTCACTTTAAGGCTAACTCTATTTAATTATATTACAGCAGTATACAGCTTTACTGTTTACATGTTTCTGAATTAGTTAAAAGGTTCTATAAGGTTATGATAACTTTATAATCAATATAAACCAGAATATGTTTTTTACCTCTGACTAATTACACCTTACAATTTCAGGAGACAGAAGGTTTTTAATCAGATGCTGCATTTGATAGTTTTGGGTGTGGAAGAGGAGTCATTCATTTCTTCCCCATCATTCTGCTTCTGAATGAGAGTTAATTTATACCATCTGCAAAATACAGCTGCCAACTTCAGCAGCAGACAGGGCATCGATAAGGGGAGAGAACATGGGGGACAGAGATGGAGGACAAGGAAGAGAAGCAGAGAAGTCTATTAGGATACACAAATGGCACACACCTACAGAAATTTGCCTTCAGAGAAAGTTGTAAAAGGCACACAGACACCTACACAAAATCTCTTTTCAAGGAACTTCTATAAGTGTTGGAGAGTGTCAAAGTGTAAAGAATATGCACAGTCAATATCCAGAGCCCTAGTCAAGCTTAGTGAGCACACACAAGCAAAAGGAAAGTTTTCAGCTCACTCTAAAGGCCAATGAAGTGCACTCAAACTGCAAAGAAAGGGAGTTTGGAGAATAACCATCAGTCTAGAGGATAGAATATATTACCCTCTCGGCTCTGTAAAAGACCTTGTTGCTTTCAAATACACAAACTGCTTCCATCAGTTGTGAACCTTTGATAACCCAAGTAGTTTATGGATACTTTCAGCTCAGATTCAACAAACTCAAAGCAAGATGCGCACGCCGTAGTTCAACAGCATGAGGGAAGAGGTGGTGTTGTGTTTTCTAGATGAGAAGGAGGAACAAAAGACAAAATGATAATGATGAGGACTATAACTACAACAAAGACTGGGAATATGCTATATATAGTTAGTCTACTATCTCATGTTTTCCATTCATTTACTATATGCTATGGAAGTTCAACCATTTGTCTCCACAAAAATGTCAAAGCAAAAAGTAGATCCACATTTTCAAATGGATTGCAGCCATATTAAATGTTCCTTGCATGCATTATTACAGTCTATTATTTTAAGTTAAGAAAAGAAAGAAAAGTAGGAGAATATCCAAAAAAATGTAATAAGTACTAAAAGCAATCAGAGTTCTCCATAGCAATAATAACTAAAGGGTAATAAAAGCACCAGGATAATTGCAAAATCAAGGTGAAAGATTGATCTAATTTCACTTTATTTAACCAGCATCCAGCAATCAGCTACAAATCAAAAGTTATGTTCATTTAAGTCTTGTCTTGACTTAAGTCAACCAGCAGGATCTCGGGAATATAGCACACTGGAATATTTAAAACATCCTCCCAGCTCCCATGAGATGTTTTTCTGTGACTGCAGAATCACTTAACATCATTTTAGCCTGTGGCTTTTGTTCTCACTCATTTTGTATTGTGTTTTTCTGGCTATAAGGAATATAAACTCCTTGCCAGCTCATTACACAAAAGACCGTAATCTATCACTGATAGAATGTAATTTGAAAAGATTAAATTGGCTAGATTCTAAACAGACGGAATAGTACAAAGCAGAAAAGATTAATTGGCTACTGGTTGTTTAGAACAGCAAATATAATCAAACTCATTATTGGTGGAATCATTAAATCGGGACATCAATCAAGGATAAGGCAAAACATGATAAACCAGATTATAAATTAACAGGGAAAGTTGCATTTCCAGGGCTTTTTCCAGAAACAGAACAGGACATTAAATCCAGCTAAATGAAAATATGTGGGAAACTGATTTCAGAGCAACTCAGGAATAGGTAATTTGGTCTCTGTGGAGCCCTCCTGAGGCAAGTTAAGATATGATGCAACTCGGTGCAAAACATTGAGAGAAACTCAAATGGCTTCAACTGAGGCAGCCAGGGAGCCATCGAATCTAAAAATTTTAACATAAGATAGCCAGCTGACATCCTTCTGAGAATGCAAAAGAAATCTGCATGAAGAACATTTCCTGTTGAGCTTCCTCAATGACGTACATTCAGCTTTTTATCAACTTAAATAGGATAACTTAAAAAGGATGATCCCCAAAATGTAGCCCTCTGCTATTCAAATACTGAGTGTGGACTTAATTTGAGAAGGGTGTGACAGTAATAGAACATCGTGAAAAATTGAAAAGAATATTTCAACACTGGACACACATTTTTTAGAGTCAGCTTCATCCTGAAAATTTTTTTGAAAAGTTTTTGGACAGAGAAGTAACCTGGGATAAGAGAGAAGGTCGTATAATAAGAAGACCTTTCATTATATGCAGGTCTCAGGAGGAAAAGTTCACTTATGCTAAAACAGTATCAGGACTACAGGAATACAAGCTTTAATACTGTGTGTCTTAATGAAACCTCAGTGTCTTTAATAAATATTGCAGTGAATCTGCACCCGCAGTGAGTTTGGCTTTTTTAATGTATCTCTGTGGGGAAAGTTGCACCTACTTTTTTTCTGTGATCAACACACATGCGCTTCTAGCAGACCCCCGATGTTTTTAAAAAACAAACAAAAAAACTTATAATTAGATGTAGAGCAAAAAGTATACTGTATGTCCTCTAAGTTGAACTCAAGTTAGGTCATGCTAAATCTTTAACTTAATATGCACTCAAATTGTGACAGGAAGTGCTTTTTCAAGTCTGTAAGCATGTGGAATAAACCTCAAACCAATACTATTAAGAAAATGTTTAGATCCACCTTAAAGTTTTATTAAAGCTAATGATGCATTTTGTTCAACTTGTTGGTTTGAGTTAATGTGGACAAGTATTACAATTGTAATAATGATACTGACAGATGTAAAATGGACAGTGGGAGTCATTTTTGACTGATACATTTTAGGTCCTATATAATTTCTATGGGAATATAAAATTTGGGTCTTTATAGACACAGGGCAGGACACAGTTAGGTATATACAATGTGAATAAAAAATCCATAATTGTAATTAATTCTCTCATGTGTTGTTTGTATATTTGCTGTTTCGCAGCAAGTGGTAAATGATCTAATTTTTGCTGCCACTTAAGCATCAAATATTTCATTAAGCTACAGGTATCCTGCTATTTAGTGGTATTGTGTTGTGCGTTTAATGTGCTGTTTTGTTTCTTCCGTGTGTAAATAGGTAGCATTATAATTATATCAGCAACAGCTGTTGTTCTGTGAATATATACTTGAGAAAAATCACATGTTCACCCAGTTAGTTTCCTCTGGCAGCTTTCAGAGCATAAAGAGAACCATTAAATGTTCAGAAGCACCATCGGCTACAACTCAGATCATTGTGTTTCACAAATTTCCAATTTGTGGTGAACTAATTGGAACAGATAGCAGCAAGAAGACCTAACTAAGCATTTGAAAGTCTTTACGCTTACTTAATAGCATGTTATTCAACCTTCCAACTCCTTGCTGGTGTCTCCTAAATGAAACCTAAGCCAGAGTGAGAAACGTGTGTGTAAGGCATGAGGGTGGGTGTGCCATAATGGGAGCAAAACTGGTCAGTTACTGGAGCAAATTACAGGGGGGAAAAAACTTAGACAAACACGGGCATTGACACAGGCATGTCAACATAAAGCAGAGAGAGAGGGCGATCTCTAAAGAGTCATTCTGAATTAGTGCTAAAGTTTCCAGTACAGTACATAACTAGTACAGAGCTTTTTATGTAAATGCAATTGAGTGTGTACTGTGAGAACATTCAGCACTATGGAGATATAGTTCACCCCCACAGCTCTGCTAGGAATCAGTGTGAGCAGCTCTGCAGCAGGAGACTGTGTTCCTCTAAGCAGAAAATCTACAGCAAATCCAGCTGCATTAAAAACTGATAGCCAAGTGTTTTGATTATTTTTTGAAGGACTATATTTACTGGCAGTCTAATACAAGCACAAAACCTTCTTTTAGCTTTAAAAGACTACTGTTGGGATTTTCTAAACATTTATTTTTAACTGTACTGCACATGTACTTGCAGAAGTGCAACTTTCAGAGGCACAAAATGTTGGGAGGAGAGTATTTGAATGAATCACATACAAATTATTTAAGGTTTGAAGCGAGCGATTTATTGGCAACTGTATCAAATTTAACTCTGAAAATTGTCTTATTTTGTGTATGATGAGACGGTGTGATAATTTCTGCTAGAAGTGTCAACTCATCTGGATTGCCAGAGGGAGATGTTATCAGAACAAGTGTATGATTGGCATCAGCGGATTGCTCAAGCTGTGAGCACACCAAAACTCTAGGCTCTTCAGTGAGTTCTCCACTATTTAGAGCTCAGCCCTGCATGTTTCTGGTCCTCAGTAACGCTGATATGTTTATGAAACAGAGCAGAACTTAACTTCATGTGAAGCATCAGAGGGAGAGGGAGAATCCCAATACAAGATCCACGCAGAGCTGTGTGATGTTTTGGGTAACACACACAGCCATGTTACTTTTTAAAGTAGTGAATCGGTTTGTAGTGTTTTAGGCTTTTAGTCACAGAGATCCGCCATGGAGTGGTTTCTTTGTGTATTTTGATTTTTCTTCCTCTTATTTCTGATTATTTTAAAGCTCTCTATCTTGCTACTCGTGGACCAGATCGTGGACCAGTATGCTGGATTTAAGTCAAAATCTAACAATATGTAAAATTAACTTTAATTAAATACCTGCAGCCCTGCATGTCATGCAGATAAAAATACCAGTGTGCACACCTATGCATGTAGCAAAGCAGCAGTAACTTTATTAACACATGTACAGCTCAGGATCTGACGATGAATGAAGTTTTGTGTTGTTGTTGTTGTTTTGTTTTTTTTTACAAATCCTACAGGACAGCTGCATACCGACAGTTTTCAGTTTTATGCAGTGAGATAGTTTGTTGAAAGCAGCGCTCTTCTGGATTAATCGTGCATTCCAACTGAGCTGTCAGATTTATCCAGCGATCACACACACTTATCCGTACAGAGTCCTCAGCTATTCCTAACAGAAGACTTCGCCTTTATATCAAAATATATCCATTCTCCTTCAGCTGCGTTTCCTTAATCTGAACTGCCATGTTGTTTTTCTGGAGAAAACCTATATTATAATGTATTATTTTGGTAACCAGATTGCCCTCACCCTTGTTATTTATTATTGAAATGAACTGCCTTTGTCTTTGCTTATTAATCTGGGCCCATGTATGTAAAAGGTCTAGGTAAAGAGTTGTATAGTGTAGGTATTTTTTTTAATCCATTGCACTTTATCAATGGTGCATTAGCATTTGTGCGTATTAGTGTGATTGCTAGGTTTCTTTCTAATATTGTAGCATCTTTTTCTGCCTTGAGGCAACTGTTGTTGTGAATTGGCGCTATATAAATAACATTGAATTGAACTGAACTGGATCAGTAAAGATGAATGGATCTGACAAAATCAGGTGTGCTCCAATGAGTCAGCAATGAGAGCACAGAGATAAATGTAGTCAATCCAACTTCTATCTAATGTGCTGCTATGTAGCGCTGATTAGAGCTGTTGTCAGATAAAACTTATTGTTTCCTATTCCCTTTCAATGACTGAACAATTCATTTGTAAAACAATTGTTTTCCTCAGGGGAGGAGATTTTAGAAATGTCGCACTGCAGAAATAAGACTTCAACAACGGCTACAAGTCTGTGATTTATCCCTCTTATGGGTAACTTCTACTACATTTGCTCTCCCAATGGGAGGAGGAAGAGCTGGGTTCAAATCTAGTCTGCTGCAGGAATCTGACTAAACACTGCGCGCTTCACTGATTCAGTAATGTGAAAGCACTGAGAGGGTTTCTGGTCTAGGGAAAAACACACACACACACACACAAATGAATGCCATTTGCAAAGGGAAAAAAAGCTTAAATTGCTATCAGCACTTGTCCTTGACTCGGTAAGGGTAAATGGAATATTTTGTGGTATTAAATTAAGGAGAACTTCAGAGTCAATGCAGATTGGCAAAATGATAAATCTATGGTGTATTGCACTTGCTGATGAGCCAAATCCAAAGGAAACAGCATTCCATTACACAATGGAGTAAGTACAATTAGTATGAACTTCACTTCACTCAAGAATATCTTTCCATTGCGAAGAGAAACACATATTTTTGTGCCTTATAAGTTGCCTAAAACATAAATAAAGTGCTAAATATATAAATCAAGAGGTGTAAAGATCAATCTGTACAAAGCTACACAACATACGTACATAGCAAATCTCTTGTGTACTTCCTATTCTTGCTTTCTCTCACCTCTTCTTAATCTAACATATCAAAGACTAAAATATATTTGCATTGCACTTATTTCCCCTCATCATCACCTAAGCCAAACCTGGAGCTGTTTCGTCTACCATCCCCTACTTATATATTATTTTCTTATATATGATTTTCATGTTTGTTTGTTTTTTTAAACAAAACCATGCAGCATCATTGCCTGCCCTCCTGCAGCAATGCAGTTACCACTCCAGCCCTCCTTCGTCAAGTAACGGCCATGATTTTAATGATATTTTCCAGCTCTTGCTCCATAATCTCCATTACTTCCATCCATTAAACTCAACCAATCAATTGTTGCTTTCGTTTAAACATTTTATAACAGTGGGATGCTGCTATATAACAGCAACAACTTTATGAGCTGCCTTATATTAGAGCTGTTTATGGACAACAAAGTTACAATTTGGCCTTTTTAGCCAAAAGTTTTACATAAAAAAGGCTTATCATAGTTCAGCACATACATTTATGGTATATGGAGGACTTCCTACCTGCTCTTTGACAGAGGCAAGGATAGAGGAGGTTGTCTCTGTCTCAGATCTGTCTCCATTGGAGGATGGCATCACAGGGGGAACCATGGCCCCCTTCTCCTGCTCTGCAGGCTGATCCGGCACTGGCATGGCTAAAATTAACACACATATATAGAAAATGATGTGACAAAACAGTACGAAGAATATGTCTCATTTACATGTTCTTTTTTATTTTTAAATGTCTTGATTTTAAGTGTCAAGAAAGTCAACTTTACAACTTTACAAGGGCAATTCATTAAATAAAAAATCTATATATTGATTTTCGAAGTGACTTATTTCTTCACATAAAATGTTACTTAGATATTTTTATAGATGTAACACAGCAGAGGAAGAATACAGATTGTGCATTTTTTGATATAACCAAATAAAAAAATACAGATTGCAGACAGATTCTTTGGTTTTCTGTTTAGAATTTGTGTACAACTGCTTCTAAAACATTTTGCATTACATTGGAGATTAAGTATTGGAATTTCACGAGCGAGACCACCCCTCCAAACACGCTCCTTCCGGTTGTCATCTATATGGGTTCCCCCAGTTCTGCAAGCTGTTCATTCTCGTTTACGTGCCCCACCCTCCCTCCCTCCCTCCTTGTTCTCCATTCTTCAACTTCTTCACTTCTATTTAGTGCATGGGGATCTGCCAGGCCCGGGAGCCGTCGCCAGTCCCCTTCGAGGCCTTCCCCAAACCGCAGCTCATGTCCAAGCATTCACCTTTACCTACTAAAACGCTGTCATACCTAAAATGAGGACATGGGCCCAGCTAGTGAATGAACGTTTATGAACCACATAACCACAGTGCCATACCTTTTCACTGTTCATTGCTGAAAATAGGTTACTCAGTTTCTGTCTACACTGCTCAAAAATTTAGGATCAGGGATTAGGGAATCCTAATATCACACATCAGATCCTGAGGAACTAAATATTAAAGTAAAACATTTTTATTTATACATACTGTTCAATTTGTTAAAAACAAAGTTATATATGATCATTAGAAACCATTATTACCAACTGTTTGAATACAGGATTGAAAAATCACTTTAATAAGTAAAAAACTGAAATCACAGGCTGATTCAACTTGTATCCCAGTGTCGATCAGTAGTGTTCGTGGTTCTTCATAGACACTTTGGCAATGAGCCCAAGTGTTGTCCTTCAGGGTGAACCCAGAGCTCACTGCAACCATATAAGACAATAAGTCTGATGATCTTATCCTGGTACCTAAATGCAGTCAGGGCACTGTTGGCTATCACACGGAAGTCTATTTGACCCTACAAGTGAATGCCTCCCCACACAATCACTGATCCACCGTCAAACCAGCCATGCTTGTTACAGCATCCCCAGATTCGTTTACGTCCATCACATGTGTTCAGTGTGAAACTTCTCTCATCTGTAAAGAGAATGTGCACCAGTGCTGGACCTCCCAGTTCTGGTGTTCACTGGTGAAAGCCAATCAAGCTGCATGGTGTCCATAGTGAGCACCAATCCCACTAAAGGACATCAGGACCTCTAACCACCTTCATGCAGTGTGTTTCTTGAGATTTTGGTCAGAAAAGTGCACATGAGTAGCTTTCAGGAAGGTAACTTTGCAGGGTTCTGGTAGTCATTCTGTTCCTCCTCAGACAAAAGAGAAGATACCAGTCCTGCTCTTCCACCCTCTTGAGACTATTCTGGAAGACTCAGCAAACAATCTCCTGATGGCACATGCACATGGGTCATCCCAGAGGAGCTGAACTATTTGTGCAACCTCAATGGGCTTCAGGTAACCTCTCACCTGCTACCAGTAATCACGAAAACAGTAAAAGAGCAAAACACGGGAAAAAACAGTCAGGAGAGATAAGGAGTAGGCAACGGTCTGTGGCCACCACCTACAAAACCAATGTAGTTTTGAGGGTTGTCTTGTTATCTCTTCAATGCAACTGTTACCACTTTCATCAAAACAAGTGGAATGGATTCGCAATCATCTTTTGCTATATACAGACTTCAACTATTTATAAAATACTGCTGTTTTCTTCTCTTATAAGAAGATTGGAGAATCTAATTCAGTTAAAACATCACTTTGAACGTGCCAGCCAGTCAATCAGTCAGGGCGCCGATGAGCACAATACTGGAGGACAGACTGGATGTTTGTGGTGAGAGAATAAATACTAAAAGCAGACTTAATTTAAAAAAACAAAACATAAAGCAAATAAATCTCAAACAAGTACAAACACAGTGGGATTTGCCACTTCCACTATATTACTTCACAAACACAGGGTCTTGTAGACTGAGTAATGAATGTATTCAACTGGAAAAGACATGCATTGTTCATCAAACAGCACCTTGACAACTAGCTTGACAAAGTTAGCATGAGTCGTGCATGGGTTTTTTGGTTTGTTTGTTTTCAACCAGCATTCATCTTAATCCCAGGAAGTACTAATAGATGCATCAACATCACTTGATGCTTCTAAATGAAGCCATCTATAATATGAAAGCAATATTTTAACAACAACACCTTGCACTATTAACATGCTAATATGTTTTCTGTTCCATGCCCTAATAATTTAGCCTTGTATTTTACCTGAGCAGGAAAACGACAGGTTAAAGACTTCCTGTCATGCATTACTAACACTTTCTGTCACCATTTGTGTGACCACCATTTTCCATGAAAATCAGTGTCACAAAATCCATTTTCATTTTTTTTGTGCATGATATGAGAAACTATTCTTTGGTCTGTTCTGACTGGGCACTAACTGAAAAGAAACAAATTCACTTTCTGCATAAAGCACACAGTACTGCAGGCCAGGGTATACACAATATTGTGCCCAAACACCAGACACACAAATGTGAAAGAAAATTCAGGGACAGCTCAGTTTCAAGCAATACAAGCAAGCAGTAGAAAATCAATATCAAAAATGAAACACAATGAAATCACCTTATTTCTAATTAACTGTAAAGGTTTTAAATCATCAAACATCTGCACATTTTTCCTGTCTGAGCTGAAAGTACATGGCGAGAGAAAGAAAGAGAAAGTGTCTTAGAAATCAGGAAATTGGTTGGCAAGTTTTAGAGTGTTTTAGAGACCATAGGGACAGGATTTTGTCAATACAGAAGCCCAGACTTCAGTAGGAGACTAAATAATGAACTGCCTGAGTGTGGGATTAAATCATGGAGTCTCTTACTTTACAGTTTCCTGCTAGTCTCAGGCATTTAACATTTGATCTGGGGATTTAAATTCATGCCTCTAATTTTAGTTACAGGGTCTGCACGTACATTTCTGCAGCTTGGATTCTGTCATAGATTTTTAAAATGTGTGATATGTTTTTTAGAAGTATTCATCCAAAAGATAGAATGAGACAGACAAAGAGAATTAGAGTCAAGCGCATCGGTTACCTTACAGAGACAGCACCTCAATGAGGATCTAGACAGTGTGCAAAGCAAACTTCCACTCATTCTATTAGCCAGTCAGCTAGCCATCAGACAGACAGCCGGCTAGACAGGGTGGTGTCTGTAAATAAAAGATGCTAGTGAGATGCCCTGCAGATGGTAATTTTCACTCTCACTGACAAATACCACTTCTGTGTCTGGCATCTCCCCTCCTGAGTGGAGATGAGTCACTGGAGTTTGGCTCCTGAGCAACCAGAACCCCAGCAAAGACCATTTTACACGCGCTGGCTGACTGCCGCAATTTCTCTTGAATGCGCCAGCCAAATGTGCAAGTCAGTGGGAAGAGGAAAGCCTCATCTCACCTTCTTTCTGAACTCATATAGATGTTTTTTCTGCTAGTAAACACCTTTTAAATTGGAGCTCCCAAATAACACAAAAGAATGAATATGTGTCCCATCAATAATTTGACATGTGGCTTCTTGGCCAACAGTTTGTGTGTTTGTGGTCAAGTTTTCGTTCCAAAAGCTATCCAGTTGTGTCTGTAGCAATATACTATAGTTTGAAATAGGCACAATACCCCTTTCTCATGGCAGGATAATCACAGGTGTGACTAATAACATTAATGATGGTTTTATTCCATTTTGCTGTGCCAATAAGCAGAGCCAATGTGCCAACATGTATAATGCCAGAGGTGTGGCAGAGGCATACTGAAAAGAAATGCAGCTGCTATTAATTACACCTGTTTTTTTACAAGTAATAATGTCTGCACCCACTGGTTTTGTGCTTTGTAATACTTAGTACTAAGCCCGAATAAATGTACAGCAAAGGCTGATTGATTGTTTTTGCAAACAGAAAAGAGTGTTGCCTTGCGGCATTAGCTCATCAGATAATCTCTTTGCAGTTTTTGACACAATATTCCCAATATACAAGAAACTAGCATATACAAACAAGTGCAATTAAATTAAATAGGCAAACACGCTTCTGAGTGACTTTGATAAGTCGTTTCTCATACAGCTGAATGACTGAAGTAATGAAAAAAAAACAACTCTAAACAGCATACAGCACGGCACATAACAAAGACATTGCTGTGAACCTGTTATTGCCAGAGAAAGCCAGTAATCATGTATAGAGGAGGCACAAACTCTTTGTAATTAGTGTCCAGCAGGTGCTGTCTTTAGAAAATTGCAAAGGTGGCTCGCTGTATATTGGCTGCTGCAGAGATAATCCCAGAACACATTTGCCATCAAATGTCACAATACTCCAGCATCCTATTCTATTCTTTCCAGGTATTGTCGCCAAGCACAGTCGAGCTGCTACTGAATAGATGTGTGACACCCTGCAGGGTGGAATGTAACAGGAACCTCAGCTTAGAGGAGGCCTTTGTAGCTCTGGGGATGAATTTAATTGTAGCGCATTCTGACTGGTTTGAGCTGTGAGCTGTTTCACAAAGAACTCAGAAGGAATGATGGTATGACATTTCATTTGGCTCAGCCTGAGATAAGTAATGGCAAGCTCACACCTGCTCTGACCAAACAAAACACACTTTACATGCCCATGCCTACAAAATGACACATAAAGAGACTCACACGTGTACTGTATGAACAAACCTTTCTCTGAGATCCTCCCCTCTATGACTTCACATTAGCTGACTCGCTGATTTCATGATGTGTTGTTACATCCACTCTGCTATGCTCTCACTCTGACCTTATTATGTTTCTTTATCCTATTTTCAAACTTTTTTCTCTTTTACTGTTACATTTAAAATTGTGCAAGTTTATCTGACCTGTAAATTGGATCGAGCAGTGTCAATTGCTCCCTGTACAAAATGAAAATACATTTTTCCTTAACACTAATCGATAATGTTAGGAGACCTACAAACCAGTTATTAATGTTTTCAGTGTATCTGAAGCAAAGTAATCACAGTATTTTTTTTTCCAGCTTTTTGGAAATTGCCTTTCGGCTTCAATCTTACCATTATCACTGTAAAAAAATACAATGAGGTCATTTTTGCTAACAATGATGTTTTTCAAATTTCAGAACAAATTTTTTTATTTATTAACTTTTTTTCCTTTTTTAGGTTCTATCTCCTGTTAAATCTCCAATTCAGGTCCCAAATAATGCATTTTGAACAGGAAGCCATTATCCCCCTCCGCATGTTTGAGTGGGTGGCTCCCCTAAGGAGCACAATCAAAAGCGTATCTCCTTCTCACATAAAATTACATTGTTGAAATATTTAAAGGGGCTGAAAAGCAATCTGTGTGTGGTGGCTTTTATTTGGTAGAGCTTGAATCCTTCAGCAGATCCAAGCTAAGACATTTAACATCTATATTTCTCAGGGATGACATTGTATATATGCTAATAAAAAGCATTAGAAGTAATAAACTAATGAAGTTAATGCACCATATGGGACTGTGAGAGCTTCAAAATTAGATCAGAATATTCCAACAGAATTGGTAACAATGACATTTCTGACCAAAAAGTTCAAAATTTGTAAGCAACTTTTGAACTTTTTTTCCAATGCTTGCAGGCAAGAGCATTTATAAATGTAAGTAAAGCGTTTTTTCCATCCTTATTTTTCAATGTCCTCCTTGGTAACGACACACTACCTAGGTCAGGGGTCAGCAACCTTTAACACCCAAAGAGCCATTTGGACCCAGGTTCCACGTAAAAGACAACACTGGGAGCCGCAAATACTTTTTGACATCTAAAATCAAGATAACACTGTATATATTGTTTTCTACCTTTATGCTTTGTGTGAACAACTAAGGTGTGTTGCTTATGAAATCCATGAAGTGCTACAGAGAAAATGACATTTTATTTATGTAATTAACACATTTTGAACTCTTAAAGAAATATAACAAAAGGAAAGACACCCAGCTGAACTAAAATGATCCATGTAGCAAACAAAAACTGTTATATCTCCTTTGGGCTTTTGGAGCCTGACTTTTAAAAATAATTGGAAAAAAAGCACTATGTTGCTAAAAAATGAAAAATAGATATTTGCAAAATTCTGCCTAAATATGTATTTTACCTGGTTAATGTGTGTGGCGGGGTGTGGTCTGCAGCGCCGCTGCAGGGGGGGCGGATGCACCAGAGCAGCACCCGCAATCACGCCTCGCCGCCTTTACGTCTGTGCCATCTAAGCTGTTGTGATGGCGTGTGTCGGGCTGTGAGCTGTATGCGTACAGCAAGCGTGTGTGAAAAGTGGTCAATAAGCCGCAGGTTGCCGACCCCTGACCTAGGTGCATGCGGCAGCAGCATAATAGTCAAGTTATAGTGACATAACAATATACTCAATGAGCATAAGTCACATGTAAGTACAAAAGTATCCTGGGTAGTTTTTTCCTTTTAAATTTTAAGTAAAAGTATAACATAACTACTTTAATTTAACAATACCACTAAAGTAAGTTAACTGTGGAACTTTTCATCATTCTCTACAGTATTATCATTTGACAGCGATCACTACTATCACACTTTCTCAAGTTTTGCCCTCACTAAGTAACCTGACCCTTGGAATTAAACATTTCCATGGTAACAGAATCTCCACCAATCAGTTTATTTCAATTTGTAGGAAGATGGACACATGGCTGTTTAAACTTTTTAAAATCATGGTTATAATCTTATGGCTCATAACCAAAATTCCTATGGAATATGTTTGTGATTGTAACTTCCCTCTTTCACTGTATTATTTTATATTTCAACATGAAAACAAAGTAAAAACTGTAAAACCATATGAACCAAACAACCATGAATGAGAAATGCAGTATATCTGTTTTACTTATATCTGTTTTTTCCCCTCATTTTATATAACAGCAAGGAAACAATGTCAGTGAAGTTTCAAATTTGCAGCTGTGCCAAATGTAATGCACCAACAAATCTTACATATGTTTCAGCCAAAGTAGTAGTCGTCATTGGTCTCATCAGTGAATGTACCATGTTGCTTGGCAACAACTACAAATGACATCAAATGCACTTTTATAAGAAATACAACCAGAACACAGAATAGGAGGCTCTAGGGAGGAAGAAGTTATGAAGCAATTATTACTGTCAAGTAAAAGATTTCCAGTTTCTTCCCCACACTTAGGAATGCAACGTATTAATTTAACACTCAGTATCAGCAGATACATAAAGCTAATGTATCTTTTTTTTGTGACAGGAACAGATACACTGTGTCCCAGATACACAAAAAATGTGTTTGATTAAGCAAAATATTTTATAAAAATACATTTATTTATTCCCTGTTAGTGTTCTACTATTATATTTAATGTTCCTCTTATATTTAATCTTGCATTTTGTGTGTGTTGCATTTTACTGCTGTAGATGGTGAAAGTTGACCTCATTTTAACTGCTTTATGTGCTATTAGGCAGTACAGCAAGGCCATGTATTCCATCGCATAACAAGCAATTAAAGCTGTCAGACAAATATAGTTAGGTAAAAAGAAGAAAATGTGCCTCTGTATAAGTGCAAAAATGCAAAACCACAATTAGCCTACCTACAGTTTATGGTTAAGTACAGTACTTGAGAAACATAAAACTACTAAAACGAACTCACTTTAATGCTACCTACAGTAGCACACCTTCACCACTTGCTCAAAGTACTTTCTTCTAACATTCCTAGTGTTTGCACTGTCACACATGCACACAATCACTAATTAACAACCTGGATATAACCTGAAGACCAGCATAATTATGCTAGCACATATTTCTGCTTCACATAACCGTATTGATAATATCACTAACTAATAACAACTGGAATTTACTTCCACGAGACATCGCAGTAAGACCTGTTATCAACACAACAGCTTCACTATTTAATTTTTTTGAAAAATAGCAAAAGCCATTATAGCACAAGAAGCTAGCCATATCTGCTAGCCCTTCCAGGTCGAAACATTTAACAACAAATCATAGGCTACATTCATTTGAGCCCCACAGTGCTCAAATGCAAAACTGACACTACCTCGATCAATAGAACCTGCTGCAGTTTCAGCTAAAGTCAGTAAGTTATTTTTAAGCTTTAAGTTCTTTGGAGCATCTGACTTATGCTAATTACCTACTCAAAACAGCTTGTAAAGCAGATGTATTTAATGAGTAACAATCATGGCTTTTAATGAAGGCTATATAGAAATTTAGTCAGTAACAGTAGTAACAGACATGCACTCTATAAATATACACAAATAAAAAAAAACCACAAAAAAACAAAAGAAGTCCATGGAAAAAATGACAAGTGCAATATCACTGAGAGATACTTGATAGATCGACACATAGACACTATATATAGATAAACAGTGTCTACCGTACAATCAGAAGAAGATGATTTTACAATCTATATAATGTAATCAATATAGTCTCTATTATAATGAGTCTTTTGCGTAAGTTCAGTAAGCAAGATCTGTATTTACCCATCTGCCTGCTTTCCTAGGTGTTCAGGCTATTCAGTCTATTCTTTACATCACCTCCACTTTCCCCTGCTTTCAAAATGACATCATTACTCCAGTCCAGTCATTTTCTTGCACACCTTCTATGATCCAATCCAACTTATCTGTTAATCTGTCATTCAGGCATTCATGCAACCCGCCTCCTCCCCATCTTTGCCTCACCATGGACTCTCAGAGCCCCATCCAAGCATCCAACTTCATATTCACCCCCACCGGCGTCTACACCCTGGGGGGTCCTGTCCTGATTCCTATCATTTCTGGGTTTTCTTTCTGCTGCGATGTTTCATCTGGGTCTAATCCCCACATAGTTTTTATTCAAATTCTGCATCTCAATAAATCTTTTTCATTTTCATAATGTCATCTCATTTTTGAACTTCCATTCAAAAAGTGGTAACTTTAAGGGGTTGGGGTTTTTTTAGGTATAATGATGTAGTAATGCTAGTGGTAAATGATTTCCTAATTAGATATTTACTATTAGTCATTGAGGAGAGGTATGTATATATATATTAGTAGGTTAAAAATTTAATGCACTATTTAGGCAATTTTATTAATGTACACTAATTATACATTAGCTATTTGCATTCATTATTTTTCAAGTGTCACTTCACCTACTCTGCCTCACCATGCATCCATCCATCCATCCATTTTCTACCGCTTATCCGGGGCAGGGTTGCAGGGGCAGCAGCCCTAGCAGAGAAGCCCAGACCTCCATCTCCCCAGCCACCACCTCCAGCTTATCCAGGGGAACACCAAGGTCCTCACTCTAACTTTAAATATGGCATTTATTGACAATCCTCCATTAGCCCGGTCGTCATAGTGTGGGCAAAACACTGCTGGCGGTTTGCTAGAGTCTATTTGAGGCTGAGGAGCTAATAACTCATCAGAGATCCAGGTTTAATAAACTGCTACTTTATTGTGTTATCTATGATATAATAGTAACTTAAAAGGCAAGTTAAAGTAGAAAATTAGGTTACTCTAAAACAGTCCATATTCTGCAAACCTAAAGTAAGCTACAACACAAATGTGAATTTAATTATTTTAAAGAGTTAAAGTTCAGTCTTTTCTAAAGTATGCTTCATAAAATTTCCAATTTTAAATTGAGTGCAATAATTGCATCATGAAATTAGCACAAAAAATCATCTTACAGTATCCCTTGGAACAGTTTTTTTCTAGCAAAGACAAAGACATTGCTCAGATACAGAACACTGCACACCCTCTCTCTCGCCACGATCTGCCTGTAATCACCTCTGTTCGTTACACGTTTAATCTTGGGTGTAACCATCTGATCCATCGATAATTCATGCATGTTCCTGAGATACACGGATATAAGGGATTCACTAGAGTCAGGCTCACTTCAGTTGTTGTTTTTTGTATCGAATTATTCATGTCTGTAAAAAAAATTAAAAGCAATGCTCAAGATGCTAGAAAATGAGATTTTATTCTTAAGAATAAGTGAGAGTCTGTCTTTTCACGTAAAAGGTAACTTGCCTTGCGACTGCATTAAACCGTTGAACAAGGAGGACCTGCCAGCTTTCTGTCTTTTGT
The DNA here is from genome assembly GCF_964374335.1 of Astatotilapia calliptera. Taxonomy (NCBI): domain Eukaryota; kingdom Metazoa; phylum Chordata; class Actinopteri; order Cichliformes; family Cichlidae; genus Astatotilapia; species Astatotilapia calliptera. The sequence continues at coordinate 14,506,440 of NC_137430.1, read as the reverse complement.
CACGGATTACTCCCGAGGCTGTTGTCAAAATCAGATCTTTACCGCTGATGGTTCAGATAGCTGACTTTTATTCTGCTCTCAAGCACAAACCTACTGTGCCGGATTTGAGATGTGCCATTTGAACCAGTCATTGTGAAACAGTGTCTAAAAAGCAACAAATACATCATAAGTGTAATTTTTTTAAATAAAGAAAAACAGTATTATTTTCCATCACACCATACTCCTGATAAGTGATTCTACGCCATTCTTTGGTTGCCTGTCACACGCATTTATCTACTGTATTTGGGTATGCACATATTAGTGTGAACAAAGAGCAGCTGTCAGAAGTAAGTGAATAATAACAATCCTCTTTTGAACTAATTCTTATTCAAAATGCTTTCTTGAGCCCACCCCCTGGAGGTAATAGCTTTAATAAGGAAAATAAACGTTAAAAGAAATCCTGTTGTGTACTGGATACCATCAGTATTCCGTCAGTACTTCCTTTGACATGCTTAAATTAGCCTGAGAGGAGCTAATACGCTGTGTCACATTTCAAAGACAAATATTTCTAAAGTGGCTCAGTGTAACACGGCCATTCATGCATATTAGGCACAAAGCCATTCTCTGAATATTATTGTTCCTCTGGGGAGTCTCTTGACCCTGCAAGCAATCAAGGATTCAAAGAAAGAAACACACATTTAACCCAACGCACGCACGCACACCCACACAAACACAAACAGGCTCATATGGGCACGCAGCTGTTAATGACGTATTCCACTGGGTCTGTGTTTCATTGCTGTGAACCATGCACGTTTTATTAAAACTGACTTCTGCCAACCTGTTCATTCTTCTCAGAATTTTTAATACAACTATACGACTATGGGACCTGTAGCTCCGAAACTGTTACTCACAGTCTGAATGTCGAATATGTAAGTTAGACTTGACAGAAATGTCTGACTTTGGGTGGTTTGAATATGTTGTAACTCATTAGCTGTGTGCACCTTGCCAGCATCCTCAACAGCTCAAATAATAATCATCTCTAACATATGGCTAATAATGCTAATGTCATCAGAATGAGCCAAAGCTTGGAGAATGAAGAAAATGAAGAAATAATAATTATAATTTCCATACCCAATTTCCCCAGCCAATCACTCTTGACTTCCAAAGGCTGCTTTGCCTTTCAAAAATCATTCTCATAGTCTAGCACATATAAATGTCTTGGATGATTGATAGCTCTAATTTACCTCCATGTATCGTCTAATATGAAACTCTGAATAATGCATAATTCAGTTAGCAGCGCTCAGAGACGGAGGGAGTGCACGTGACGTTGCAGGCATCAGAGGAATGCACATGCACAGCTCATCACAACTGAGCGTAAACAGTTTTACAGGTTTAAATATGCAGACACTCGTGGCTAAAAATAGGTACAGTATTCTCTTGTAAAGAATATTCTGAACTGAAAACATGCACTTCAAAACAAGACTAACAAATATAAATGGATGGTGTTATACATAAAGGTTAACGTGAAAAATAAAATATAGAGAAAGAGAGTCTTTCCCGGCTATCACGGGGAAAGGGGCGGGGTACACCGTGGAAATGGTGCCAGTATAACATAGGCTTGTGCCTTATAAGTAAAACCCCAATTAATAAATCATAAAACATAAATCCATATTTTATTCACAATGGTATGTAGAAATATCAAATCTTTACACTTAGAAAAATGTACCATTTCATGAAAAATATTAGATCGTTTTCAAATTGATGGCAGCAAAAAGTTTCAAAAAAGCATCCTCGCTTCTTTTAACAGTAGCCTAAAAACATTTGGGAAATAAGGAGACCAGTTCTTGGACTTTTTGGGAAAGGAATGTTGTACCTGCTCAACAATCCTCGGTCTTCTTTGTCATGTTTGTTTTCTTTCATTATGCATCAAATTAATTCACTTGTTCAAAGGTCTGGTCTATAGTCAGGCCGGTTCAACACCTGTACTCTTCCACAATGAGGCAATACTGTTTTAATAGATGCAGTATGAGGGTTAACATTGTCTTGATCTTCTATGCTCGGGTCATCTTAACCTCCTAGGACCTGGTGTCCACATATGTGGACATCGCATTTTGGATTTTCTAGACCAAAATACAACATTTTGCTCTATAAAGGCCTGATATCTCTTACGAGGACATTATACTGCTGCTTTTCTATCAAAATTTAAAACAAATGTCCTCATATGTGGATATCCAGCCCTTGTAGAGCAAAATCAGGTAAAAACATAATTCTTTGTTTTTACATTCATCACGTCTCAATCAGCCCAAATAGCAAAGAGTAATTAAAAATGCATGCCATGAAATAGTTTGGATCTAAGGAGGTTAAAGGGAATCCTGGTGGCACAAAGACAATTATAAAAAACTGACTAATGACTGAAACACTGAGCTATCAACAATGGGTGATTGTGGTTCAGCAGATCCTGGTAATTGAAACACGCACATACAGACTGAAAGTGTCCCAGTCTACAGGAAATGATTATTATACAAAGTGAAGTAAGGACATGAGTAACTTAAAAAACATTTACGCTGACATTACTGGCTTGGGACTGTTCAAATGTTCATGTACTTGTTTTTCTACGTATAAACTAAAAAAAAGTAATATAGAAGCTCTTCCTTGAAAAATTGTCTAGCTGCTTTAAAATCTGTATATATTGTTCAACATGAATGGTGCCTTTCAGACGTGCAGGCTGCCAATTCCATAGGCACTTACACACCCCCACACCATCAGAAATGCAGGCTTTTGAACAGAGGGCAGATAACGAGCCAATTTTGATTGGCCTGACCACAGAACAGTTTTCCACTTTGCCTCAGTCCATTTTAAATGGGCTTTGGCCCAGCAGCGTTTCTGGATCATAGTCGCATATGGCTTGGTCTTTGCATGACAGCCCTTTAGCCTGCATTTGTGGAAGGCATGGCGAACTGTGTTCACAGACAATGATTTCTGGGAGTGTTCCTGAGCCTGTGCAATGATTTTCTTGACACAGTTATGCTTGTTTTTAATGTGGTGCGACCTGAGGGCCCAACGACCACAGGCTTTGATATCTGCTTGCATACAGAATTTTTTGATGTGACATAATGTATAGTAGATGATGCGATATTTAAATCCTTCATAATTTTAGATGAACATTAGGTAAATAAAGGAACATTATTCAGAAATCGCTCCACAGCAAACAGTGGCTCACTATTTTTGTCAATACAGTATATTTTTTGTATAACCTGTATATTACAGTTCCAGCTTTCCATGCAAAAAAAACTGTAATAAACTCAGCAAAGATTAAGGTAAGACTCCCAAGTGTGTTATGAAGACAAAAAAAATGTTAATTAGAAAACATTTATTCAAGTTAAGAATAAATATTAAGAACTCCATTAAACGTGTTGAATGAAATAAAAGTCTTATCCTGAAGATGGTTTGTCAAAATTATATTCCTCCCAGAGGAGTGGACAAGCGCAGATAACCCTCCAGGAGGCAATACCAAACCACAGAGTGAGACTGCGGTGGGTGTGGCTTATGGCTCCAGAGCCTCAGTGATTCAGGAAGCTGGTCACAGACAACTGTGATCTGATGCCTGAGGTCTGTTTTGCTTTCAAAAGCCCCAATGCAAGCAGTCAACAGAGACAGAGCCATTGATTATTTCAATCAATACGTAGAGCTATTGCAACTTTAGCACTTCTGTGACACAGACTAATGTATAACTCTACTGTAAGCACACCTATAACTTTGAAAACCTCTATGGAGGTAGCACAGCATGTATATTTAATGAATTTTTCTGTAAGGCGCAAGATATAAAAATGTATTTTACTTTTTTTTTTTTTGTTGTAGCCTGGAGCGCTAAACATGCACACACATATATATGCACACAGTTCAGTCAAGCAGCTGGGAAGCAGCGAGATGGTTGACCTAGATTGGGTGCTGGGTTTGAAGACATGCGGGAGAAACCATCTGCATACAAAGTCAGAAATCTCTAGGCCAACAACCAGGGAAACCAAGAAAGAGGGTTAGAAATAATTACAACTTTTTCCTACTACAGAATACGGTAAAACTTCCTCCCTGTAACATGATTTTTTCTATATTTATAGCAGAGACAGGAAAGACAATGCTTAATAGCCAAGAAGAACACACGCCCTTTGAGGAGAAAATCTTATTTCAAAGTTTGTTTATTGCATAAAATCTTGGAATGTCTACTTTATACACATTATGACTGTTTTATTGTGAAACATGCCTTTCCCACTAATTTCAGTCAGATATAAATCTGTCTCAAGCTTCATCAAATTTAAAAAGGAATAAAATAATTTTACTTTCAATTGTTTTGGCATTCTCATTAGATTGCTGGTAGCGCCCTTGACTTGAAAATCATTTGTATTCAAATCCCGATGATTGGATTACACAGTACACCAGTAAAAAGTCAGGTCAATGCGACACACAGGTAATGAAATAAAAGGTGAATTTGGTCATTAAAAACAGAATCAGCCTGGAAGGAATTAAGGCTTATGAGCAGATTTTATCACCTTGTCTAGCAAGCTTATACATACTTTGTATCATTAACACATCTGAAACAAAGATGTCACCTCACGGAACAGGAGCTGTCAGCAGAAAGCAGCAAGTAACAGATTCTACTATCACCTCTGACAACCAGGATGTGAGACACAAAGGAAGCTACAGTAACTCAACCCTCTTAGCAACAAAGATGGAGACTATGCAGTGTGGAGAAAAAAATTCAATATGTGAGCAAGTGAAGGGAAAAAAAGAGCTCAAGAATAGAAGAAGTGAAGTAAAAACTGGTTTTAGACAAAAAGAAAGAGAATGAGAGGGAAGATCCAACGCAAAGGAACAAATAGGATACAAAGTGAAAGAACCCAGACATATTCTTTCCTGGGCTTCACTTCTGTCTTTGGTCTCACACCTCCCTCTGATTTTCTTCACACCTGTCAGAACAGTGTGATACCTGTTAATCACCAACCAGCACCGTGCTAACCGCACACAGCCGCAAAGGATGCAACGAAAAAGACTAATCTGATGTAGAAAGTGGAAACTCTCAAGAGAAGTGAGCCAAAAGCTGTGACGACATGGATAAGTAACCATTTTTGTGTGAATTCAAGTTTAAATATGCCACACATCGCTAGAGTACCCAGTTTTTCAATGATTTGGACTTTTTACACTTCAGTGACTGAAATATGTGTAAGACATGGTTCATTGATGGTGTACAGTGTTCGTGGATTAGCTCTAAGTTCGATATTTTAACATCACACAAGTCACTCAGCCAGTGAACCACTCTGTTTCTTTTAATAAGTCACTTTCTTAAATCTAATCTAATCTTGAGCAGAAACCATATTCACTTTTGCAAAGACATAGTACAGACTTCTCCCACAAAAGCCTATATATTTCATTTCTGTCACCACTGTAAAGTAAGTACGCATAATAGTAGCCTGGATTCCAAGCCCACTCATTCATATATATACAGTGAAGGAGTCAGAGCATTTGTAATGACATATTGCGTGAGCAAGAACCCAATCCTTCCCTGAAGTATGCAAATGCATGCATGTAATGATGTATGATATCCTAAACCCATTTATAACAAGAAAAATATACTGTAGTCTGCCTTTTAAGAAAAACAGAGATGAAGTCTGATATCTAACAGATGCCTGGGGGAAGGCTACTCGTGGTTCCCGCTGTTTCTCTACAGCCAAAGACAGCTCCCTGTAAATCTCAGAGGCATTGTCCTTCATAAACAATCCTGTATGGACACACAAAGCAATATGCATTTTAAAGTGTTTTTGAATCTTTATACATTTTCCAGTGAATAGAATCTGCCTTAACTGGCTTTAAAAGTTTGACTTTGCTTTCTGCTTTCTGCTTGACTTTTGTTTGAAGTCTTGACTTTGTGAAAATTGTAGCAGAGCAGCATAATGTATGGTTTTCTTCCAGCCCCTGGGGTGGTATATATTAATACCTATATAATTCATATTGCTATCAAAGTTAGTATTTTTCCCTGACTCGCCATGGGAAAAATATAACATAACATATTGTTATAAAACACACTGCTGCTCCTCTCTTCGATGTTAAGGATGTTAACAAGCTATAGAAACCACAGTCAGAACAATCCTGGTGGACCTCTCTGTAATAGCCTAATTACACAAAGTTTTTGCTAAAAAATTATTTCATTTTTCTATTGTGTGAAACTATACTTTTGAGCTTTTATTGGTTTCACAGAAACACAACACACACACACAGTTTAAAGTATTGCAGCAGTGTTTTTCAGTCTTCTTTTTATTGATTGGGTCCAGTTTCAGCCACCTGCCTTGATGGGTAACTGAAGCATCACTTGCCCAAAAGCACAGCTGAATGCCATTTGCTCAGGCAGAGGCCACGTTAAAACCTTCATTAATGTAATTGAAAGAAGAGTCTAGTTTTACCGCTGTGGGAACTTGTTCTAAAGACCAACTTGGTAACTTTGCTATTTGGAAAACTGACAGATGTTAATAATGAGCCTGTAGAGGAAATCAGGCTGGTGATAGCCAATGAAAATAGAAATTAAAAACTGCTATTACCAGCTATTTGCGCTGAAAGCAAATCTTGGAGCTGTCCATGGTGCTTAAAAAAAGGCTGCTCCCCCATTTTTTCTCTCCTTTTGCTCACAAAGTAGAGATATGTGACTATAAGTCAGTTTTTGCACTGTACATAGTGTTGCGCACATGAACACTATACACAGCTCAAGGTCATTCATTAACTATTTACTAAGTGAAAGGCATCTGTCTTTCTCTTCTGAATAGAGCCAAAGACCAAACAAAAAATGTAAAATGACCTTCTATATAAAGCTACTGTAAAGTCAAATACAGTCTGTGTGTTTGCATGTGTGTGTGTGCATATTATCCACTGAAAATCTTGTAATTTAGGAAGAAATAGCAGCATGGCTCATGGAAGTCATTGTTCACCCAAATCCGAGCCACTGCCTTTCATGATAACTAACCTGCTAATGCTAAAGACAGGCAGAGCAGAAGTGTGACTGACCTGAAAGTCATTCTTCTAAGAGCCACACAGACGCAGCAGTTTGAAACACTTAGGGACACTTAGAGGAAGACAGAGGAGAAAATGTGAGGAAAAGGAAAAAAGGGAAGAAGGCGTTTCTCAGACAGAGAGCAATGGCGGTATGGTGGGTTCAGATGATAACCTTGACCACAGCTGTCATCACACGCTGTCTTGTGTGTGAAGATATGATTGGCATTCAAAGGGGCCAACATTTACCTGGCTGTTATCTCTGAGACAGCAGACCTGAGTCAGCCTGTGATCTAATGAAACAGTCCATTCCTCTGTGACAAGACCAAAGGGGAAAATGAGATATAGCAGGTGCAAAAGAAAAATGGGTGGCCATTTCATATCTGACTGTTTTCTTTGGTAGTTTTGTTTTACATACTGTCGCAAAAGTGAGAATGTTCAGAAACAAGCAGGAACTGTGACACACAAACGAAGGGATTCAATAAACCCATCCCTTTTGCTGATGCCTGACTCCTTTTGAGATAGCTGTTGGTGGTGGTTGGGGTTTTTTGTGGTTGTTCTTCTTATTTGCATTACAGTCTTCCACTTCCAATTTACAGTGTGACATCAGCCTCCCCCCCCCCCCCCCCCCCCCCCCCGCCCCGCCCCGATCCACCACCAAAAAAATAGGGCAGCTACTTGGAGAGTGGGAGATCGAAGCTCACAGGTCAGTATTCTAAATTCGCTGGATAGACGGAGAAAAATATAAAAAGATGCAAGACATGAAAAGAACAAAGAAACAAAGAAAGGACAGAGTGAGAAACACAGATGAGCAGTCTTATGATCTTGTGGGGGTTCTGTTGCTCATAGACTCAAACACACACACACAAAATGCACATTTAAATTGGTTACATAACTAGCTGTTTGACAAACAAAAATAGAGACATAGAGTATAAACTGCCTCACTGGTTTTAAATCAGCTACCAGTTAAAAAAGTATGGGTTGGAAGCTGAAAAGCTATTTTTACTTGCTTTTGAAGCAATGCTTTGTTGACTTTGTAGAGGCTCTGAGTAAAATATGATGTTTCATTGAAAAATAAATAAACCATTAAAGATTCAATTTTGTCATGTGAAATGAGTGCCAGGAGAAATGTTGACACATTTAAGGTTACTGTAACAGGCAGAATTTGATTACTCACAATATTTTTTTTCCTCTCAAGAAAAAACCCCCACTATCAGTGACATTTTAATACTACATGATTAATTCTCAGATGTCAACAACATGTTAAACCGCTTATATAAAAGATACTGTGTGTGCACTGACTCACAACTTGTATCTTGTGACACTACACTCCATCCATTCTGGTAGTTTCCCGTTTATAATGCAGCTTACCACAAGATAAAGTTTTATTATTTCCATCCATAGCAGAGGCTTCTGCTGGCTGTAGAGCTCACCGCAATATGAAACCTATAAAGCCACAATGCAGAGGCTGCGCTGTGGTGTGACAGGAAGAGTATACCCCTGAGACTGGGATAAGAGAGGCGAGGACTGTGGCCATCCGCACATCCTATCTCTCAGTCTCGACACTTCGTAGATTTATAATTTACATGAAGCAACAGCGCTTGCAAGGACCCACCACACGGGCTTCCATCCAGATTTTATTTCTTGAACGCTTTTCTGCACTTACAAAACCACTTGTTGAGTAAATATCTGACTGCAGTATGTTCCAGATTCACTGAATGCTTCTGTTAGACTAATAGATTTTTTTTTTATATAAATTATCCAAAAATAATTAACTTATCCGGGGACTGATTTGAATAACAGCAAAAAGTTCTGAATGCGTGCATGATTAATGGGGAACTGACTGTTTCCCCTCCTTAAAGGTTTCTAATTCTGCCAGTTTGTAGACTGCACAACTTTGAGACTGGTATTAAAAAATACCAAAGTAATACTACCCACTTGCCTGGAGGGTTTCCTGGGAAACCGATATGGCTGAGCATTTGATTCCCATTGTGGCCAAGTCCAATAACAGGTAGAGTTTGCAGCATTATTAGAGGTTTGACACTTTTGGAAATCCAATACCTAACACATTATCCTTTTACGATCACTTATTACAATTATCATTATGTCACTTTATCAAATGCACCCTGCCTCTCGGTGCATCATTAATTAGCTTTTTAAATAGACACTCATCAAGTCGAATGTGACTGCCTTTTATACGTGAAATATGAAAAAAAAAACCATCATTATCTTTACATTAATTGTTCTGAATGGATTCTGAATTGAGACCTTCTAATGGGTGACGCATCCATCTGAAGAGGTGACACCCATGCACACAAGCAAGGCTTAGATGTTATTTTAATGCTCTTCCAGCTGCTCCAAGTCTGAAAGTCTGCCTGTTGGTTGTGTTTGATCCCACTGAGATGCCGTACATCTGTCACAGGCACGGAGATCCCACTGGGACTCTGCTGCCTCGCTTCTGTCAGTATGATGTCATCCTCTGGCTCATTCACCTTGCCTTCTCTCTCACTGTCACTGCCACAATGGGTATTTTGTCCAGTATTCACCAGCCTGCATCTCTCCGCTGCCTTCCCTCTTAGTCCTCATTCTCCCTTTTTCCCTTTTTAAAAACGAATGTTTCCGTGAAGGCAGCTTTTAAACATCTTTCGCCATTTTGTAATGTAAATAAACTGCATTATAATTCTAATTTCTTTTGTGACATGTTTTTCTGCGTGTGTGTGTGTCTTTTGCTGCCACACCCATTATGCAGAGCGCGCTCCATCATTACCAATAATAGAAAAGCTTGACTATTTAGTCTGACAAGAGAATGTGTGTGAGCATATGTGTGTGAAGTGTTTAAATGTGTGGGGCAAGCGTGAGTGTGAAAGAAATGTTGCTGTGCTGGCATTTCTGTTCTAATGTTGTTGTCATATTCTCCTCCTTATCAGCCACTGAACACATTCCTCCATACCAACAGATGCTTGGTGCATGCACCGCGTTTCGCCATAATTTCAACTGTTTGTTTGGTAGTGCCTAAATATGTGCGGCTTGTGTGCGTGTGTGTCAAAGAGACAGGGAAATAGAAGGAGATAGGGCAAAGAGAGTGAGATAAATGCATTCAGTGCTCATTCTCTCTGGGTCCAAAGCCCTTGGGTGGCACAGAACAGTTTCACTGTGTTAATCTCTGTGTAATAACTGAATCACAGCGAAAACAATAGCGCTCTCTGTCCCTTTTCACCAGCCAAAAGGCCTTGGGGGTGCTAGTTAGTCTGTCTAGTTGTGAATAAAGAAAGTGTCTGCATGTGCATGCGTGCGTGCATACACGTTTTTGGTTCAAAAATTGAAAGCCAGACACAGAGCGCTCTATCTGATCTGAATAAACTGAGCAAGGTTAAAAGATACTTCCGCAAAAAGAAAGACATGTAAACATAGACAGGACAGAGACAACATTGGATTCATTATAAACCCATTCCACTGTGGTGCAATGCAAAAAGGGAGACGAGTGAACTGTGTTCAGGATGACTTTCCGAGATGCTGTGTCAAGCCCAATCCATAACATTGTATCTTATTTTAAGGCATTCAGTCGCTCCTCTTTTATATCCACCGTTCCTCTGAGGTGTGATCAGGCACTTGGCATCAGCTGTTACTACAGGAGACATATGGGACGTCAGTGACTTCCCCTCCTGGCTTGATTGTGGCCTCTTACGGTGTATGTGCATGTGTGTGAAGGTAACAAATGGAATCTGGGGAAACCAAGTCATCAAGGTTATCTGAGGGTTGACTGTGTCTAATATATCAGGTCTTCTCAAGCATCTGATAGAAAGACAGCTTGAAGTTTTAACAAAAGGACTGATTGCAAAAGCACGATACCCTCATCTGAAGACCTCAATAACACTAAGCACAGTGCATTTTGTTACATTTGATGAACAACCGTTGAAGTGTGTAAAAAATGAAAGAGAAATTAAAGTCCAGATAAAAAATTTAAAAGGTCGATAAACTGGATAATGGAATTTAAGCAATGATAATTTAAGTAATGATTAATGATTCAATACCAGGAGCATAAAAAAGAAAATGCACAAACCTCAGTTCAGTTATTTCCACTGCAATCGAAAGCAGAATATGTTCGTCTGCAGTCTTTTGTATCTGACAGACGGCTCAGTTTTAAAACATCCCAGACTTCCCATGGGAAGCCACACAGGAGAGGCATCAGCAAGATCTCTACAGACCGACCATCAGCGGCAACAGACAAGACTCTAATTAGGTCAGACATAACATGAAAAGGAGGAGCTGGGATTGAGGTGGGTTGCGAACTGTCTTGCTGATGCAGCCACGGGCGATTGTAGCTCAAGAGTTGGGAGTTTGCCTTGTAATCGGAAGGTTGCCGCTTCGAGCCCCGGCTTGGACAGTCTCGATCGTTGTGTCTTTGGGCAAGACACTTCACCCGTTGCCTACTGGTGGTGGTCAGAGGGCCCCGTGGTGCCAGTGTCCGGCAGCCTCGCTTCTGTCAGTGTGCCCCAGGGTGGCTGTGGCTACAACATAGCTTACCATCACCAGTGTGTGAATGGGTGGATGACTGGATGTGTAAAGCGCTTTGTGGTCCTTAGGGACTAGTAAAGCGCTATACAAATTTACCATACATGCTTCTATCTAGATTTGATTACTCAGATTCATTTAAACTTACCTGCTGGTCCAAAACGTCTCTCTATAACAAAAAAAGCAAACACATGACTTTTATTTAAGCTTCTCTGCAATGGTTACCTTAATTTTAGAATTGATTTTAAGATTATTGTTAACTTTTAAGGCCCTCAGTGAGCTCATGCCACAGTACATTTCAGATCCCCTGACACCGTATTCCATCCTGGTTGGGACCTGGGCTCCTCAGCCAAACCTCACAATCCCACAATCCCATCTGATCAGGGGGTTTTTTCTGTCAGTGCACCCATTCTCCCTGAGGAGATCAGATTGCTGAGTTATATCTATGATGTTCCATCCATCCATTTTCTCCTGCTTATCCTTTTCAGGGTCGCGGGAGAGCTGGAACCGATCCCAGCTGCCTTCTGGCAAAAGGCAGGGTACACCCTGGACAGGTTACCAGGCTGTCACGGGGCTAACATATAGACACAGACAACCATCCGCACCTATGAGCTATTTAGAGTTTCCAATTAACCTACTATCCCCACTAACTTCATGTCTTTGGACTATGGGAGGGAGCCGGAATACTCGCAGAGAACCCAGCAAACATGGGCAGAACATGCAAGCTCCACGCAGAAAGACTGATGATGGAATTAAACTCAGGACCTTCTTCCTGTGAGGCAACATGCTGCCCATTTCTGTGTTTTCCTTCAAAATAGTTGTATTACCTTTTCCTATTGTTCATTGTTACATAATTTTCTTTAATCCTCACTTTTAATCTCTTTTTGTTTCATATTAATAACTTTGTAACTTTGTTTTTTAAAGATTCTGTATTATCATTATTATTATTGAGGAAAGTTAAAGTAACTAAGTCCTTTATTGCATGCCATGCAAAGCGTATCAGCTGAGCTAAACGCTGATGTCACCTGGCACTGAGATCAGCTGCTAGCGGCTAATCTACGACGACTGTGGGCTGAGCTCAACTTCGTAGCCTGTCTGAAATAATGCCGTGCCAAATTTGTTACTATGGGTGCCATCTCGTACTTTCAGCCTTGCTGGGTTATAAACAGCATTACCGGGATGTATGAGAAAAGCAGTATGCATGAAATTTCAACAGAAACAGAAATATGTATTTGTCTATACAACTGTATAAAGATTTGATTATTTTCATATAATTGCACTGTTTATTTGTCTAGCTGTTTGCAATAATCCAAGGCAAATATTAATATGGATAATCCCAAACTTTTTTCCATTAATCACTGACCAACAGTAAGGCAATCTGTCATGTAAACTAAAATAATCAGATTGTAAGAGCTGCCAGGCAAGCATGAGAAAGATGTTTGTCTGATGGGAGAGATTCAAACTAGGGGATGCCGACTGCCAAACCGCTCTTCAGCCATTTGTCTTTGTTTTTGCTTCTTCTTGTCAACAGGACTGAACTGCAGCTGGTAAATATCTCTGCACATTATGAGATCTAGAAGAACCATTTATTTTTAGGAGCCATTCTGCAAATGTTTAGAAAGTCACGCTACTTTGTTGGCATTCGCAAACACACTGAGGCACACAAGCATGCAACAATGCGCTGACTAAAATATTACCAGCCACTACAGGAAAAAAAAGGTAGCAGAGAGGCAGCAGAAATAACCTAGAGCAAAAATTAACAACATGATGAATTTTGCACAAACTGTGATGCAATTTTAATAATGTAAGAGTTGTGGATTGACTTTGACTGGCTACATGGTGTTCATTAGATTTGTTTAACGTCAGGTTAAACTGGATACCTCTGAATTAATGCATTTGCAAGATTTACATCAAGTAGCAGATTTTATGTCAGTCTATACAATATAAATGGCAAGCACGGACATAATTGTACTTCAGCGATAAATTAATCAAATTCATATTTTGTTTACTGGCCCTGCATCAGAAATTTTAGGAGACTGCATCACAATCGGTTATATCTTAAAGCCACCGTTATTCCCACACCAGGATGTTAATGGCAGCTACACACACAAAAAAAAAACAGCATTTTAAATTCACATTCCCTTTGCGGGAGATGAAAATGATGCGTATAGATACAAAGTTAATGAGTCTGCATATTTGCATAAAAGAATACCTGAAAAAAGTAATTTATTGATTAGTGACTACCATGAAAAACAGTTATGAGAAGCTATGAAAATGAGACAAAAGAAAGGAGATTAATAATAAATTCCTATCTTGTTGTGTAGAAGAGCAGTTTGCTCTGCAAATTCTACTCCAAAGCTACTTCACTACACCTGCACTACCACTCCATCCAGCATCTGAAGCCTTATTAGTCTATTCTTGATCAAACAGAATTGGTACTTTTTCTCCCCGTACTTTGATGTACACTTCACAAAGTCTAATCTCCTCCCTCTACCATCCCATTATATTACTTCATGCCTGCAGTCAGCCGGTAATATCTGCGCTGTCATAGCAACCAAACCAACAGAGCTAATAGTTACCATGGTTTCTTGACAACTGGACCTTGATGGTGCCATAATTCTTGCCTGTAACCTGCTGACCCTCAATTTACCCTGCAGTGTTTGGGACAAAGGCAGAAAAAATGGAAAATGGGTGTATGTTTTCTTAACTGACTCCTCTGGGAGACTTTTTGTGTGCATGTGTGTGTTTGTCTGTGCATGTCTGTATATCATAACTACACCTACAGTAGGTGTATGAGCGAGACACAGCATGGTGCCATCTCCATTCAGCCCCCACCAGCCAGCCAGCCAGCCAACAAAGAGTGTCCGCTGCTGGGCATGAGGCTGAGGGTGGCAAGCCTCCTCTGGAGAAGCTGGTGGAGACCTCTATGCTTCTCTGGCCGCCTGCTGTCTTACTGAATGTGCCATAATGGCAGAAAGAGTAACACTGCCTGACTAACCATGAGAGAATGAAAATTCAATTCGCTGCACAGTGTGAGAGCAGAACATCCCACGCTGTATACAAAACAGAAAAGTGTGCATTTGTGTGTATACACGCATATCCACGTGTGAGGTCCCGATGTATGACACGACTCCCTCGCAAAATTTCCCATCACTGACCCATCAAAATACCTCAATATGAGGGGAAAAACAGGAATTGACTGCTCTTAAAGCAGGGTTTGTTGCAATACTCTCCTGGAGGAAGACATGGAAGTGATGTAAGACTTTGAAACACTTGACGAGATCTAAAAAACTTCCACTCCTGGCTCCCCCTTTCCCCTCATGTCGCAACAGTTTAAGGCTTGGCGCGCTGGCGGGTTAAGAGCCTCCAAAAGATCAAAGTCAGACACCTCACTGCCTGTGGTTTCATTAGACCCTGTGATCCCAGATTATTCAACAGTTCAACTTGTCACGCATCAATGAAGAAGAGGTCGAAGCCTTTAGTTCGTTTTTTTCTCCTTTTTTTTTTGCAGAATAAAATTAACAAAAACAATTTAAAATTATTCTTTCTTTTCTTTGGACAAGAGATGTCATTTCTTTATAAAGACGCCATTGGGTGTGTGGGTTAGAATAAAAAATAAACCAAGCAGTGTGCCTCAGTCTTCTGACATTCTCAAATCATAACCTGTGCAATGGGATTCATAAATGGTAAATGCCATACTGTAAAAATCACAACTATCATTTATATGTGACCTTTCGCGTCTGGAAACAATAACAGTGCCCATCTGCAGAAAGTAGGTGGGCAGGTGAGGTAGCTTTCCTCTAATAAATGTAATTTTGCTCTTTGCTTGCCATGTCTGTGAAATCAATATCATTTTATTTTTTCTATTGGAGAGAAATACACAGTCTCTTTTTCGGTATGAAAACCTCTGAGAGCCAAAGGTTCCGCTGAGAAAACATCTTCCATCATCCCATGTCTGCAGTGCAGGTCAAATTATCAGAAGTAATGTCACATAGGCAAACTGGAAGCAGTGCAGCAGGGAGGTACTGACCCAAGTCTCCCTCCTCCACAGTTTTCTGGCAGTGGCTTCCTCTTCACTGCAGCCTATGTCTGCACACACGTGCATGTGTTTTTGTATGTGTGTGTGTGCAGAATTCCCTGGTTGCAAAGTGGAAGTCTGTTGCGAATATAGAGTATAAAATCAACTGTTTGTCTTTTGGCTTTCTTGTCTTGCCTATCAGTAGCCCACAGAGAAAAGGGAGGAAAGAAAAGAGAAATGAGAGTGACAGAAACTGTGCGGCTGTGTGTGTGTGTGTGTGTGTGTGTGTGTGTGTGTGTGTGTGTGTGTGTGTGTGTGTGTGTGTGTGTGTGAGTTTACCATTTCTGTGCATTTCTGGAAATCAGCAAGCATTTTTTTTCTTTCAGTCCTTTTCAAAGCCATCTTTCTGACACATAAAGACTTTCATTCTAAATCCCTGGCACAAGCCCAGAGCCAGCAGATTTTGGGCCTAATTGGCCTAAACAACAGCGAGGGGTATCTTGTCTTTGCAAATGACTTTAGTTTTTCATAAAGAACGTGCGGGTGGAATTTGTCTGGCTTGTTTAAAATGTTCCCCCAAAGCAAGCGAGTCTCAAAACTAGAAGAAAAGGCACATGCTGCACAAGCCAACAAAAGTTAAGCGTTATTACAAAATTGCAGACAGAACAAGTTAAAGACCAGATGGCATTTTAAAATACCAAGTCACCATTACTTTGTTACATTTTATTAAATAATTGTTGTCAGCAACCCACACATTTTCAGTTTCCTTATCTGAGTGCAAAGCTAGCTGTTGGTGAGAACAATCAAACCACCTCTGCATTTCTGTTCTTCTCTGCATCAATGGAGCTTCTGTCAAATCTGTACCATCAAACAGATGCACCCAGTGTTTGTTTTTTTTTGGTTTTGTTTTGTGTGTGTGTGCGTGTGTGTGTGTCTGCTACCGAGATACAGTACCTGACAAATCTCTAAACACACCCAGCAGATTCCATCCGTAATTGGTACACTCAACAGTGAGGGGCGGCTCTGCTTCAGGAACATTTCACGAATAGCCTGTGGGCCACTTTTAAATCCATTTCATGACTTAGAACATTCCAACACACAAAATGTTTTTCACTCCATTTCTCGCAAGCAAGAGACAGCGGAGCTGATGTACTGCTGCGACGCCACTGTGTACATACATCGTTAGAAATTCATGAGCTGCACAATATCTAAGTTAATTTATATGCGGATATCACCAGAGAGTTACTTGATGAATTATACATCGCAGATGCAACCCACAGAAGACAGATGAGTGAAATTAATGTGCACTTGCATTTCCAGAGCCCGGTCATAGCTGCGATCTGCACAGTACAGGAGACATCAGAGAGAATAAAGAAGTAACGACAAACGCTATTTATAAAGCAATTTGATGCCAAATGCGCAACAACAACAGTCCCCTTGCTGTGGTTTTTGGTTTCTTCTCTATACATTTTGAAGAAAACCAAAAACAAGATTTCAGAGTGAATCTGAGTGTGGTCTGCCGGAGGGAGTACAAGCCTCCAGTCAGCCTATGAATATCATTCTCCAGTTTTTCCTAAGGAAGTTTTAGCTGGCTCCACTGGAAATCTATTAACGCTATTATAATAGTAAGTTTACCCCTTCAAATCGTGTAATTAATAGTAAGGTGTGAATTCCTAAATTTTCTAAGTTACACCCTCTAATTCTTCTTCTTATATATTTATATTTTGCTTTAAATCTGTAACTGCTTTCCACAAAATAACACTGTGAAATTACCATTATCTCCTGAACAATTTGGCTTTGAACTGCCTTTCATTTATTTTCATCTTGGACTGAGCTGCATGTGCATACTTTGGTTGCTAATAGAACAGTGTGTTGTTGAACATTCGAAAGCGTTCGGAGAAGGCGTGTTGCTCATCCTTTGGAAGACAGAAGGGGCAAATTAAGGCGCGTGAGAACATAACTCTTTAATCAAAAAAATTTTAATGATTAAACTGACATAATAATTAATAATAATTATGCACCCAGCTCTTAATCGCTTAATTTGGAAGTAAAACTTATAATTTGGGACATTTTTTTCAGCACTTTTGCACTGATGATCTGCACATTTTTGCAGAAGATGTTCTGCAAAAGTTCAATCAATCAATCAATCAATCTTTATCCCATTATCCATCTTGGAAAACTCCAGCTCCTGCTTACTTAAAAACCTGATTAAGAAAAACTCCTCTGTAAGAGTGGGGCTTACAGGCCACGTCCAGCAACACAGGAAGACATGCACCTCCATCTTCATCGACGTGCCCTTTGCAGGCAACGAGAGATTCACTCTTGTTTTAATCGAAAAACACCCAACATACACAGCCACTCTGTATACTGTTAATTTAAAAGAGAACATTTTGTTGACAGGGATACTGTATAACAAAGGATGCCCCCAAGAGGAACTGGGCATAAATAAAAATGCTGAATATCAGAATAGAGCACACGCAGCTTACTTGGAACAAGTACAATGTGTAGCTAGACAGAAAACCTGCCTTTGTTAGCTCTGGGACTGTGAAATGAAATCGAATAATGTGGACAGCAGGGGCTAGGGCTTGACTGTGGATGTAGCTCTCCAGTGTCAACACACATCAATAAACAACCTAATAAAACGCCCCATGGTCAAAACATTATTTCAGCTGCTGTTCTACTCTTAGAAATGCTCACAGCTAAATCCTCCATCTTCTTTACAAATCATGCTATGTGGTCTGCGTTGTGCAGGTGGCTGCTGCCTCTGCTGATGATGTCACCGGCCATTTTTGTTTTTCTCCAAAGTACCTCTAACCTTCTTTCTTCTTAATGTCAGCCTCCTCCTTTCACTCTCCTTCTTTTCTCTCCATTGATCCAAGGGGACACAAATGCACACACACATAAGCCCTGCACACCATAGCAATAAACTGAGAAGTACCAATCTATAAAGGGGTCATATTTTTCTGATTACTATCTCCTTATGTCTCTGTCTTTCCTGTCATTTCCATCACATCCCTTTCTACAGATGTAAGAAAGTGCTTGACGGACGGATGGAAGTAGCCACAGCAATGCACAGCTGATAAGGATCAGTATAGGCTGCTGATGGGCTGTCTGCTGATCCCACCACAGGCATCAGGCATGGCATTTATACCACTTGGCTGCCCTCAAGCTTTTAAGAAACACTACTGTGTGTGTGTGTGTGTGTGTGTGTGTGTGTGTGTGTGTGTGGCATCAGGATTACTCAAGACGAGAAAGTAAGAAAAATATATATGTTTTTTGGAAAGGACAGTATCTAGTTTATTACACAGTTAAATATGATGTTACAGCTGCAGCTGTTATACAGATGTAGGACAGCTGTGAAATAAAGAAAAGTGCATTTAAATTAATATCAAATATTATTCTTGCATACTTCAGTAACGCTTTTTCTGCCTTGCTAGTGATTCTAGAAAATCAATATAAAATATTTAACGCTTGATTTCTCAAACATCTGCACTGCTGTTAGAGTGTCAGTGTTGTGTTTATAGTAAAACTACTGAAGAGCACACAACTGTGAGAAAGAGACTTTTTTCACGCTGTATTTGACAAGCAGCTGCCATGAAAAAATGAAAGTGATGTGCAAACTGATTGTGACGTAAGTTCCCGTAATTACAGTAAATATGAAACCCTGACAATAAGCAACAACATGAACCTTTGATGTTTTGAAAGAACTTACTTACCTTCCCTCATCTGCCCTGCGATCCTCTCTTTACTTGTAAAACTTCTGCAGGCCAGCCAGATGTGTATGCCATTGAGAGTGCCTTAAAGTTACAGTGTGGAATATCTCACCGCTAGATGTCAGCAGACTGCAGTCAACCTCTTTTTTTCTCATCCCTCCCAATTTAAGTGCATAATCCTAAATACAGTGGCTGCTACAGGACAGAATTCTGGCTGCTGTTCATCTGTAGTGAGTATAGGCTGTCAGACTGCTGTTTACCTCAGCTATCAATATGTGTCCAGGACTTTTTATTATGGAGGAGCCTGTTGGACTTTGTGAAAGGATTCTGATGCTATTCAATGACTCAGTGAAGCTTCTGTAAGGTGACAGTGATACTGAGGTCAGTTGTTGAGGATATCCTGAAACTTTCTGTAGATAAGCACTGCTGATTTTGCCGCTGTTAGCTCCTGTCAGCCGGCGTTAGGTACTTTCTTTTAAGTGGATCTAACACTGTTGGACTCAGGTAGTTAAACCCTCATACACTATGAGAATGTAATCAAACTGTTTATCAGAGGGAAATTGTGATTTTGCATATGATACCATCTGTAGCCACATACATTAAAATCCAATTACAATGACTGGCGATGTTCATCTCAGTCACTAGATTCAATATTCACAATATAATTTTTTTTTCCATTAAATAACTGAAAAATTGACTGACTCTAAATTTAAGTTTACAATGTTTCCAATATCTTTTGCTAACCTATAAATCTACCAATCCCAAATGAAGGAAATTAAAGAAAGTTTCATCCCGGAAACAAATAATAAATCAAATTAAAGCAATAAAGTATTGTCTTTTAATCCAATATTGTTTTATGTTGATGTATGTTGATGTGTTTCTATTCAACAGATAATAGTTTTCTGCTTGCTGCACATACACAGACAATTTCACAATTTGCTTAACTTTGCATAGACTAATTTAGAAACCAGGTGATTGCTAGTCCTTGACATTCACAACCAACATTTGCTTAAATGTTGCTTAAAATGAATTTCATGAGATGAAGGTTAAAAGAACAGATGAGAAAACACACACACACCTAACTCTTGCAATCAGGCACAGGTGTTCATATCCCATCAAACATGTTATTTCCCACTTGACAAGCAAGAAAGATAATAGTATGTTGCTGTGCAGAGAAACTATAGATGAAGCCAACAACAATATACCTCCCTGCTTCCTGCCACGCAACATGTCATTATCCTAAGTCTTTTTCTCTCCAGTGAGGCGCCACATATGCTCTTAACAACTGCCGCACTTGTTGCAAAGTGCATCTCTTGATATCAGACCAATATATGTCTCTCATCCTAATTTCACACCATGATTTTACCCACAGGTTCAAAGTGCAGGTCTCTCCAGGAACAAAGCTACAATTCAGTGTTTTAGTCAATAACAAGCCAGCAGAAAGGACCAGGCAGGTGGTGAAACTGTAATGCAGGCAACCTCATTAAAAGAATGTCAAGGAGCTGAACAAAACAACAACAACACACACATATGCACCCAAGGACACGCAGCAACAATGAGGCATACACTCTCCACCCTCTGAACAAATACGAATCCTAATGACAAACCCCCATACATGTAATAAAGGTCACAATCACACACGCTGACACACTTGTCATACATGCACAAGCCAGCTCCGGGCTTCATTTTGGCCCAGGGAAATCAGGATGATCTGGGCTCCAGCTTCTCTTTGATGCTCAATTACCTCTGGCAGACCTGGCTAGCTGAGCCAATTAATTATTCAGCCTAGCACAGTAAAGTGTGGTAGGCACAAACACGATGTCACAGCAAGGTAACCGCTGACATACGGCTCACTGTAGGGCCCGCACTAAACACACATCGTTAGGTTTTAATATGCAGCATTTTCATTTTTGACACTAAGAAGTACAGCACGGTGCCGTCATGTGGCTTTCCTTGTCATCCTGTCATTCTGCTGGGCATTTTTTTCTTCACACTATTCTGTCACTTCTTACATTTGATGATTCCCGGTCTCAGCTTCCCTGCTTCTTCCTCGTCTCAGCGCTTATAATCCTCTTTCGCTCTTCAAGCTATGCCACTAGTTCTCAATTTTTTCCACCACGTCATCTTTTCACCCACCTCACCTATCTTTTTTTTAATCTCTTTATCTTTTTGCCACTTCCCTCTTCCCTAACCTGCATGCTTGACCCCCCACGTCTTTGTGCTTTTTTCTTGTCACATCACCCATTTCTTTTATCTTCCCTTTGGCTTTTTGACTTCTTAATTGAATTTCTTTACTACTCTTTTGTTTTCTCATAGTAAAGAGTAAAGGAAAAGAGGGAGGATAATGGAGTTGAGGGGAAGAAGGAGGGCAGTGGGCTGACAGAGGGAGTCCCATATGCAGCGGGCTCATTAGAAGATGGGAGGAGAGTCAGCGGCAGAGACACACTAGCAGGTATCCATACCCACCCACCCCCCTCTCTCTCTGTCTGTCTCCCTCACACATATTGCTGGCTTCCTGGACTCATTCCAACACTGACATATCACTATCTTCTCTCTCCCTCCCTGTCTCCTTCCTGCTGCGCTTCTGAAAGTCCTGCTCTCATTAATCACCACCGCGTACAATACACAGCAATTGGTGAATGATTTTACCTTTTACCACCTACCTGCACTATGAGGCCATATATTTTTACTATATGTGGCATCAGTGGAAATCGAGCCATAAATCCGAGGCATTGTTAAAATTGCACGTTTTTTTTTCCCACTTCTTTTACAGCAAAAAGAGAAGTGTGTAATTGAGGAAGACAAAATGCTCAAGGGCACTTAAGAAGCCTCCATGCCTATCTGCTGCATGAGCTTGGCCCAGCTTTCGTAGGTAATTCTCTAGTCTCAACACCCATCTCCCAAAACGGGGAGAAGCCCCTACCCCACCCCACATTCACCTTTTTTGTCAAAATGAAACTTTTCCATATGGAGTCAGAGAAATGCTAAGTAGCTATGAGAAGGTTGAAACAGGCAGATTATGTCAGTTACTCGGTCCAGCCAAAGCTGTAGCGGCTTAATGACACTGTCCAGTCCACTCACCTCCAAACTGCAAATTTTCTCCATCTTTTCCCAGCTTTAATGCGAAGGTCAGCAGATGGTGAGGATACATTAACCGTGCAGGCAGGCGTGGAAAAAAAAGGAGGCCGCGTCACACCATCAGAGTCTGGTGATACTATCTCAAAAAATGCTATTCCCTGGGTAACCATTGATTTCCCGTGTTTAATAGCTGTTTTGTTTTCAACAGAAAACACTGTCAGTACCTTCCTTTCTTTATAAAAAGGCCAAAGCCTCAGTGACAAACTGAGGTCCTTCGAGCTGTGAGGTACTCTGTGTCCTCTCTGTCCTTGTCAAGGACACCCGAAGTAAGAAGAACAAGGTCTTGAAGTCAGACCTTTTAGACCGTGCACACCTACATTTAAACACGAATCGCCTCTTGTTTGCTTTTGTTGTACTCAATCGGTTGCAGCCTAAGATCAAAGGTGCATTAATACATTAATTGTATTAATTAACTCCTTCCTTTAGAAATATTCCATCTTTAGAAATAAACTTCCAAGTCCACACTTTGTGTTTAAAGAAAACAAGAAATGACTTACTGACCAGCTCAATAACACAGCATTACAGGCAAAGGTGATCCTCTTCCTGATGGGGCAAACTGCCAATGTCACGCTGATTGATGATGAAAAAAAAAATTCTACTTTATGACTGACTTAAATGTATAAACTTAACTGCAAAGTATCATTTCTAGAACATCCATCAGAAAGCCATGTTGGGTGCACAGCATTGCACCCTTGAGGGAAAGAAGAGTTATGTTTTAAAGAGGAGTGAAAGTTTAATGGTGCGGAACATGTATGTGATCTTGTAACAATCCCACTGTAATGGCGACACAGTAAAATTGTCCATTAGCGGAGGCCCATCGGTGTTTTTATGTTATTAAACGAGCTCATAAGCATCAAGTCGCCACCACGAGCATCAAGTTATCTGATCGATGAGCACAGTGTGGCTGCCAATTAGCACCGACCCTATTCCCATGAATATGCAAATGAATCGATGCCAAGTGTATATCAACTGTCAGCTAATTGCCTGAGGCCTGAAAGGTTCTGAATTTAAGGGGACGTATGCATGTTTTTTTCCTTCATGTTCCATATTTATCTGTCTTTTGCTTTTCTTTTCTTTTTTTGCAGAATGTATAGGTGTAAACCACACGCACAACACAGCTGCCATTCAGCATCGGGGCTTTTGTTACACCTCAAAGAGGGACCACCTTTAGTATGAAGCTATATTTATTCAGCAGGAGGAATGAAGGAGAAAGGAAACAAGCATTTAATCTCACTTTCAGTCATGTATGTAAGCAGTTCCCTGTTGAGGAGACAAACACTGTCTACTACTGTGAGGAAATGTTCTGACAGCTTTTTCATCTTGCCTACTTTAATATGGAGGTCAAAGGTCAGATTTAAGTGTAGAACAGAACCCCTGGACCTCTAACAGATTCATTTTCTTGTGAGTTGACAGGTGCTGTAGGTACTACTGGTGTCAGACAGTGTCTGAGCTCAGTACGCTGTCTCGCTGCCCGAGTCACATGAATTATGAAAGGTTCTGAAGCAGGTGAAGGAAAAAAAGATGGAAAGTGTCATCCTACTCAGACACCTCTGTCTCAATATTCATTTTAAAGTAAGAATAGAAAGCAACATTTTATTGCTGACACCAAAATTTTACATTGCAAAGTCAACAGACAACACTCGTTATATCGCGTCCTGTTAGACTTGACACACTTGGTCAAATATCAAAGCACATGCCACTGAGAGTTCCTTTCTGCTTGTCTTGATCCTGGTCTTCACTCATTTCATGTGCACAGAATTGACCTCGGGCACACCATGTGGGGAAAAAAACATACCTGATGTGGTTTACAATAGCCTGTTTGCTGTGCTTAGTGAATGCCCAAGTCTGAAAGTCTCAATATGGCAATATGGCACCTGTTCACCTGTTTATCTGTTGCATTATCACTGCTTTGCACAACCAACTTGCACATTCTGATGATAAAAAAAAAAAAACTCTTAACACATACACTCTTTTCCAATCTTCCCTGACCCAGCTCTGCTAAAGAGAGCATAACTATAATTCAAACTCTTCCATTCACATCAGCACTACGTATAAGGCCAGCTCATCGTGGCAGCTTGTTGGACTGTCGTCAGCACTTCATCCTGTGGACGCCTGCCAGACAGAAGCCCTTCCGTCCGATCAATAGGCACCGGCGGCTAGCTTCCCCCCTTTGCTCTCTTTCGCTGTCTTTCCCTCCCTCTCTGGGCGACCACAGTATAAAGACTGTTCTGTTCTGCCAGCGCAGCATAGTGATTAGGCATTAGGCCTGTGCTGCTGTGTGAATTAGCCTAATCTGTGTCCGCGATGAAGGACGAGGCTTTTCATGGCCACTGGAGACATTCACTGGACATAAAAGAAGCTAATCTTTAGAAAACTTAGAGGGGATGGAGCATGTGTCAGTATCTGTGTGTATGTGAAGGATGGAGATTGCGCAGGAACTGTTGAGAGAGTTCCCACAGTGATAGATCATTTCTAATGCTTCTTATCCTTCAACAGTAAAAATAAATAAATACATTTAAAAAAAATCTACTTCCTGAGGATGTGCAGCTCATGGGGAAGAGGAATGTTGTATTGTCATTTCTTAAAGTACTGGAAAAGTGGATAAAGTGCTGGCTGAAACAGATTGAGGCTGCCATCCATGTAGGGCGTATGTGAGGAAAAATATATTCCTTTATTCTTCAGTCAGTTTGAGGGGAATTAGAGGAGACTGAATTGTCACAAGGCTGCTTACCTGGCCACAGAGGAAGCTGCCTAAACCTGCAGATCTCAAAAGTTTTTTTGTTTCTTTTTTTTTTGTACTTTTGCAGCAACGGGGGCTTTGATGCGACAGAGCAAATACTAGCACTTTTTCAATCCTTGTACATCCTTATGTTAGTTGTCCATCATGCACCTGCCCAAGAGTTGACTTGCAGCAGCCTGAACATGCATCCACAGCATGCCTACCAGCAGCCCAGCCCTCCTCCTGCTCTCCTCCACATCATCTGCTTGATATATTGTATGCCCTTGACAAACTGCCAGCGCCCAATCCCCCTCCTGCAAATGTCTATTGATCAAAGCACAAGTATGGCTGTGGAAAAGGTATATAGTCTCACCCATACTCTTATCTTTTTATTACCTCTGGTGAGCCAGAAACTTACAGAAAAAGGGGAGTTCCAAAAAAGAAGGGAAAAAAAGTCGATTGATTTAGAAGTAAAACGCAGTAAAGTCCAGACAGCATGAAGAATATAAAAACTTTATTTCTGGTTTTGACTTTCAGCAGTCTAGCAAATAAAGAGCACCTCTATCTCTTTTGTTGACACGGTGCCTTTTTGCACCTTTGGAGTACTTTTACGCACAACCAGTGGTGAATTTAGGTCAGCAGCCAGCTGGTGCCAAATATCTGTTATGTGTTGGGTGATCTTTGCACAGCAGGAGTCTTGTTCCTGCGATGAGCTTCACAGTAAGCTCGCTGTTAAAAGCAGGACATCATATTTAACTCAGCCAACCAGTTTCATAAAAACATACACGAAGGAACCCAAAAGTCATCTTCACACCCCCTGCGCATTCCTCCAATATGCAAGTCGTACTAAAATGAAGGACCAGAAAGCACGGGCGTCTGTGGACCCGACAGCTTCCACCTCTCTGCCCGATACTGTAAAGGGGAAAATAACGCGATGACTTACCGAAATGAGATCCTGGCCACTGTCAGGCGTCTCCTCGTTTCCCTACTGTCCCTGGTCCGCCCCTCTTTCAAGTCAATCCGCAGTGTGCTCAAATCAGAACGGAGCTGTGAGCCTTTTCGCTGCGTCCTGCGTCCAGAGTTGCCGGGGATGGAACAACCATTTGCCGGGATGCTGGGGCGGGGGTGCAAGGCATCCGCAGGGAGGAGGATGAGAGGGATGTGGAAGAGACGGGTGAGAAGGAGGAAGAGGCGAGGTACAAAAGCGAGGAAGGAAGAGAGAGAGAGAGAGAGAGAGGGCGAGCGAGCAGCAATGCACTGCAGCGACAGGGAGGCAACACCACCGGAGAGGAGAGGAGGCAGACAGCAGCCCTCCGTCTCGGTCTCGCGCTCACTCGCACATGCGCGCGCACGTGCAGTTCTCTGTTAATAGACAGATATAGAGCGCCATCTTCAGGTTGACGTGTGGTAGGAAGGTGTTGGGAATCGAAATCTCGTATTAAAAATCATCTCTTGCGTCAAGTGTACCATTCAGTTGAAACCTCCTCCATAAAACGCCCTTTATTCCCTCTTCTCTTGTGTCCCACCATCTCCGATCATATGTATGCCCAAAACCAACTCTTATCCTAAAGCAACCCAAAATCTAAATGAGACCCTTAATCCCACTGCTGCTGCACACACACGCTCCATGGCAACCAGGTCCCTTTGGGGGTTATGATGATGATCACCTCGCGTCGGTCCCCTTTTCCTTTCCTGCTGTTGCGTCGTATAAGTTTCCCAACGCCAGAAAAAACGGAGTATTTCTCAGATGTGTAGTTATATCATGAGTTAATTGTCCTGGATTGACTGAGATGAGGACTGAACCTTTTATTTCATCTTTGTTCTTTATCTGGCTTCTAATTAACTTCCACCTTCTTCCTTTCATTCTTTTGATTTTTTTTCCTCTGTCTGTTTAAGAAGTCAGTTGTGAGAAATAGCTCTAATTAGCCGACGTGATCCTAATTTCTTTTTCAGTGTTGAAATGTCAAAACTGTATTAATAGATGTATACCACCACATCACTATTCATAAGTAAAGGCTTTTGCATTTATTTCCATATTATAAGTTTATTTTAGATCGCATAAGTTTAATGTGTGGCAGTATCGTAACTCTCCAGTTCATAATATTTTATATTAAATACAATTTTTTCTTCAACAACAGTTGTGGCATAAGTTCCTTTTTTCAGAAGAAGTGCAAAGAAATTAAACTACCCACATTAGTTTAATGACTGTAATGTTTGGGTCAGGATGCTGTTTTGGTGGTGAGATAAAAATAAAAATGCAGATTTAAAACTCACTCTAATGAGCTGTGGGGCTTTAATGCCTGTTTTTGGTCTTTTGAATGGCTTTAGAATAGACAACATTATATATATATATATATATATATATATATATATATATATATATATATATATATATATATATATATATATATATAATGACAATCTGTTGTGCAGTAGTATCATTATGTATTTATTGTGATTATTATTTTTTTAAATGTCTTGTACTTTTCCCCTGAAGACAAATAAGCAGTTACAAATTGAACTGAACTCAACAAATAAGAGCTTATCTACCAATACCAGACACATTTACTTCTTTAATTCTTTTATTTGAATTTAATCAGATGGCAGAGCAATAGTCAACATTGCTCAGTGAAAGTAAGTAGTAAATACAGTTTGAGATTCATCCCCATGACAAATGCAGGTAAGCCTGACATCATGTAAGGTGCTCTTTTATTTTATTTTATTTTTTAAATTAATTGTCAATCAAAGTGAAGGATTTTGGCCAAACGGTGACTCGGGATATCGATCCCAAATATCTAAATTTTTGTTTATTTATTGTCAGTATGTGTGTGTGTGTGTGGGGGGGGGGGGGGGGGGGGGTGTTAATAGCATCTGAGCAAGATTTTTTGAAATTATTAACAAGCACAGCCACTGACTCACCTCTCATTAGCTTCATCTCGCAGCTACGTCAGAAAGACAGGGAGGATGGTGTTCTCTCGTCACTGCAGACAGCCACATTTCTCCCAGACAGCAGCTGGTGTCATCATAAACAGGTAGAGTTGGGAAATTCAATACTGGAAACTGTTCTGTTCTTTTCAATCCATTTTAATATTTTTAACAACTTTATTTGCTGAACTTCAGTCAAGTCTATGTTTAATTAAAAGCATAGATCAACTTTCTATTGTAGCTACTGGTCTGCATATGTGTTCCACTTTTGTCAAGTTACCACAAAATGTTTTAATATTTCACTTCCTATGCCTGTTCGCATGCTTTTCTTTTTTGTGTGTTCTTTATGCGCTCTAACGCCATATGGAATCGTTTTGAATTTGTTGTCTTCATCTTGCACATATGGGCAAAACTAAGTTGCACTATCATCCCATGCTGTAAGCCAAAATGGAATTTAAACGCTAAACACTAAAATCTCTTACATATTGCAAAAGATTTGCCTTTATTCTTCTGAATATCTCTGCCTGCTGCTTACCAGTCTGTTTAAAGACCAGAAACCGATTTTGGTGAAGCTGGAGAAGTTAAAAAATATATATATAAAAAAAGCAAAAACAAGGTGAATAGGGTGAGTTCAGTTTGTCTTCTGCCTCTTACTTCCGCTCCCAGAGGATCACGAATGGAACGCAGAAATGCAGGTTTAAAGATTTACCACTAGGTGGAGCCAGTGAACTTATTTGTCACCCAAATAAGTTAAAAACCATTCATATTCAAATGTTTGCGTCTCTGATATAGATTTGTGAAAGATAACGACACGTGTTAATGTTGCAAATTTAAACAGATTCATATTTTGGAGGATTAAATTGGCTGATTGAGTGGCCAGCTGTGGATTGAAGGAATGACATTGCTTTAAGCATTACGTTTGCAGCTTAAAGGTCATGCTGGCTCTGTTAACAGAGGCTTAGAAGTAGTTTGTCAATTACATGCAAAATATTTACCACGGTTGTGTCCCTAGAGATGTTTTACATAAAACATTGCATAATTCTTTCTTCTTTTTTTTGGGTGGCGTGCCACAGTGTACAGTCATGTCCCTGGCATGCCCGCGAAGTGTGTTAAAGTCCACTCGTTGCAGGAAGTGCTGATTTGCCCTGTGTTGAAATACATTTCACCTACAGTGGACTCTCACAGTTACCATCAAACAGGCATATTTTAAACCATGTATCCAATGCCATTATTGTCTTTTATTCGGTCAAAAATGTGGCCAAAGTAACCCACCAGCATTTGTTGGGAGAGAAAAACCCACACAGTGTTTTAACAATGCCTGACTTTATTAATGCACGGGAAGCTCAGAGACAAACAGGTTTTATTCAAATGGACTATGAGGTACAAGGAAACAGCTTTATTGGAACTAAAACCAAACAGCGTGCCCTCTTCTTGCTGATCTTGGAAAAGAACTCGCATAGTCTGTGCTGAGTTACGAGAAGGACAAGTTTGGCATCACGTTCTTGAAGTTGGCTACGAAAAAACTGCAATGACTTCCTTAAAAAGATGATGACACGGATTGGTCCCTGCCCATCCGCCTCTTGAGAGCTGAAAGAACACGGACCTGAAGGGGATCCTGAAGACCGAGGTGGAGCATGTATTTAGCACACTGCAGAAGTGAAGAAAGCAGGATGAGGGGACTAAAGTGAAGAAATTTAGAGATGAGACTTAAGTTGGAAGTAAACAGGCCGAGATGATGCCAGCGGCGTGTCTAAAGTAGTGCACAAGCATTAATTGTATTGTTCAGCCCATTTGCTGCTCCCTCTCTAGTGTTTGAAGATAGGTGACAAATAAAAGGAAAATCTGAAGCCTGGTGATTCAGTGACTCTGCTATGCAGTTTGGAGGCATGCTTTTATCCTGATGCGGGTGTTCTCTTGGATGTAAACGCTCCCATTGCCAGTATGAAAATGATGTGACGTCACTGGATTTGTCTGGAACACAACCGAAAACCTGTGAGGGATTTTGGATCGACTCTCCACCACTATCATCAGGAAATATTCTCATGTGGCATCAAATACATACGAGAAACAAATCTGCACATAGATCATAGAAAAAAAAGAACTTTGACAAAACTACAGACTAAACCACTGTGGATGCAGCTGTGCTGTTAAGCTGAAGTTGTTTACGTGTGTGTGTGTGTGTGTGTGTGTTTGCAAGTGTGTGTCTGGGTGTGTGTGGTATTTCTGGTATTTTTGCTATGACAACAACGATATCAATAACAACTTATTCATTACATTAATGAAAAACTGCAATATAGAGAGAACAGATAATCCATCTGATCTCTCCATATTACAGGCCTCAGCGAGTGCAGGCCTGGCAGGACCAGGTCAGGTAACCAGAATCCAACTAGCACCCTCTGCATGTTACCTGTACACTGTTTTCCCGTGGAGGGCTTTTGTTTTCTTCTCTTCCTACTGAGCAAGTAATGCATTAAAAGAAGCAGGATGTCCAGTATTGCTGAAAACTATGACAGAGGTTTCAGGGGACAAGTGGCCACAACCCAGGATGTCGTGCCAAAAATTCTTGTCTGCCTGCTGAGACCACAGGGCGAGTCCAGAAGTAGCAACAGTAGCAGTCCACCTACAGTAATACTGATCATAACAGACACAAACAAAGAAGGCTAGAAAAAGGAGAGAAAGGAAGAGAGTCCGAGAGGTGAATCAGAACCGAGACATATTTCCCATCTGTATGTCTAAAATGTAGATGGGAGCATTAATAAAATGAAAAAAAGAAAGAAATATGCCAACATGTCTCTATTTACTTCTAACAAAAGACTGAGTAATATTCACGGCAATATTTGTGAATATACTTTTAAAATTATTAAAATAACAACAACAACAATAATAATTTGAGTTTTGTAAAATGAATATAATATGAAATACTAAAAAGTTCCACACATATTACCTTAACCTTGTTTATATGTATAGGGCTACAATAAACCTAAATAATCCTGACACATGCACAGCGAGCTGTTTGATGTGCAGCTAAAAGTAAGACACTTTCTATTAATTATGATTTTAATTTATTACCCATGTGAAGGCAGCTGGAACCGGTTTTAACATGCGTGTTCATTGTCATGTCACACATTTCTAGCACTCTCTGCAATCTTTACAAGTGACACATAAACTCTACACAAATGCACTACACTTTCATGTAATCTGTAAAATAATGGCCCTAGAATTCTAACTCGTGTTTTTTCTTGTTACTGTTTTGCTGGAGAACTGAAGAAGCAAAGAGTTGCCTCGGTTAGTGAGAGTGCTATAATCAAAGAACTTCCCTAAAACGGAGGATGTAAAAATGTAGCATACGGTAACAGAAAACCCCACAAGATGAGTCTCTCAGACAAGTTAAACCAAGTTCCTGTTTTTAGTTCTCTCTTCTTTTTTTTCCTTTTCTTTTTTAAAAAAAAGAAAAAATCACAACTCTATAGTCTGTCTGCACTTTCATTCATAAAATGTGTTGCGACACAGTTTTACAAGAAATGCTGTCAGTAATCGGTTTTCATTTAGGAATATTAAGCAACCGTGTATTCCAGGATGTGTGTGAAAGTCACACCCTCATGTCAGTCTTTCACTGTGAAAACTGGCCACAGTACATGCGGGTATGCATGCAAAAAGAGACTGAGACTGCAATAAAGAGCAAAATGGAATAAATGACTCTGATGTTTACATTAAATTTGTTTAATGGTGCAGTAACTGCAGCAATTCATCAATAGTTGTCAGACGGAGATAGCGGCATAAACACAGAATGACTAGATAAGATTGCATGCAACAGGTCACGTAATATTCGCATGTACACGTCATGAGAGACAAAAGCAAAAGCATTAGGTCCAATTAGCATGCAGCCTTATTGCATTTTTAAAAATATGCGTTACAATTAAAGAGGAAACACAACCAAAATGATCCCCAAAATCTGACAAGAAAATAATAAAGCAACAATCTAACTACCAGACTCAGAGTTTACCTTAAGCCTTATGTTTGCTAACAATGCTGAATAAAAATTGAAAATTTTATTTACCTAAACATGGAGAATGCAACGTTCCTTACTCCACCTTGGTTTCTGTTTGGTGACTGACAGTGTGTGACACATCCATTCTTTCATCTGGGCAAGGCCACACGTGAACTTCAGCAAAAGGATCACAGTGTTCCCTTAGCTTTCCCACGGACGCTTTATACTTCAGTGATGTGATGCCAAAAATATGCATATCGTACAATAAAGCAAATCTATCAAGGTCAGCATACAGTGCATGCTGTGAAGTGAGCTATAACAAGCAAAAACACTGGTGTGGACCTTTGATGATCCAAATCAGGTAAACGACAACACAGAGAAAAAGCCACTATCTCCCCGCAGATCTGACAGGTGTGGAAATATTTTTTTAAGAAGAACGTGATTAATTACTTCTAGTGACTAACCTACCCCTTTTTACGAGGCAGATTTCAACAGCACACTTTAAGCACATTAAGCCACATGCAGTATTGTAAGAACAAGATCTTGCATTTTATGCACTTTTTTTGCAAAGGCCTTGAGTGCAACACTTTGAAACTCCCCCACTACGCTTGTTGATATTTTTCATTGTACTCTAAGACATCAGCCTGAAAAACTAATTGCAAAAAAAAATTTTTTTTTAAATTAAAACTCGCTAATCCTGAGGAGTATTTTCTTAACTCTTTTCTTATTCTCACACTATGATTTACTCACAAAAGCTGCCACCTTTGTATTTTTCTAAGACAGCTTTATCTTTGCTCCAAGATCCTAGAAGGCCTGAATCATGCTTGATTAGCTTTTTTCCATTTTACCAGTAAACAATTTCCCGTAAGAAGGAAGTGATTTGGTCTAGTTGGGTGCAGGTGTCTAAAAGGACAGTAAATAAATCCTGTCCAGCATGCATGAAATACTTGACTGCATTCCTCAAGCAGTAAGAACGTCATTGTAGCCACAACAAACACCCGAAGTCCTTAATGCACTTGCTGCAGTGCTTGATGTGCAACCTTAATGTAAATGAAGGATTCGTAAAATGAAACGCTTCGACTTGCAGCTGACTGCAGGCGACGACTTTAAGCAACTTTATTGACGGAAACGTAATGATTTAAAAACATATGACATTGTGTGTCTCGGTTTATCCCACACATAGTTTGTCAGTGAATCAACAGAAACAAGATGAATCTTGCTGCGGAACATCATCAGCGTCTTTGATTGCTGTCTTGGATGCACTGGTGAGGTCCCACGATGCATTGCTGCCTGGCAACACTGTCATAATCTGATGGATGTCTTTAATTAGTGTCAATTCCACCACTGTAGCAGACACGTGCACCCACACATATTTTCCTTTACTTTAAAAAAGCCAGAAAAACACTATTACTGGGGCTAGATAAACTCTTACTGGTAACAGGCAGCGCCACTGTCAAAATAGAGTCAAGTGAAAGAGTTTGCAAGAAATTCAGTCCTTTTTCTTTTAAGTGTTTCTGCAATTCATCCTTAAAAAAAACAAAACAAAAACAAAAAAAAACTCAACAAACCAAACCCAACTGGTTAGGAAGTGGAGCATTGTTAAGGTTGCAGCAAAAAACACAAAACAAAACTGTGGGAATCGATTGTGCAAGTAGTTTTTTCCCACAGTTTTTGCCATGCTTTGTTATATAAAGAGATTTGTTTGCAACAATTCCGAATAAGTTGGGTGCGTGACCTGAAATGCTACATATTACAGAGTTAACCTTTGACCTGGCTGCATTAGAAAAAAAAATCATCATTGCAGAGATCTAATCTTAGACAGAGTGAAAGATGCTACCCCCCAACGAGTTTAAACAAGTTCTGTGTTAAAATTGTTTTGTGTGGTAAATCCATTTTGAGCCTCAGCTGTTGCCCCCTCCCACCTGTTTACAATGGAACAAAGCATCTCAGGTGGATTATATATTGGGGTGCATATGGCAAAATGTGCTTTTGTTTTTTATTATTTAGCTTATTCAGAACTGCTGTGTGTCACGTGGCCTTACCAAATCTTTAATCCTGACAGTATATTTTTGGGGAAATCCATGACAGTACCTTTAATATCTGCTTTTCACAGATCGTATTTATAGTCTTCTACTTCTTGGCCACGCAGGCTTGAAGGGTAGGAGAATAATTGTTTGACAATACTATGCCTATCTTCTCTGTCTTTTTGCAAAATCAATCTATTCACATGCATTATGCGGTATGTCCATATAGGTTATAATGGACTGGATGTGCATTTGAAAGCTCTAAAAGCATATTAAGTTTAAAAAAAGAGAGAGAAATGGGAAAAAAGAAAATATAGTTTTGACTTTAGCAAAAAGGGAAATGTCTGTTCCAGAAAGTTCACTTGTAATTGACTACACTGAGAATTATGTAGGGAGGTAGCATAACTACTGTAGATACTTTTAATAGATACATTTAAAAAGTAGTCGACCATGAAAATCAACGCGCATATAGCCTCTGGGAACATTTGTGACACAGCAGATTCTTCTCAGTAACATTTTCTGCATAGTGCTTTCATAGTACATGAATGAATGAATGGACAAAGTGGAAACGTTTAAAGATGAACACGTGTGACATTTGGGTACAGAAGGTAATGACTAACATGCCATAGACGCAAGAAATAAGGAGGGCAAATTACTGATAGCGTGCACTACTCGGATTTGCCAGATTAAATATTAGGTCCATCAGCTTGGAGCTATATTTGGCAGTTTCACGAAAACATGAAAGCCTGCCCACAGCATGAGCTAAACAACGTGCACGCATCCTGCACTCTTTACCTCCACTCTGTCACAGCAACCTTTGGCGTCAGCGTACATTTTGCTATTTCGAGGTTGAATCTTTTTTTTTTTTTTTACACGTTAATTTATGTTGAAGTAAAGTGAAACCTTAGCGAGGACGGAAGTAATGTCACATGCTGCGTAAGGCAGGACGTGATTCCTGCGTGATTCCTTCGCTCAAAAGCCACAAGAACCGCGGGAATAGAGGGAGGACGAACACGTATAGTTTCAAACTGTAAAGCCATAACTTTGAAGAATTTCAGCAGCAATGAAGACGCACTCGATACTGCCCGCTTCCAACATTAGCCCGAGGTGAATATGAATGAAGAATGACCAATGGTAAGTAATAAAGCATGCCACTTAGGTACACGCAAATGGCCTACGATGGTGACGCACTGAATTAAACTCACTTAAAACCATTAAATCGGTGACAAGTTAGCGCTGATATCAGGTCAGTGTTAATGCATGAATGAAAATGCAAACATGCAAAGCCAGTACCAGGTAAAGCAGCGTAGTCTAGCGTATTCGAAACTTACCGGGAGCTGACTACACGCGCATCCGTCTCACTGCCTTCTCCGACGAGCGACTGGCGCATTTACTGTTTAGAGACTTCAGAGTTTTCCACATAGGGGAATTCCGTGCTAATAACTTCCCATGTGCCAGTAATAAGGAAACTGAAATAGAAATAGGATTTACGGGAATTAGCTCATGGCTTACAGGAATTGGTAGATTAATGAAAGACTTCTTGAAATCCCACTCAAGTTTAAGTTCAGTAAGATACCAAATCATGCATTCGTATAAACACGCGCAAACCTATACATATGTTAATAAACTCCATACAGAAAGAACACATTGACTGCGCTAGAACCCAAGTCAAAAACAAGATTTCAGTTAGAGTACAGGTGACTAAAAAAGTAAAGTGATCCTACTGAATAGAGTGTGGAGTTACTTGACTAGTACCTGCTCATTTTAATTGTTTGGTTAGTTAAAAGTGTGTCAATTTCTAACTTCTTAATAGTATGTGGAGCAGTTGCTTTGCATTGTATTAAATAGCATTAACATGATTTGTTTTCTTTTAAAAAAAAAAAGTACATAGACATGTATAGTCAAGTAAAATGTGCAAACTCCTCTCTGAAATCGAGGGAAGTTTAAAGTAGTGTTGAATGAAAACTTTTGAGTACAGTCACAGTAACTCAGAATTGTGCTTGCATCAATGTACTATCAATATTTCAGTTCGAGGAAAAACTTCTGTGAACCTACTGGAATTACCAGGAGTTTTGCTTTCGTGACTTGTAAAATGTAGTTGGATCATCGTCAAAGTCTCTGACTAAATGGGAAATAAAGAAACTTTTTGTGTCCACTCATGGCTGCTTCTAAAGGTACTTCGTCATAGTTATTCCAGTCAAGGAGATAAGATTTGGAGCATAGTTGTGGAGGTGCCCCTCCCTATTAATCGAGGGATACAAAGTCTATAATGTCAGTGTGGCTCTTCTGAAAAACTATTGGTGTGTCACCATTCACAGGACCTTTGAGGAACTGCATTGAAAAGATGCAAAAAGATGAAAAATGTCTCAAAGGTTTTTAAAGTCCTGCGTTTCAACAGTAAAAATAAATTACCTGTAAAATACAGAAAATTCATGATTTGTTACTACTTGAAAGGATCATTTCAAGAAAATGATCTACAATCCTGAACAGGTGAACTAAAACACAAGGGCAATAGTAGAAGACGTGCAGAAATCTTTACAATTTGCTAAAGCATGTGTTCACGTGTGAGAGAAATGCTAGTGCTATTTCCTTACTACTTCTACGGCTCACCTCTGAGGAGAGGTGAAACTGAAGCTAAAATCCCAGCGCTACACTTGGAGCAAAGCCTCATCTGAGTTGTGAAGCACGGTGGAGGGACCATCATGTTTTAGGGTTGCTTTTCTACTTCAGGGTCTCAGTGGCTTGTACTCCCTGAAGAGATCTCAAAATAGTACAAAGAAATTTTACAGGTGGAAATATCGACAAAGTTCTATGACCAGAAGCATAGGAATGTTATAATTAAATAGATCAAATTTTAGAAATATTTCATTAAGTAATGCTGGTAATTCAACAGGTTCACAAATCTTTACTTGCAACTCTGTGTAGTAGGTTTATGTGTAACATTATGACAATTATTTGATCGTTGCTTTTGCTTTTTTTGCAGTGTTTGGCTGTGGTTTAAAAATGTTAGGTGCATTAGTATGAACTGAAAAATGTATATAGTATTTTCTTTGTCTATCATGCAACCAGAGCTGTAAGCAGAATAAGAATGATCTCAGCTTTGGAGACACTAAATCGTGGTGCCTGGGAACCAAATTGTCCTAAATGTAATTTATTGTCAAGTGTGACGGAGGTTCCTCATTTGCTGTTAAAATGTCAAGACTGAATGAACATTTCAGCATTTCATTCATTGCTGGAAGGGTTGGCCACAAATTTCGGAACTGAACTGAACTCTGTCCGAAAACAACAGAAACCTGTTTTGAAGAAATACTTAATCCATGAGAAAACTTCTGCCACCGAGTGTCAGTGTTACAAACTCCTCAAGGCTTCATTTAAGACTGTGTCATTTTAGCTCATTACGTTTAATGTGACACTTTGGTAAATATACTTAAATCTGGAGAGATTAAGATTTGCTCATAAAACACTAACAGGCGGGACATGTTTTACGAAATTCAGCGAAAGATTCCATCCGTGACACACACAAATCTAATTCGACTATAAAAGAACTCGTTACCTTTTTAATCATTAATCCTAACAGTAGTAATCGCTCTTCTGTGATCAAAGGGACATTGTCATGCACCCACATATACTTGATTAGAAACCCTATTGCTACACATGTAGTGCAACGTATCTTCAACCTCATTTGGAAAAAAAAAATGTAACTCTTCTGTCTCCTACACATAGTCGAGACATATCGGGTTAAGTAATCAGCAGCATGCATTGTTTTTCTTGTGCATAACTCACGATGTGCAGTCTTTCCAGATTTGAAAGTCACCTGTGCATTTCACAGAGGAGGGCACAGCTGGTTGTTTAAAATGCTTTTTATGCAAATATGTTTTAGATTTTTTGGCTGACCGCTATGTTTCTGTCTCACTCTTTCTCTCCCTATATCCCCCACACTCTGACCCTAAACCTTAAGCCTCTTTTTTGCATCAGTTTCCTTGTTCTCCTTCTTCTACCTCTCTCTCTGTCCTGTGGTAGTGTACAACTTGATAACATCAGAAGTGATTATATCACCATCATTCAAACGGAACTGCAGAGGACAGTAAGTAAGACACTGATTCTATTTTTATGCCAAGTTTGTTTTAGATAACTATTTGAACTTACCATGTAGACACGCTGCTTAACCCCAAACATTGTGTGCTCAGTTGTGACTCTGTATGTATACAGATATATATCAGCTGGGCTAAAGGTCTTTGTTGTAATCTAAGAAAAAAGCATTAAATCTCAGTTACAGCTCAAAGGCTAATTCCCCTCTAATACAGATGGATTGATGTATCCCAGGATTTCAGTATAGATCATATTAACTGTACAAAAATCATATAGGTGTATATATGACATATGATCACCAAGGACGAGATGGAAAAAGTGTAATAGGAAGCAGCCAGGTTACAGCAAAAAATTTAGACACTGGAGGTGGGAATGGTGCAAAAGGAGCTGCAACCTAATATTTGGCATCAGATGTTGGACTTTCACCTAATCCTTTTTAAGTACTGGCAAGAAATATCTGGAGGCAGCTGTACAGGGAGAAGGAAACTAAGGCAAAACAAGGAAAAGAAGCTGGTTTGCGTGTTTGGCGTGAAACATGAAGTTAGAAAGAGTCACTCACATGCTATTTTAAGGTCAGCTGTGCAATTAAAAATACACGTTTAAGCCAGCTCAC
This sequence comes from Astatotilapia calliptera, assembly GCF_964374335.1. Lineage (NCBI taxonomy): Eukaryota > Metazoa > Chordata > Actinopteri > Cichliformes > Cichlidae > Astatotilapia > Astatotilapia calliptera. The sequence goes on along the minus strand of NC_137430.1, from coordinate 14,467,693 downwards.
ACTTCCTGTCAGTCTATAAATCTAACAAGTGGTCTCTGGAAACTTCTTTTCATACAGTGCAAGGTTACTACAGATATGCACTGTAAATAACTGCCATTTACTGTAACTACCTACTATTTACAGTATATTACAGTATTTACACACACACACACACATATATATATATATATAGCCTCAAGCTCCCAGGCCTCTGGTAGAGGACCCGAGCTTGAAGGATAAACCGCCCGCAGGGGCGTGCTGGGTGTTTTATATATATATGTGTATATATATATATATATAGACACAGTGCAAACCCACAACTACAGTTGCCTCTCTGTTACAATAATAGAAAACCCCAACAATCAGACACCCCTTGAAAGCAAGCACTCGGCGACAGTGGGAAGTAAAGCAATTCCTTTTAACAGAAAGAAACCTCAGTATTTACAATTAAGCAAAGTTTGGGGGGGGGTTGCCTTTAGTTGTTGTAAGGTTTTGATCGGAAGAAATATTGCTCAGCATCAACATTTTTCTCTTCTATCTATGGACACCACCAAAAATATTAAAAGCAATATGTCCTTCCAACATTCTGAAAAATAACAAAAAACACTAGTTGCTTTTTGAATGTTTGAACAATCTTTAGTGGTATGACTAACATTGACTACTTCATGTTTTGTTCATTCAAGACAGAAGAAATCACAAGCTTGCTGCAAAACTCAGACTGTTCAGTATTCTCACACAAGCTACGCAACTGCACACCAGGCAACGCAGTGAGTCATAATTATTCTGTATCTATCAGATAAAATGCATAATGATGATACATTTAGAAGGTAGCCCTTTTTAACATGCACCTGTTCACCACTGCTCTAAACAGTCAGGCATTGCATTACCATAATCATAATCGTAGCTGGACCCAGGTGTTTAGCTATGCAGCTTAATAATCATTTCAGATTTTGTAGTCGCTGATTGTACTGCATAGAGTTCATTGTTAAGTTTAAAAGGTCTCACCTCTCTTCTGCAGACGTCTGTGCGTACCTTACATAACCTAACCTGCAAAATGCGGAGTTTACCGTTTCTCCAGATGACTCTACAACTGATCACGTCCGTCGAAATTTCGATGAGTTGCCATTGTCGTGAGAAATCAGTAAGTCTTGACTTTTTACACATTATCTGATGTTAAGAAATTTACCCCAAGCCTAACCCAGCCACACTATTAAAACCACCTGCATGATATTTTGAAGGTCGCCCTCATCTCGCCTCATGTTACAGCTCTTACCATTCAGTATGTGCACCTGTCCTCTGAGGGTGTCTGGCACTGAGGTGCTCTGGGTTGCAAAGTAGGTCCTCTGTGGATCAAGTTTATTCTGTACATGAATGCTCAGTTGGATTGGCCTTAGATAGTCAACACCTTGGACTATTTGGCCCATTTTTCAAACTCTTTCTGGTAGGGAAGATTACTGCTATGATTTTTGTTTCTATTGCAGTCATATTGCAGTGCTTTGCACTCTATGAGTTATTCACTTCATCTGACATCAGCCTAAATGTTGTAGCTGATTGGTGGAAACATGCAGTTTAAGTTCACGTTTGTACTTTAAACCTTGGAAGTGACCAGCTTAGGAAAGTATTTCTTTCAGTTTCTCTGACTGAGATGCAACATTTAACATTGACAACTGACGGAATGGAATGTTGGCTGGCTGAAGCGTTTTATCTTGCCAGACAGTGGATGACTCACTGACAGGTGATGAAGCTGCCCGGCTTTAAGAGTTAATTCAAACAGAAGACTGTTTGTTTCTTAAACTACTTTACCTGGTAACAGGGTATAAGAGTAGGAGAGACTCGAAAGAGGCAGGAACTGCAGATTGGTCTCTCATTGGTTATGCTTGTGGTAATCTCTCCTCACCTTACTGAGGGAGATAATTCAAAGAATGCTATAGAAGTTTTTTACACAAATTATCATGGGAAAAAACAGCCCAAGTAGTTCTAGATCAGTGACGCACCGTGTTGTTCACCCAAATTAAATTTTAAGAGTTGGATCAGAATCAGATTATATGATTCAGATTCATTGCTGAAGTCTGAGTCACACAGCAGAGCAAACCGCGGACTCGCAGAGTGCACCTAGTCTGACCAGACAAGCTCATGCTTAAACATAGTGGCTCACATTGTGACATATTTGATTTGATTTATTTTAAACAAACTTGCATTGTGCAAAGATCAGCCACTTTTCACTCAGTTCTTCATGATGCAGAAGCAGGGAAACGGGCACACACACAGCAGCTCTTGTGGAGTGTTCCCAGCATGCAGTGGTTATATACCTCACAAAACGTGGAAACATTGGGTCCTGGTATTTAAGCTGGTGTTACTTAATACTTGCCTAAACAGTTTAACATGACAACAATAATACAGGAATACCACAGTAAATCTTCGAGATGTTGACTTGGGCTCCAAATCCCTTGGATGTGAATCCAACTGAGAATCGTACTGAAAGTTTTTCCAAATGAGTGAGCCTCACATTTCAGGACTATAAGGACCTGATGTTATCATCTTGATGTCTGATACTATGAAACGCCTTCAAAGGATTTGTGAAATCATCTCCGTGATAGAGCTGCCTTAGAAGTGAGGGAGACCTATGTAGGTGTTCGTAATGTTGTGACTGATGTGCTTTGAGTAAACCTCACATACATACTGTGGCATTGTATGGTGATTGTAATCTACGCTTCAGTTTTCTGTGCAAAGAGTTAAGTTGGTGTGTTTCAGTTCATAATAAGGGATAAATAGTCCTCAATAACGTGCAGGCTACGTTGCTGTGACAGTACATATTTGCTAAGAATGCCTTCATAATTTATCATTGTAATGCTAATTCCTTACCTTTATCCACTTGACTCAACAATAATTAGCATGTGTCTGTGTTTTACTGACTAGATCAAAATGCCCACTGAGAGTTTAAAGAGGAGAAGGGGAGCAACAAGACGAAGGAGGAACGAGGGGACGAAAAACAGAAAGCAGACTAAAAAACTGTGCAAAGCCAAGGCAATTCTTTCCGCCATGACTGAATGCTACCAGATGCTAAACTCTCTATAAATGGATACCTGAATCCAAACTCAATCACAGCATGAAGCTCAAAACTTGCATGCGCTGTCAGTTCCTCTGCAGTATGCATTGCTTCGGTGGATTATGCGAGGAGGAGCTTCCACTTCATTTAAGCTTTCCTGTCAAGTACCAGTATATTTCTGTAGCAGCTGTTTCAGGTGTTGTATGACTACTGACTCTTCAGATAAGTTTCCCAGCCACACAGAAGCAAAATATTCAGTCAAGCGGAAATGAAATTCCTAAGTCTTCCTAATATCCTGATTTCCCACACACTAAGGACCAGCTGCATATACAACCTTTTATGCAGCATGATGTGGACTACAAACAGTTTAAGGTGCATGTTTTCTTTTTTTATTATCACAGCAAAGCGTTTTAATAGCTGAAGTTGTGTTTAGCTATAAAAAGTGGATATGATTAACTTTAAAGGTGCTTAAACTGAACTTTGTTTTCGAAGCACTTGCTACGACATTAACTTGCACTTAGTAGTGGCTGCTGAAGCATGACTAGGAAATATTAAGGTGCTCAGATATAGTTTTGCTTTCACTTTGGATTGGAATAACTAGCCCTGGCAGATCTTTTTTTATCTTGGTTATCTAAAGCTCCTCAATTTTTGTTTTTAATTTTCCTGTCCAGGGAGTTGTTTTAGGCTGTGTGTCAAGGTACGGTCTGAGATGACACTGTGTTGATTACTCATTGACAATGATTTATATATTAAAAGCATGCTTTGCCACAGTTATTTAAGCTCAGGTCACAGACCTTTTTTTTCCTATCCTGGGATATAGCTACAGTACGAGCTTTTACTGTCACAATCAGTTGGTGCTCTGATTAATGTTATCTACCTAAAAACTTTTTTCCCTTTTTACACAATTATAGAAAATATAAGCATGCAACCTTTGCTACATTTTGCAGCTATTTTCAGCACAGCAGCTATTTGTTTCCCGTCATGTAGCATACATTATGTACTACATAACATTATGTTGTTATGTAGCTAACTTCTGTCTTTAAACTGTATATTTAAGCTGATGACTAACATTGTATATAACATGGCATACTATTCAAAAAATATATTTATATCCCAAACAAAGATAAGGTGTGTGTTACTTATTAGTCAGACTCACAATTACAGCTGTCTTCAAAGAGGTTTATTGATGGTGGATGTACACGGCATTTGGTGCACAATCATATCCAGTCTAACAGCTGACGTTATCATTACAGGAAAACGCAGCCCTCCAGTAGGCTTAAACCTTTCTCGTGACGTAACGTGAATATAGTTTGTTACCGGGAATAAATGCCCTACTTAGATAATTAATCATGCACCTCAAGGAGAGATTTGTCCCCGCTCTTCCAAGTCCCACCATAAAATAACCTATGTGGGGGTCATCAAGCAAAGGTCGACAGCAAAATTACTTTAGTGTTGATTCTAAATACCTTAATGCACTGAACACTGACTCAGTAGAAACACTGTTGAGAAAGGGGAAGAAAAAAAAAAGCAATTTCAACACACTGAGGTGTGTTTTGGTTTCACACAATTCCAAATGAAACCTATTTTAATTCTGTAGAACATAAAAGAACAAACAAAAACCATACAATCACTGTTCAGTCAGTAAAAATGAAAAGGAATAAGAAAATAAATAAATGTATAAACCTAGTGGGAATAAAGGGAATGAGTAAATGCTACATTTGGGTATAATGTATATGGGATAACAGGTTTTTCCTGTTAAGTGACCTTAAAGGGAGCACTGACCTGTAACCACTCAACCTTTTTTGGATTGGTTCCTAAGAAAACAGGGTGATAAGATAAAAATTTGAAGCTATTTTCTTTTTTTTTTAAAATAAAAAAATCACACTGCTTTCTTCAGTAGTCGTTATTATTGCACATCAATGTGGAGACAGGTGGGGTTGAGGAATGCACTTCAAATCAAGGGCTGAAGAGCGATAATGATGCAGGGCAGTTAATCTCACCTCTAATCAGCCACCCAACATGTTTCCTTTCTTTTTTTCCAAACCCACTTTTAATTCATCTTTCCTCTACTCCCTTCTAAAGATGCATAATATTTAATAGCTTCCTTCCAATGACCAACCACCTCTCCTTTGCTGGAAATATTTATTTCTCACAAATTCTTAAACCCTCTATGACCTGTAGTTTCATGGCAGTAATGCTCATTTTATAAGTGCATGGAAACAGCAGCAATGCTGTGAGCAAATGAAGCAGTGAAAGAGAAGCTACTTACGGGATGTGCTTGTAAAAGCCACATCATGATTTAAACCGATTAATCTGTGTACCAAATCTGTTCGGCACAGAGAGCAACCGGTCACTAGTCAACGCAAAACACAGTAGCTAAGTGCACTCCTTATTGTAAGTTATGCAATGAAATTTGGATAATATTCAGTGTGACTGCACACACCATCTTTACTGCCAGGAAATAAAATCAGTGTGGGAAAATAAAGATGGAATTAATTACTCTTTCACCTTTCCCTCAATTCTTATTACCTAAATCCTAACCCTGCTTTCGTTTTCTTCTGACTGCTATCAAATACACATCCTCCTGACCCCACACTCGCAGCAGAATTTGGCAGATTCAACAGGGTACTTTGTCCCACAAGCGTGACAAAACTTGCTCTTCATTCCGCCGTTCCCAACATCGTTCGCGCCATCTATATCATTCCTGAGAAAACAGAAAAGACAGCAGCAACTTTAGAATTTGTGCAGACAAAGTTGCAACTAGTGAAACGTCAGGGCAAAGATCTATTTGGATTTTACACGTCTTTATACGAATGTCAATGCCACTTAAGCCGATGCCAAGTAAACTGGATTATCCCATATTTCCCCTCAGCTTGATTAAATGGGAAATTGTTTTGCTCCAAAGCAATAACGATAATCAAAGCAACCAGAAGCTAGAGACGTATGGGTGGCAAGGTTGATATAACTGTGCATGCAAGTTTCTTTTGTTTAAATGAATGTGCAGGTAAGACTCATCCCTAATTTTTTTTTTTTTTAAACTTTCTTAAAGTAAAATTGAAATTTGCACATTCTTAGTCAAATTAGAGGTAGTATATGTAATATGTCTGTGAAGGTTCTCAGTCATCCAGGTCATCGTAGTCAAAGGAGCTTGCAAAGAAAAGCGTCTGGACTTCTTTAAGTTGCTTGAAGACGTTTCACCTCTCATCCGGTAATACTTCACCAAGCCACCAGAGGTCAGGAGAGGTCACCAATTGATTTTCTCCACTCTTTCTGTGGAGGTTATGACTTAAGACGTTTATTCACCTAGATATGTAGGAGTCTACTTTCTTCTTGTTGAGTCCAGTCTGAGCGTTCCTCACAGATCCATAGCCAGAACTTGCTACTCGGGATTTACTTCCCACACTGACAGAGATATCAGAGAAAAACAAAAAGAAAACCAGGACAAGGATGTTTCAAAGTTATTCATTGAAATAAAGGCTCTCTGTCGAGACACCGCGTAGACATAATGTCTTGGATACTAAGAATAAAAGTGAGAAAGCGAAATGAAACTGTTGTTTTTTGGCAGCCTTGCTCTATTCTCGGTTCTGACGTTGCATTTTGTTTTGACTCACATTGTTCGAAATGACACTTCAATCAAAATAAATCCGGGCTGTAAAAACATGTACAAAGATTGACTGTTCCAACAGATATTTGAATAGACACAGCTGAATGCACAATAAAAGGTAAAAAAAACAGTACCCACTTGACAACAGTAAATAAAAACCTGTCTGGACTCGCCCACAGTATTTAAAACACATCTGCGTATGTGTACTAACCCTGACGGTGGGCTTGTGAGCCCGGAGGGATTATTCTTCACTGAACCTGTTGAGGAGGCCTTACTAGATGGGATTCCTTAAGTGAGAGAGAGGGTGACACAAATGAGGACAATGCACATATTAGTTTTGTTTGATGCAATGAAGTCAGTCACAAATTCACAATATGGGGGGGGTGATGAGGAGTACAGCACTGTGTCTCGTACCAGTGGGCTGTCCAAGGCCTGATCTTTGGGGTAAACGAGAGGAAGCTGAAGGGATGGTTGACACAACGGGAGTGTTGGCCTTCTTTGCAGCAGCAGGAGGCTTGTACTGAAGACAGAAAGAAGGCAATAAAAATAACTACTTGGTACAAAAGATCAGCTATGGATATCATGGCTGAAAAGTCATTAACATAGTTACATTAAAGATATACAAAAACATATATCATATCATATCACTATACGACCACATAAGCAGAACGGCTTGTGGTTGTAGTGTTTGTAATATGCACATTGTGTCAATGCTTGGCTCTAAAACGGGTTTTAAAACTGCGATCTGGAAGAAAATCTCAAAGCTATAAAAAAGAACTGCAACACATAACAAATCTAAAAACACGACACAGCAGGGAGGCTCAGTGACATAACGATTAACGACTGAAGGCTTTTTATTACAATGGGGAATCAGAGCTCTTAACCAGAAGGGTTTAAGCCCTGCTGTTTTTATTGGCTACCAAATTAACTCCCTAGCTATGCACCATAGCTGTTGCTAAGTAACTTGTAATTCTACATCTGCTGCAGAGTGGGAGTCCCACCATGGTAATAAAAGACAATGATTTAAAAGGAAAACTTCTTAATTATCAGCAATTAGCCATAACACAGAAGTGCCACACATATCGATCATCAGTATAGGTTTTGTAAACCTACCTATGAGCATTTTTTAACATTTTATGTTTAAAAAACTAACAACAAACTATTTTCTGTTTAGATCCATGCTCAATCATCCAGGTAAGGAAATCCCAAAAGACTGAAGAAGTCACTTGAATGAGTGATGAAATGTTTCTCCCACTTAAAATGCTATGTCCAGATGAACAGAATCAACTTTTTGGGAACTATTGTCTGTTTAATTTCAAATGCAGTCCCCTCTCCTATCCGTGCGTGCGTGCGTGTACCTGTGTGCGACCTGGAGGCTTTTTGGCATCTCCTGACTTGCTTTTGTTGGGCATTCGGGCAGCCTGCTCCTGGCAGAATTTGATGTGTCTGTCAGCTGCACTCTCGTTGAACCTCCGCTGACAGTAAGGACACTGGATATAGTCTAAAGGGAGACAAGGTAGTGGGAAAATATACATGTAGCTTTTGTAATTGAATCCTGTATACAGAAATACTACTATCTGATGAAGTGGTGACTTGAACTTTTCATTTGCAGCTGTCACCACAATTACAGCTCGACTTGTATAGGATTTATACGAGCAGTAATCGTGCTGATATTTAGTCATTTAAAATTATTTCTTTCCTTTTAGTGACACAAAACATTCTGAATATTTCTACATTAATGTTGTTATTCATGAGTCCTTACTACAATGACAGTATACTTTAAAAAGTAATATTGTTTGATGGTTGCAACAAGTTTTAGATTACTCATTTGGACTCTGCCCATGGTAATCCAACAGTGAAGTTGCAGCGTGCCCTCTGGTGGACAAACCATACATCCTCAGCACTCATCAACGCTTCAGTCATTGAAGGGTGTTTCTGTATTGCCTTCACGTTTTAAATTTTTACTTACAACATGTCAGTCAGCCTCTACATTACATTTCAGCATTTAGTAATAACTGTCTGCAGTGTCAAGTCCATTTTGCTAAAAATTTCATTGCAGCGACTCAACATGGTACTCAGTAGTTTCTATGGTCACCATGTGCTTGCATACAATGTTGGGGAATGCTCCTAATGAGATGACAGCTGGTGTCCTGAGGGATCTCCTCCCAGATCTGGACAATGGGAGAGCCCCCGGACAGTGTTCGGTCCTCCAGCAACTGCCTCCATACTCTCGCTATGTGAGGCTGGATATTATCATGCACCAGGAGGAACCCAGGGCCCACAGCACCAGTGTAGGATCTGACATTAGGCCCAAAGATTTCATCCTGATACCTAACTGCCAGTTGAGCGCCACAGTGCCTTGCAGTGAGCACAGGGCCTACTAAAGGGGCCACAGGCCACCCTCATAGAATAACCGCCTGTCTCCTGGAATCTCCACTCTTCAGGCTGTGCTGGGAGCCACAGCCAACTTTCAAGGAATGACGTGTGGACGACCTGTGCAGGGTCCAGGTAATCACCTCATGAAATTGATTAAAAAGTGCTAATTTTTTCGAGCAGTGTATGAGACTTTTTCACAATTCTTTTATTAAGATACAAAATCTTTTTTTTTATAGTTTTTCCATTTGCTTCTAGATAACTAGATGTTACCTGGGTCATAAGTAGGAGGAGGAGGCGGGGGTAATGGTCCTCCATCTTTTATGACCTGACCGATGGTCTTTGCAGCCCGGATGGTGGCGATGAAGTCCTCGTGTTTCTTGCGCCAATTTGACGGCTTCTTCGGGGGTTCTGCCTGACACGACAACAACATGAGAAAAGAGATTCTCTGTTACAGCTGTTTGCTGCTATAGTTTGACAATCTAATATTAAGAAAATACGATTAAGCTACTCTCTTACCGAATGTTTTAACTCGACAGGTTTCACAGCGAATATGTAAAGATTGCATACGCTTATCTAAGCCTGCACTTCCCACTCTTACCCTAAAAAACCCCCAACAACTATGTTTCCATAACAAAAGTACAAGTCTTATCTAAAGTTGATGATTAGCGACAGAAATAGTTCAGTGAGTTCAGTTGTCTAAAGTGGATCTGAGGCAACACGACAGCCTCTGTGACTTTCTATTTCTCCTGTGTAGTTAAAGCATTCAGACACGTTTGTCTGACAAACACAGGTGACTTGGAGAGAGCTAAAACTACATTTTATTATATTTTCCTCTTTCCTAAACTGCTGCCAAAGAAAAACTAAACAAAACAGAATTTGTCGCATAACTAGACGTTTGTCCTGTTCATATCACAAAGCTGAAAATTCCAGTGGGAGCACAGAGTGAGTACGCAGGAGTTAGTTGAAGCCAAGACCATCTGAACAACAGCCAGGCAACAGACTGGGCAAGATTACTTCACTGACTGATACTCATGAGACAGTTTCTCACAGAGAAGAAATAAACGAAACAAATACAGTTTTTAGTTGTTAAAGAGTAATCTGAAGGTTCAAAGCAACCGCAGCAGCTGAACTAGAAAATATAGCATTAAGGCTGTCACGTTAAATGAAAGAGAAAAGAACACTGGATACAGAAGGATGCCAGTTAAAGACAAGAGGTATGAAAGGATTTTTAAAATTAATATCACCAACATGACTTGGCACACCCACAGACTATTCAAGCCAATACTTCAAGGCAAACAAAGTTTTTGTGTAGCCAGAAAAACAGTGAGGGAAAGCCTCGCGGGCTTCAACAGATTATCTGTGCTGCTAAAAATTATATCTATGGAAAGGAGGGACAATTGAACAAAAAAAAAAAAAAAGATAAAAGCAACTTACTCTTTCAGTAGCAGATGAACTTTGTGACTGAAATACAATTGAAAGTTGTTTACATTGTAAAAATAAACTGTCGACATAATACACTGAATGTGCTGCATGGAAATGAAAATTCATAGGCGCCACTCAACACCATAAGCGCCAAAATGCTGTGTACATTTCAAAGGCTGATTCTTTTCTGGGTCCTCCCTGGAAAGCCTTCATGTGACCTGGATTATAAAAGGTTTATCTGGATAACTTGTTTGCAGAATAATATAGAGTTTTCGGATAATTAAGGAATATGAACAGCATTGTTTCCTTTAGGTGTTGTATTATTGGATACAACGCTGAATAAATAACCTCAGATTAAAAACAGGTCATTTTTTAATAATAAAAGCTGGACGTATTTATGAATGAATAGATTACCTAAAAAAATGAACAACAGCGTTTTAAGCAGCACGTGAGATCCAGCTAGTTTTCTGACTTTAGGCAATTTTTTTTCAATCCTGTCAATAGTCAAAATGAACCACTGCTGACAATTTATGTGGATTTCCATCGCTCTGCTTAGGTGAAGGCTTACCTTTGGTTTGATGGGTTTCAGTACGGGGATGTCTGTTCCCTCAGCTCTTTGTCTGCTGGAGTCAAAAACCTTCCTCTTTTTAGTTGCTGATTTTTGGCAGATTTTTGAGTGCTTCTCCTGTTGAAGGAGGACAATGTGCACAAAACATGACAAAACATTTTTATTTGTTTTTAACACCACTGGCATGGCATCACTTAAGATTTGTATCTGTCTTTTACTATAATTTAAGTTTTCAACTATGTTTTCCTAAATGAATTTCTTGAAAGAGGAGGAAACTTTCTTTCAAACATTTCAAGCTCAAATTTAAATGAGTAACATTAACAACACCAGTAACCTCCTCAAAGCTGCAGCCAACTCTCTGAAGCACACTAATGTCTTCCTGATGGAGACCCAAACCTATATTGCTATACATATCTAGAATAATACACCATGCTTTAATGCAGCCATTATCTACTAATGAGGCAAAGTGCTTGCATAAGAGCACATATTTGGTTGTTTACCAGAAGATTCTCTTCAAATTAAACACCAAAAACCTTTATAGCTTTGATGTATTAACTCTGTAGTATGTTTTAGTCATTTCAACACAATAAGCAAAGGAACAGAGGATTTTGGGGGAGTAAAAATCAACTCATATACACTCATTAGCGACTCTGTTAGGTACACATTAGTACCAGGTTGAACCCACTCTGCTGGAAGCATAATAACATGCCATGTTATAATCAGAATATCAGAACATGTCATGTTATCAGTAGATGGGTACACTGTGGTAATAAAGATCAGGAACAACACTCAGGTAGACGGCTGTATCAAAACTATGATATCCTCCACACCATTACCAGCAACCTGAACTGCTGACACAAGGCAGGATTGATCCATGCTTTCATGCTGTTTTAGTTACTGATGCCTTCCTATCCGGTTGAAGCAGCTGGGCCTTTCCCCTTTGATATCTGACATCAACGAGGCATTTTGACCCAGATAACTGCCACTCTGTGAATATTTTCTTTTTTTCTGTCGATTCTCTGTAAGCCCAAGAGATGGTTATATGAGAAAATCCCAGTAGATCAGCAGTTTCCGAAATACACAGATGTGTCTATCTGTCACCCATAACCATGACTCAAAACCACAGTCTTTTCGCCTATGATGATGATAATAATAATAATAATAATAATAGATTGCATTTATATAGCGCTATGACACCACCCTTACCTGCATGTGCTGCAGACAGTGCTGAGAGTACTGTATTGCTGAACATGTGTGAAGCCATCCTTTCTAAACAATCTCCATTCACTGATTTAGACAATCAAGTGAAAGAAAATGCTTCACATGATACAGTCCAGTTGATACTTGTGCTGCAATTCATCTATATATAAAAAATGGCCCACTATGAAATTAATTAAATAATTAATTAATGACCAATATTTCCAACTCTGCTTTATGGGAGAGCAGTACTACTAGAGACGTTTCTTAGTGAAATTTTTAAATCAGAGTCTTGAATATCACAAATTTGTTCAAACAAAAAGCATTTCTGCTTTGATAAAACTTTCAACTCCCCTACAGAGCTCTTCACAGGACCCTGCTAGCTATCTGGATCATAGACACATTATTATTGAACAAACAGCTGATACCCTGTCAGCTGAGAATTAATGTGGTAAATACTGTCAGCCAGGCGGGTTAATCATAGTGCGTGATCAACACACCCCCAAACAAACACTTAAAGTGTCTGCGATTAAAATATTGTCCTCTTAAAACAGTGTTACACATTGTTTTGTTTGTTTGTTTTTTGTATTAAGAAATGTCAGAAATGAGCAAGAGGTGGTTTGTTTGTTTTTTTACCAGGACTTTGGGTAAGAAAGATCTTTTACAGATATTACACTGAATCCGATCGTCAACCAGAGAAGCTTCGCCATCTGCAAGAATAACAGAACAAATTCGGTGAAGGTTTAAAGGTCAAAAATGGGCCACAACGGGACTAAACAAACATGGGAAGAAAAATAATGACCCAGTTAACATTTGATACAAGGTAAATACTTTCGCGGTCATAAATTGTGTTCTTCTGCCACAGTAAAGGTAACAATGTTTTATTGTTGCCTTTACTGCTCATTCTACACGGATACTTCAAATTTCCTGAAAATGGCTGGAGGAAAATAGTCAGATTTAGCTAAGTTTAACGTACAGAGTCAAACACTTCGAAGTATTACTGTACACATAGAAACGTATTTAATATTAAAGGTAAGCAGTCTCCGAAGATTCATTGATATACACGCTTTAAACCATTCATTTAAAAGTGTTATTTGTTAGGAGTTTGCTGGTTAGCCGGATAGCTCCTCTAGCTAGGAATCGCACCCATTCAAATAGGAGGAGCAGCTAGCTTCATCTTTGGCCCTGACGTTACCTAGCATTACTTGGGCTAAAACCCAAACAAAAAGGAGGTCGCTATACAAAACTGTTCATCTAAAGGAGCCGCGAACCCCAAAGCGTCCCCTTGGCAGATAAAAACGAAATGCTGAAATCCCAAATTTGCCATAAAAGGCTGAAGTAAACACACAAACAGCAATATCGCATACCTTCAAATTCTTCCATCCTTAGGTTATTCCTTATCTGGTCCTGTTGCCGTTGTTCGAAAACGGCCAGACGTAGACGGAAAATACAAGATGAAACCCCCTCTTCATTTCCGGCTTTGCTAAAACGGGAAAAATGTTTTGTTTTTACCCATTTATCCTGTAAGGAAAATTACTTTAATTTACATATAAATTTATTCTGCAGTGTATTGTGAATTACTGATGTCCTGTGTAGATCTACATTTTTGGTTTGTCATTTTTTTGTGTTTTGTTTGTTTCTCTGTGACTTATGTCGACACTACTGGGACGTCCTGTTCCAATTCCCAATGGCAGGTAATTATCTTGACACTACTGATCTTTGGCTACCGATAGCAACTGGGTTGTCCGATGCCGCTCGGTGAGCTAACATGCGAGTATTTCATTGGTTATTACTGCACTGTTTCTGATGGAGTGTTCAAGTATGCACTGTTTATTTTGGACAGCAGGTGGAGCGTGGGAGGGAACCTCTGTCATGTTTCCCAGTATTACTCCTAACCATCAATTTTTGGGGGAGTTTGCGTAGCTCCGTTTTCGCTGGAAACTAGCAAATGTTGCTGTTACTGGGACGAAATCTTTTTTTTTTTTTTTTAGCTATAGAAATAAATAAAAAATGAAATGCTATTAGTTATTAGTGCTGTTATTGATACAAAGTTATGTTAATGAATAAACGGGCTGGTAGCTTTACCTTGCATCTCAGCTTTGTTTGGGGATGGTCATTTACAGAAACTCATTATATCAACCAAACAACAAAACTAGTGTGCTCCTTTGCTGCTTTTGTTAGCTCAAACACTTGCGCAGAACAAACACTCGGAAGTTCCTCATTTGCCATACTGACAACATGTGTCATCTGAATGGAGGGATTCATGGACAGATGCTAAGAGGGCACAGCAAACATGTGCCTTTATCACAAGAGGGACGTTGTTTCAACACTGACTCCCTTTTGTGTGATCTCTCGCACCACACACACGCCCAAGCGCGATGCCTTTTCACCATTTCAAATTATAGCAATGGGATGATAACCATTCGCTAAGTCCTAATGTATCCTAACCTTTAAATAAGGTAATGATTTTACACACACATTCACGGTTAAACAATGCACTTGGCATTAAAGTTTATGGCTCTCACTTTGTCAGATATTAATTAATGAATGTGGTGCAAGTATTCCTATTAGTAATCCTATATGTGTATTTATTTATTTATATGTATATTTATCTATCTAATAAAATAAAGGAGTATAGGTAAAGTAGCTGGTAATGAAAAACTTTTCTGTTAAGCGTCCCTTCAAAGTAATGCGGTTTTATTCTGAAAGTAATACTCGGAAGTAGCTTTGGTGTGCTTGATTTGCTTGACGTTGGTAAATTCTCTTTCATGAGCGCATTGGGGAATACCGAAATGGCAAGATCCGAGCCGATGTGATTGACCCCTGCGAATATTCGGAAGCCATTTATTCCAAACAGGTAGCATACCTTGTTGATCATATTAAGAATAATAACTGCAGGTGCAAAGTGCGCAAAGCTCGTAAATGCATGTGTAATGTTAATATCATGCAGGCTACGTTTACTGACACTGACCTGGCTCTGTGGGGGTCTTTGTCATCAAAGACAGACGTATGGATGTTGGTTTTAATAATGAATTTAAACATTCAGATTCTCCTGCAACCTTAAGCTCGTCTGTATTTAAAGGTTATATGTCTTCAACAAAAAAGAAAAGAAAAAAACTAGCGCTTTATTATTTAGGACGCCAATGCGCGTGACTGCATCGCTTTAGTAGGTGATAAATTGTCATTTTGGACAAATAGTCTTTGTGGAGTGACGTCACACTCGTGCAGACTCGCGATGAACTTTTAAATAAATCACTTAGCTTAGATTGCCTTAAATGTGTACGAGCTGTAGAAATAACAGTAAAACATTTGCACGCTCTTACAGGGAGGGTGTTGACAGCTGCGCGTGAATCCGTGGTTAAGGAGAAATTGTTTACTTTTGCGCTTGGCACGGTGATGTTGGAGTATAGCATGTCTGTTTGTGTGAGACCTGGCATCAGTCCCAGGTATGCCCAGGCCACCTAGAATAACTCTGGCATAAGTTTCTGGGACTCGTTTATGTACTGCCTTTATCACTGCTAATATTCTGTTTGGCAGCATAACAAATCAAACAGCTGCAAAGCAGGAGTAGACTTCCCCCCCAAAAAAAAACAACTTCATAGTGAAAGACAGAGACGGTTGGCCTGTTGTATTATTCAGCGATTTGATCATTTGTTTGGAGTCTGTGCTATGTATATTGTTGTCCAGGCCAGCTGAGCTCTGCTTCCCACATGGGAGTACACACACTGTACACACACATATACACACAAACACACAGCTGAGTTGCCAATGTTCTAATTCATGGGTACAACAGTCTGACTAAATTATGTAAACTGGCAATTAATATTTCATAGAATATGAGCATAGGAAAACACATCGCAAAATGTCCTGTCACTTCTAACTTCAACTTCTAACTTCAAATAAAAACACAGCTTCAGTGGAAAAATGTCTGCACGTACAGATCTGTAATCCAATTAGATTCACTTATGTTCTATCATAAGACAGGTTCTTTATTGAAAGGTGTGGGGAGGAATTTTATATCTCATTTGGCTCTACCAGGACATTTACTCATGCAAGCTACATTAACCTAGCTGTTTACATGATTTAACGTTTCAAATGATATTTCTTCTTTATTGCTAATAAACCTGGAGAGTTATACCTATGACCACAATCCAGTGCCCCGATTCTCATATTAAGTTAGAGAACAGCCGTCTTATCTCTCTTGCTTCCCCACACGTTTGGTCTGTCAGTCGTACACGGACAGCATCTGCCGGGTCTTGCCCATCTTGACACCATTTTGAGAATGACAGCTGAGTGGGAGGGTGCTCAGATGATGACAGAAGAGGTTTCCAAAAATAGCCACAGTCCACCGCAACTTTCTCTAGAAATAGCCACAAATGGATGTGAAAGTGAGGCATTTTTAATATATACTTATATATAATTTAAAAATCCTGCATTTGACTTGGGGAAAATCAAACCAACCTTTTTTTGTGACTGAGTGTTGTGATGTCTTCTGAGGGTTTTTTATTTTCCTTGAAAATTTTAAAGTAGTGGCAGCAAATAAATGCAGATATCCAGACTGATACAGCCAAAGAAATCTCATCATAGCAGATTTTAATTGAAAGAAATGTGACAACAAAGCCTGAATCTGCTCAGTGCTGAAGGACAGCCTCAGCCAGACAGATTGCTACAAAGGGCTTGAATATAAGCAGAAGGATTTAACCTAAATCTCCGGGGCAGCACAGCTCCCATCATGCTCCATGTGATATGGCAGAACTTTCCTCATTCTGCTTTAATGACCTCTTAGCGTGCTCTTTGGTTGAAGTAATGCATCAGATTGTCTGTTTATATTTCCCATCGCTCTCCTCGGCATTTCTTCTACTGAATTTGCCTCCTCTGTATCCATGGTGTCGCCTGTACCCTAGACTGAGATTAAAATAGATTAAGCAGGGATTAGGTCATAAGATAAGCGGAGGGAGGGATATATTCAATGAGTGTCTGCATAGCCTGCTGCGTTACATTCTTCTTGTCAACAAAAACTGGTGTTGCCATTGTGTAAAGTTATTTAGGAGAAGCTGCACAAACTCTGTCCATTTCAGCGATCTTTCCATAAAAGCGGTGCAGATTCCATTGTCTGTGGGTCACTGTGCACCTGTGCAACTTGAAAAGGTGTGTCAGTGTGTGCTGCTGTGTGCGGCAGGCTCTGCTATGGTGAGGTGTGTCAGCGATGACGGATGTGGAGGCGACCTATGAGGACTTCATCACCTCTCGACGATCCGGCCGCAGGAATGCCATACATGATATTCCAGACGCTCCTGGAGAACCGGGCACCACTGATCTGTCGGAGAGTCTGGCACAGCTCAACATCAACAAGTCAGGTGAGCAACATGATGAAGAACGAGAACATATTTTGATGGCGACATTAATAATTCATCAGGGTAGCAACACATAGCCTCCACTCTACTTGTGTTGAGTTGAATTCTCTGGATTTTCCAACAGTGGAGAGGAAAATCAAGACTTCATAGCTTAGTTCTGCAGCATGTTTGGAAATTGTAAATAGAGCTCAAAATCACAGAGCCACTAATCTTTGGCTCTCTTCCAAAGTGTGTCTTTTGTCCTGTCTCTCTCCGAGATGGCTGCCCCTCCCTTGGTCTAGTTCTACCGGAGGCTTCTTCCTGTTAAAGGGAAGTTTTTCCTTCCCACTGTCACCAAGTGTTTCCTCATAGGGAGGGGGGGGGACGACGACATTTGATTGTTGGTGTTTTGTCTCCATTATTGTGGGGTCTTTACTGTACAAAATAAAATGTCTTAGGATGATTGTTGTTCTGATTTCACACTATATAAATAAAATTTAATTGAAGTTCTTCAGTTACATTTTACATATATGTCTTCTTTGGTGACTTAGTAGCTGCATCACTGACTTCCCCCGTAGTTAAATGTCCATGAAATCGACTGTCCCACTGTCCTCTTTCTTCACTGTTTTCCAGGTGATGAGGGAGAAGATGCTGAGAAAAGCCAGAACTCTCCATCTAAAGAAGAGCAGACTCAAGCTGAGGGAAGCTAAGTGCCACCGGACATTTATGGACTCGAGCAGCCACTTCTTTTAGTCTATCTGCTCCCTGTATGCTAAGCCTCTGACTGGCCAGTTGCATCTAATGACTGTGAACAGCAAAATCCTCTATTGCCACTATCCTGCCATCAGGAAGTCATCACTATGGCAACCACAGCACAGTCTCTCTCTCGCTTGTAATTGGGTGTGTTCCATTTTCCTTAAAAACTTTCCTTCCTTTGCTGCCTTTTGTCCAAGGCTGCTGATATCAGATTGGATGTAATTTAAGGTGAACTAAACATGATGTCAACAACCAAAACCAGCCCACTTTTGACTGTGAGTGGTTTTGAGTGGAAAGTGGAGGGAGGAACGGAGGCTAGTAAAAGGTTTTTAGAGCAGCCACAGAATTAAAATTTGTCTTCCCCTCTCCTCGTCTCCTTCAATTAATCACCACTGATGCGACTGAAACACAGACGGCAACTGGACATCCACTCATCTTGCCTCGACGCCTGAACACGTGCTCCCTTCATAAGTACTCACTATTGACCGTTTCCTATTTCCATGGATTCGGATCCATCTGTGTATTGGATTGATGGATGTTATCCAGCAACTGCACTCAGCAGCTCAAAGGCCCTGTTGTACTTTGTTGCATGTATCCATGTTAGGTGTAAAATCTAAATGGGTTTTTTTTTTTTATCATTTCAGACATCCCATTTTAAGTATTACATTGATGGTCAAACACGGTCCAGTTCTTTAAAAAAAGTAAGAGTCAGATCACAAGATATAAAGCTTTTTTTTTTCCCAAGTTAGGAACAGCAACATGTGCTGCTCGATCTGTCACAGGCAAAATGAGCGTCTGTTTAGTTTTGGTGGCTGGCTTCACTGCACCTTGCTTTACTCTTGCACACTGACCCATAACTTTGAGTTCACTATAACTATTCACTAGAATTTTGTTGTTTGCACTGCCAGGCCTCACAAATGAAGCCAGGGAGTACAAATGTGTCCCCCCTCCCCCCCAAAATTGTGGGTTTTTTAAACCATTTTTCTGCCAAGGCAATATTGTCTTTTGCTTTGCTAATTCAGGACCTGGACTACTTGCCATAATTGATGGAACCACAAATTCAACTCTTTACAAGAAAATACAGAAAGAGAACCTCTGCCCATCGATTTGTGGTCCAAACTTCAAGCACACTTGGGTTATTGAGTTGGACAGTGTTTCAAAACACACCAGCAAGTCCACCTCTGAATAGCTTGAAGTAACAAAATGAAGGTTTTGGACTACTATTGAGATGTTTTTCATTAAAAGCACTGTTCATGCTCATAAAACCCTCCAATGTGGCTGAATCAAAACAATTCTGCAGAAAAGAGTCACTCAATGTGAATAACTCTTTGCCAATACTTGCAAAACCTCTTGCCTGCAGTTCTTATTACCAAGGCTAGCACAACCATTTATTAGGCTTAGGGGTCATGTACTGTTTCACACAGGGCCAGGTGGGTTTGGATAGCTTTTTTTCAATTAATAAAAGAAATCATCATTTTAAAAAAAAGGCATTTTGTTTGCACTCAGGTTATCTTTAGGAAAATACTTTTTAATGACGCTGTAAACAATGAAATTGATTGGTTGGAAAGTAGGATTTCACCCTTACTGTACATCTTATACTTTAATAACTGGCCTCTCACTGTCTGCAAATGTGTCCAGTCTAACTTGTGATGGCCTTGAATGCAGGAGTTCTCTCCTTACATGCAGGGTATCTACACACATTAAGTGGTTATCCCACAGTTTAACATTTGCACTGCCATGTATTATACCCAAGTTTGTAATTTGGTTGTGGTGGACATCAAGGAAAAACATTTATTTGCTACTTAAGATTTGGAAATTGCACTACTGAGTGTGGTTTATTAGCGTGTGCTGTATGTGTAAATTTTCGTAGATGAGACGACTGTTAGAATAAATATTATGTACTGGCACACTGCCTGTCAGTTTTGCAATTCCCTTTTGTAATCTGTTTTCACAGTTTCCTTTTAACACCATTACTGTACTCTGTCCAATTTAGATCTACTAATGAAATATGTGGGTATGCATTCTAAAAATGCTTTATTACTTTGTTATATCTGACCAGCTGATCATTTTGTTTCTTTGTTTAGTTACCTTCACAAAGGAGGTTATCTTTTTGCTACTGTTTCTAGTTATTTGTCAACAGGATTATGTATCTGCAGCTACCTGGATGATTTTCAGGAAACTTGGAGATAACGTGGAGTATGGGCATATAGGAAGAAGCTGTAAAAATTGGGCGGGTGGACGGTGGTTGTAGTAAATCTTTAGTTTTAACCTGTTAAAGGGGATTAGTGCCATTTTATAGTGCATCATAGGACTAAGATAACTTGTACTCTGAGTCCAGTGTAATGTGATTTAATGACCGGTACTGTTGCAGTTTCGGTGAGCTATAGAACTCAAGCTGTTGTTCCATTCTCACTGTTATTTTCAGTATTTTATAAAAATTCTCGATTTAGTCACGTTATTGTGTTATCAGAGGCATTACTATGTAACATACTCATTTTTGACTTTGTCTATTTGGTTAGTTTTGATGTGCAATTAAATTTTACTAGTGAATTAATCGAAAGTGTCAAGACAAATTAATGCATCCTCAACAGAGAAGGCTCAATAAGCAAAGTCTTTGTCTCCCCCTGGTGGTCAATCTAAGCTATTCCATTCAACAACGGAAAGGCCCAATCACTGAGCGCTTCTGTTTTGTAATCGATATCAGACGATGTAGAACGATGCAATAGATAATGCAAGCATTCACAAGTCAGTGAGGTCATGTGCCGTTAGTTAAGGTCAGCTTGATAGAAAGATACTATGATGGCTAGCTCACGTGAAGGAATTGGTACTCTCCTATAATAGACCCACGCACTGTAAAAAGAAAAAGGAAAAAATGATGACTATGTTTCTCTTCCTGATTAGATTCTGATTAGTCAAGTGCTAGGCAGTAAACACGGTGGTTATTGACACGCATTGATGGTGGTAAATAAATTGCATTGACTTGACTCAAACCGACATGACCTTCTGCACACAGTGTAGCAAAATTGAGCTGTATCATATGGTAATCAGAACAGTGAGGACTCATTTCACTGATACCAGAGTTGTTAATGTTGAAGATAAATGGTACATGCTGTAATAATGCAACAGAGCTGTATCTGTAATGACAGAGCAGCTGAGTGATTATTGTTGTTATAGGCCTTTGAAATGCTACAAGGCAACTTATGGGTGGAGCATTTTCTTCAGTTTTTCTCGATTACTTTCATTCAGTCTTTCTTCCTTGTTCTGATGCTCGGTTTGAACTTCAGCGTGCTGTCTTGACCATCTCTACATATCTAAATGTTTTGAGTTGCCGCTGATGTGAAAGGTTGATTAGATATTTGCATTACTGTGATTATTAGGTACGCCTGCTCCACTGCTAAAGTAGTTGCTAAATGTATTTAGAATGACTTATGTATACATTTCCTTATTTTTTTTCTGATACATTTAGTTTAATGAGTATTATGTTTGCTTTTCTGCATTTCATCACTTTTGTAAAGTTAAAAAAAAAACCTTCACAATTCATTTGTTTCAGAAAATATTTTTCTTCTATATTAGGCCTATTTTGCTGATTTTTTTCAAAAGTAAGCAAGATTATGAGGGAAAAAACTAAATTTTTTGATGTTTAAGTCTTCAAAGGCTTGTGAAAGTTGTTTATTCATTCATCACACAGTTAAAGTGACTGACTGTTAATGTTTTGGCAAATGTGAAAAATCCCTTAATTTTTTTGAGAAATACGAGACTAGTGAGAGTGACTTTCCTGCTGTGAGAATGGCACCAGATTGATTGAGAAACAGTATGATGTATGAAAAGATGAATAATGGATGTTGTAAGATTTTTATCGTGATGATGTTGGAAAAAGTGTCAGCCTAAATTAAAAGTGAAGAATTTCTTTGAAACTTTAGAAAACTGCTGAAATCGAGAAATGCTAAATGATATACGTGAAAGTATAAGCATTAGAAAACAGGAAATGGAAATATATACTATGAGAGAACATTCAGCAACCACTTTTGCATCTGCTCAGCTGCTTGTTAATACAATTATCTAATGAGCCAATCACATTTCAGTAATCCAAAACGTTAAGTCATGTAGATGTGATAAAGACATCCTGCTGAAGTTCAAGCTGAATGAATGAGGACGAAAGGTGAGTGAATATGTCTGAGTATGTCCAAAACTACTGATCTACTGGGGTTTTCCCACAAAACGATCTCTATGGAGGGATGATTATACAGAGAATGCTCCGAAAAAGAGAAAAAACTTTCTTGCATCTCTGAACGCACAATCTAGCTGACTGTGCTGCACATGGTCTGCAGCAGCAGAAGACCACACTAGGCTCCACTCCTGTCATGTAAGAACAACAAACTGAGATTACATCTCGCACTGACTCATCAAAATTGGACAATAAAAGGTTGGAAAAAATCTCAGAATAATATAATAATAATGCAGCGTGCACAAAAACAACGACAAAGGTGCTATTGTGGGTGGGAAGTGTTAAGAGTAGTGAGACTGATAATTCTGATGTGAGAATTGCACCAGAGCGATTGAGAAACGCTGTACCTTGAAACACAACAATCATATTTCACATGGGAACAATTGTTTACCATAAATGTTTACCTAAATCTATAACCCTATGCCTAATTGAATGGACTTTACTCCTTTGATAACTTATCTGAGATTTCTATATCTTCAGAAACAAGTAACACTGTGTCATGAAGGCTGTATTTGCTCAGAGACCTTGACCTTGTGTACAGCCACACTGTGTTAACATAACTCTTCGCCATGACACCACAAATATGGAGCATTGGTTGGATTTATTCTTGTAATATCAGTAACATTGTAACATTACAGTACGTGTTTTGTTTAAATGACGAGGTTAACTTTATACCATATACCAGTGATAATACAATGAAATGACTTACGATACATGCTTGTGCCACATGTGCTACTGTGGCACAGTTCCCTTTCTTTATTTTAAACTTTTATTTTCAATGTGGGATGAAAAATCCATGCATGTCCTTGTTCAGCTCAGTATTCACATAGGCTCGTGCTACTTCCTTGAACGTTTTCCCATCGAGAATCAGGATGAAGCTCGACTGGCCTGGATTGTAGTTGATGACTGATGTTAGGACCACACCTGCAAATGGAGAAGGAGGTTATTGTATCACAACTTTGTCAACACAGATTACAGGCACAGATAAGTGGGGGGAGATCTGGTCTAATCTTTGTAGACCTTCTTATTGACTTGAACTTCAACTTGTCAATAGAAGCAAATACAGAATAAATGTCACGTCTTTGCACACCACATTCACTTGTATTCATACCATCATCTTCCGACTCTCCATTTGGTCTGGGGATGAACACCGGCTCCGACGGCAAGCACTTGTCTTCATCCCAGTACACCATATTCTTGGTTTCCATGTCAAACTTTGCAACCTACAGTGAGTGAACAGATGAAACACACTCAACAAAGACGTCCATGCAGGTCAGAAGTTATTTACAGACACAGAAATACCAATACACAACACAGCACAACTGGCTTATCAGCCCGTTTAGTACTTTGTTCTGTGTGCAAATATTAGAAAGAGCAGTAAAATTCTCATATCACATGAGACTGCCGGACAATATGATGAGCAGCTGATGTTCTCATGGATGCACTTTGTACTTGATGCGTGAATCAAGTCCTTTTAATGAGCACAGGTCGGCATTTTTGCTGGCATGGCTTTGAGGCGTGTCTCCTATCAGGGGGAAACTTATATGGTAATTAAAAAACAAAGTTCCTCTGAGGGATCACCTTTATTCTGTTGTGAGATACTTTGACATCCTCTTTTTTTTAGGGAGGGAATGTCCTCATTTATAGGACAAAATGATGAAAATCTCCTCCATCATATGCTTTGGCTTCAACAGCCACTAAACCTGACCCAATTTAACCCCCCACAGAAGATAGTGGAGCACTGAAGAATCATTGCAGAGGTACATTCAACCTGTTCTGCCAGCACATGGGGGTTAGACACCTGATTATGACACTTAACATGTTTTTTTTTTGTCTTTTGTCACCTCTATGGTTCAAGCAGAAGCCAGCGCTCTCTTCCTGTTTGTTTTTAGAATTGATTGTCTAGTGAGGATTAATAAAAAAAAACATAATTGTCTAATACAAAATATTTCCTTTTATGCCTTCCTGACTTTATGCCTCTTGTTGGAGGGCTGAGCTTTGAAGTCTTCTTTCCATTGTTTCTGATATCTTGATGTGCACGCGTACCCAAAAGTGCCATGAAGGGGATTGTTGTTTTATGGCGCAATGTGTAATTCACACTTAAACAAAAGTTTTACTGCTACATTTCGCTTCAAATGATTATTCTCAGTACTGTAGTTTTTCACCCTAGTTTTGTAAAACAATACGTCCAGGAACAGCCTGCTTCCCCAAAATTTAAATGTCTGTTCTGGAAGTTAAAGGTCTCCATAGGCAAATTATATTTATAAAAATGTAAGAAATCTGAAATGTCGGATGTTCCCACCACTTCTGCAGAATCCCCCACGTAGTTCCCATAGACAAACTGGTGCCTCTTCCCATTGATGTCATAATTGATTCTGGGTAATTCCAAGCCTGATGGAAATAAAAGCACAGTTTTTGCTCCTATCTGGATTAACTTTAAATGACAAACAGCAATTTGAAAAACAAAAATAAACAAACTTCATTTGCCTTGAACCACTCAAACAGACACGTTTGAGTGGCGTTGGTTTTACCTTCACAGAGCACCTCTGCTTGGCACATGAATTTGCCTTCTTTCTCCTTCACAGCGCTGGCTGTCGTGTACTTGAGTTTCACCATGTTCCCTCCAACTGGAACGCTCTGCGAAATCCAGTCGACATGTGAAAGCCTTTAATGTGTGAGCCGTTCGATTGCAGGACCAAATGAATTACATGAAAACAACTCACTTTGTCAGCGTGGATGGGAAGGGCAAATCTCTTGTAAGCTGGCTTGGAAACCCTTTTTTCATCAAACTGAGATTTCTCCTTCAAGTTGCTCAAGTAGAACATGTCATAAAGGCTGTTGTCGGTGTAGGCAATGACATCAAAGACCACGTGGCCATCGTCCTCAAAAGCATTCACATGGTGGTAGAGGACCATCGCTCCTGTGTAGTACTTTGTCTCAACTTCTTTGCCGGTCTTTCTGTCTACCAAGTGGATCAGAGTCTGATGGAGAAACAAAGATATAGATAAAAGAGTCAATCCCATTTTTTTCTGAAGTGTTGAACACTAGTACACCCTTGTCCCCGGTCTATTAATCCACATTCATTAGCCTACTAACTCCTTACGTTTTCTTCAGGGCAGAACTTCAGGCAGCTTGCCCAGCTGACTCCTCTCATATAGGCAGTAGCCATCTTGAGGATGTCCAGCTTGAAAGGCATCTCGACAAAGATGATGTAGTTATCTGTCATGCCAAAGCTGTGGTAGTAGCTCGGCATGAGAAGGGAGCGGCAGGGGACTGAGCAGATCACCTCTGCATTTTTCAGTGCAGGGCCTTTCTTGCCTTTGTCTGAAAGGTGACAGTAGACAGCACAAATATGGAAACGCTGTAGGTGTTACTGTTGAGTTTAGAGGTTTAACATAAAACACATGAATCACTTATAGACCTTTGTCTGAGACAGCAGGAACTTTGAACAGTACGTATTTAGTTTTGCCCTTTGTCGCTATTGACGTTCCAATGTTGTAGGCATTGCCCTCCTTGTCATAGTGAGGATGGCACGAAGCTAAGTTTACAGGCAGGTACTTCAAGTAGTCCACCTGTGTGAGATATTTCAGAAACATATCAGGTCTGAAGCAAAGTCTTTCTTGGTTTTGAGTTCACACGTTTCAAGGTTAACCGGCAGCGTTACCTTTTCCAGGGTTTCCAGGGTCACGGGATCAATCTTGCTGATGTAGTTGGTTTCAGAAGTGGCATAATAGTCATTTCCATACTTGATGAAGTTGCTCGCGCCATTGTCGGTGAAGTCAGGCATTGTGTGGTTGAGAAAGGTGATTGCCCTGAAAAGTAAAAAGTTTGGGGGTTTTGAGTGTGATATTGATACAGGAAAGAGAGCGCCTCCATAGCGCACTAGTTAATGCATTTGCTTAACATGTAAAAGATCCCCAGTTTAAAAGCAGGAGGAGACACAAATCCTTGGGAGAGCTGTGCCAGGAAGCGCGTCCGGTGTTAAAAATCTGTGCCAACACAAATATGCGGATCCATCTCCTGTAGTTACCCCTTGTGAATAAGAGAACAGATTAGAAATAAACCTGATTTCCTGTGAATGTTTGCCTTATTTGAATCTAAGTGAAAAATTCACAGCAGTAAGGGAAACAGCCCCGAGGTTGTTCCTACACAAAAATGATTATAACTGTGTCGCAGAGTCGTAGTCCAAGTGACTACCCAGATTTTACAAAAATGGCACCGCATGGTCTTATTTAATAGCTGCACTACCACAAAACTTAGAAAAACAAACAAACATGTATAACTTCAAACATACAAGAAACCATAAACATGGATACCTTTGAAAAATATTATGACACCATATATTTTCTCAGGAATATACACAAAACATTTAAATTATTCACTCTGAAAAAGTTTTGGGAATAACCAGCCAGTGCTCAGCCAGTGTTCATCTTCAGCATAGTTGTCAAATAATAGAGAACAGCAGCATTTCTGTAACACAAATCACTTAAAGGAAACTGAAGACATGCAACCATAAAATAACATATCGTCTATGGAGATTGCAATAGGAGTAGGGATGGGTATCGTTTAGGTTTTATCCAATACCAGTACCAAACCGGTACTTTTGAAACGGTGCCGGTGCTTAAATGGTGCTCGAACCAGTGCTTAAAGAATGGAGAACACAAAATTGGTCCAAAAACCTCTCATGTTCAGCTGTTTTTTTGTAAAAAGATAACAATGTTAGCCTTTTCTGCAGCTATAGGGGATTTATGGTATCACTCTTGGCTGGAAGCAGTGCTTAAACAATGCAAAAAACAAACTTTGTCCAAAAACCTCTCATGTTTAGCTGTTCTCCACTTTTTCTTTGGTCATTTTAGCCTTTTTGGCCAGGGTGAAGGGAGCATCTGCCATCAAACAAGAGGACAGCCGCATGTAACTAGATGGTGTTTGCTAGTTCACCTTACATGCATTAATTCAATAACGTGGTTAGCCTACTCAACACGAACAACATTAAGCTACTCACGCAGAGAAGAACGGCTGCTGCTGCCATCATCATCCCTCATCATTTCTGCTACACTGACAGGGCTACGGGCCAGGACTCTACTCTTCGGGTTTTTGGGGGATGTTGCTCCGGGTCAGATAACAGGCACCACACCCGCAGTAGATGTGCACGGTGTGAGGTCTCGCAGCAAGCTATCAAATACGGCGTATTTCTCGGCTTTTAACAAAATGCTATACGTCGCCAGGTGTTTCATCAGATTCGAGGTGTTACCTCCTTTGCACAGTATCACCTTAAAGCACTTGTTGCAGGCTGCTGAGTTTGCATCTTTTGCTGTGAAGTACAGCCAGACTTCGACCGCTTCGCTTTGGGCATTTTTAAGCTCTGCTCTAAAAGAACATATGTACCTGGGCCCGCCTACTACGCTCGCAAAGGTAAAATGATTGGCTGGAATCCAAAGGTACCGAAATGTGCGCTGCTTTTCGGTCTGGTTACTACCTTTTATGTCAGAACCGATACCGGTACCCATCCTATTTAGGGATGGGTACCGGCCTGTATTTGGCCAAATACAGGCCTGTATTTGTATAGCGCTTTACTAGTCCCTAAGGACCCCAAAGCGCTTTACACAACCAGTCATCCACCCATTCACACACAGGTGATGGCAAGCTACATTGTAGCCGCAGCCACCCTGGGGCGCACTGACAGAAGCGAGACCAGTGTCCAGCGAGGCTGCAGGATACTGGTGGCACAAACCGGGCCCTCTGACCACCACCAGTAGGTAACGGTGCCCAAGGACACAACGACCGAGACTGTCCAAGCTGGGGCTCGAACCGGCAACCTTCCGATTACAAGGCGAACTCCCAACTCTTGAGCCACGATCACCCCCTAACTAAATAAAAGTAGTCTGGCATCCAAACAGTTTGCAGTATTTACCTGTTACGTTTATATTCTATAAAGCACAGTAACATAGGGTTTATCTTTACAGCAAAAATATTGCTGTACACTACAATAGACAGCAGAAAAAACAGACTAATGCTGGCAAATCTAGATGCCAGGGAAAGTTCTTACAGTATATAACGGCACTGTTTGCCAAATAAATACTGCAACTGTTGATAAAGAATTACAAACGAAGACTACTGCAGTTATTTCATGAAAAATATCAAATATGCTGAATTTGCCTGTAACAATAAAGAGTATGCTCACTTGAAGATGAAGTTCTTGCTTGGGTCTGGATAAGCCATCGTCCCCATTTCGGACACAACAATTCTATTTGCTTCCATGTTAGCTTTATAGGTGTCACTTCTGAGGAATCTGCTTCTATGGATTATTTCACCTGCAAGGAAACAAATACTGCGTCTTTTATCTGTGCGCTTTACATTTTTTTTGTTTTATTTATGTATTTTTGCAGCAATTAACAGATTAGCAGCTGTGCACAGGTAAGAATTGCTGTACCAACCGTCTTTGAAGGTGAAGCTACTCATTAAGGCCATCCCATCAAACCAGTGGTTGTAGTTGGTGTCGCCCACAGTGAAGATGCCAGGGCCATTTCGGAGGAGCGTTCCTTGCAGCCAGCTGGGAATATTCCCTATTTGAAATGAAATCACAGTCTTCACAGCAGCAGTTTAAATCTGAACATTTGTTGGCAATACAATTGTATAAAACCGGACCCACCTTTAATTTCTGCCTTACAAGGCTCGGGCCTCTCTGTTGCGTTCTTAGAAAAGTCTACCGACATGTTCGCTGACAGACCAGTGAGTGCGCCAGTGTCAGAGTAAGTTAAATACTGTGGGAGCACAAACCACTCCCATTTGTTTTACTGGGGTGTTATGAAAGGGCAATTTATCTTATCTGTCTGTACAGCAATCCCCTTCCTGTGTGGAGGTTTCACAGAAACATTGAAGCTCAGTACCTTCACCGCAGGAAACTTAATGACCCCATCTGCTGCTGTTCTGTCCCCTTTTCACCTTGATTTTTTATTATTTTTTTTTAAACTAAAACAAAAAAGATAACTCTTTTTCATCTAGTCCTCAGGCTTGCTCTTTGAGTATTTACGTGGCTATTCTGTGATCAGATTAAATAATTGGACCCCCCCAAGCCATGATATAGACATAATAAATCTCAAATAGGATTAATTGTGATTAACCCTTTGGTGCACTGCTGCTTTTATTTGCTGTAGGTCATTTCCCTTTTCTGGTGGCCTAGATTGTACCTGAGAAGCATGTTGATTTTATAAACTCTGTATATAAGCATTGAATCAATTTACGTTCAACCAGGAGTTGGAACCTGTCCTAACTGACAGGACTGAACAAACTAACTGAAACGATGTTATAAAAGAGAGTGGGCCAAGATTACTCCACCCTATGAGATATGAGAGGCCAATAAAGTCATACAGAAACAGTATGTCCAGGTGCTTCAAGTTATTGCTGCTGAAAGTGGATCTATAAGCTACTGAATCATGTACGTTTTTTCATACATTGTTTTTAACATTTAAAATAAATAAACAAACAAATAAATAATAAAAGGGTTTAATGATGTCATGTGTTGTTTATCATCCCAGTAGGTATTTCAGTTATTTTAGAACCTGCTAAGGAGGTGATTTTTTTTAATACATCCTGATACTTAAGATTGAAAGAGGGTGCACATTTATTCCTATACTGGTGCAAAGACATGAAGCTGTGAACGCAGTTCATCTCAATACTGAGCAAAATAATTATCACCACGGTCATGATTGTGCAGTCCTTGTCGGTGGCATACGATAATAAACGTGCATTATGTTGAATACGCTTTTCCATGGAAAGCACGTTTGACATATCTTTAACCTTATCTGGATTCACCAACCTAAGCAGCCACCTTAAGCAATCGGGCCACTAATTCACACCAAGGTTGTTTACCTGAATATCAGCGCAAGGTTTCCCGGTGTGGCGATCAGCGCACTCACACTAAAGGGGCGGTGTTGACTGCATGAGCAATCACAAACATCGATGGGTCTACGAGCAGCAGACTGTGTTTTTCAACCAAAGAGCAAAATTCTAACTACAAAAATAGGAGTAGATCAAATGCATATAGTAATAGAAGATGGAAGCAACATATTCTGCACTCACTGCACCGTCATCAAGGCACTAGATCTGACTGTAATTATAGCCATGTATCCCACAAATTAATGGGTTGCTTTGTGAGATAATGTCGGCCTTATTTTTGCATCTGCAAACCCGGTGGTATAAAACAGGGCTACAGTCAAGAGCAAAAATAAAAAGAGAATAAAACCCGCACAGAACTGTTTTTACTGGATGCTTACTTAAAAAGGGAAAACAGTGAGCATTTATTATTAAGGCTTGTCAGATTAAAAAAAAATCTAAAATCTACTGGGCCTCTTACTATTTGGGGCAATGACAGCACACACATCCCTGTAGTGAGACCACAGTGAGTAGTAATACAGTATAACGCTCATCTCGTGGCTAATCTGACACATTAGCTCTCATGGCCAGAGCTTCTGGACTCTTGATCCTAATCAACCAAAAACAAAATAAGACAGATGTTCAATTTTTCCTGGTTTCACCAGCAGGGGGCAGAAATTACACTGTTGAGGCATAAGTATGTCATTCTATGCTAGACCTTTTTAAACAATACATATTTTGATATTTTTTATTATTATTATTATTATTATTTAGTATTTGTATTTATCAGGTTGCATATCTGCTTTATCCATATATGCTTTACCATCTTAAGATTTAATGGTATTGTAAGACATGCAGGTTCTTTGGAGCCTAACAGGCATTTCTATTGTATCCAAAATAGTTTTCACTTGAAATGGCCACTTAGTGTGCAAGGCATGCTTGCAAAAATCATGAAAAACTGTGTCACTGAATATGCTAAGTCTCCATCAGACACTTAAAATGAGTTAATTTGGCATTTATTGTTGAGAAAAAATAATGTAAATGACAAATATTTCTAATCTCCAGCACATCCACAGAATGTCACCACACACTCCATCTACTCACATCTCCTCCAAACATTGAAAAGAAACGTCAACACATTTTAAAATAACTCGCAGCAGCACCAGGCTCTCTCGGTCACTGAAACGTCTCCTTCGTTCATATTAATAAATTAAAGACAACTGTCCACATACAATTCATGATGCTCATAAGATTAATGTTTATTTGCACTGCCCAAACTGTTATAAACTGTGAGGATTAGTATTCAAGTATTCCCTTTCCGTTTATTTCTGTGCTGGATATTATCCTAAATATCTGGTTCTGTGAGTTACCTAATGTGGCACAGTACAAGAATAACATTTAAGTAAACATTATGTACATGTACTAACAAAAAAAAACAAAAAAAAAAAAACTTGCAAATGTATATTTGCTTACAGTGCAATCCCCATGCAATTCCACATGCAGTTATAGAAGATGCCTGAAGAAGACCTTATTGATCATGCATGAGCTTGTGGCCTGCCATCCAAATAATAATGTATTATTTCCATCCAATTTCAGCGAAACATCAAATGACAACCCCTCCTCATTTTATGGTAGTGATATTCACCTGCAGAGAAGATGACGTCCGACAATAGTTTGCCAAAATAAAAAATAAAAATAAAAAAAAATAAAAAAATAAAAAAATAAAAAAAATATTAGCACATTAAAAGAATCTCATTCCATCACAACAGGACAAACCAAACCGGGCCTTGCCACTCTGCAACCAGCCACAGCATGCAGACATGGTAATGTAAATAGAATCAATCAGAAACATGGTTGCAAATTGGCATAACTGTATACAAAACATTTTGAGGGAAAATGGACAAATAAATATTGTAACCTCATGGTGAACATCTGCATTTACCATGGAGTAGCAATGGTTTAAGCACTGGCACAAATAGATCAACAAAAACAACAACAACAACAACAAAAAGCACACAAACAACCAGCCTTAACAAACCTCTTAATCTGTCATTTGACACTATATAACAAATGCCAAAAAACAATCACATTAGACAGGCGTTGGTAAAGGAAAACAAGTAAAAATCACTGAAAAGCAACATTTTTTTCCAGTGGTGTCAGCTGGGTGTAACAAAGTCTTCACTGTGCAATCATGTTATTTTAAAAAGGCAACAAAATCAAATGCCGAGCATAAAAAGGCAGACTTTAAAACTAACATTCCCTGTTTCTGTGACATAAAACATGACAGAAGTGTTTGATGTATAGCTCATGTAAAAGGTGCAACAAATATTCAAGTAGATACCACAAATCTTCAGTGAACTTCTATGACTTAAACTGAGCAGTTGACCTTTGCCAATTTACCGAAAGATTCCCAAGTTCTGTATTGTATGATTAACATAAACGAGTTTAAGTAGAATTATGTTAAAAACAAACAAAACACATTGTTCAAATCTTTCCATGTATGTCCACTTGAGTGAAAAATCCTTGTAGCGATCCAATAAACAGGACCCACAACACCATGTATGGGACCCTTAGGAGTGAATTGAAAGTCATACATGACACAAAAGCTATTACCATTAACACAAAAATTTTGCCACCTGAAATACTGATTGTCGTTGACTTTACGTTAAACTACGGCTCTGTTTAAAAAAGAAAAGTAAAAAAAAAAAAAGATCTTAAACGTCTCCTATATGTAAAGGCTTTGTATCTTCCTGGGTGAATAAAATCTAAACAAAAATGCCGAAACTGAAAATTATTGTGTTATGCTGTTACAAGACTTTTGCTCTTCACGTCTCAACTTTTGAAGTATTTCGCTGCCATCGATTCAAGATTATTCAGTGTCTACTTTTGATGTTTTGTTTCAATGTGCCAGCTAAAAATGTACACTGCAGGATTGGCAACAGCTAGAAAAGTATAGAATTAAGTTTGCGGCAAAAAAAAAAAAAAAAAAAAAAAGCCAACAAGTAACACTCGGAAGGGCAAACAAACATTAAATGTCAGGTCAACTAAAGCGTTAAAACATTTTCTGTGAAAATCTGGGTTTTGTTGAATTTGTCATATTTGTCCTTGGCCCTGACTCAGTTGAGTTTCACCTCTCTACATTCATTTCATAATGCAAAACTAAGAAAATGTGGAATAAAACACTTCAGCAACACACTTTTTAAAAGCAAAGTGATCAGTTTGTATACATAACTTGGCTGGATTAACATCTGATGATGCGCTTGAATTTCTTATTGTACAGACACCACCAGTAACATTCACTTTCCCTTTTAGTATTTCTAAGGTACTCTGCACATCTCCTTTTAAATAATACCAGTTAATTAATATCCTATGTATCTTTAAAACCCTATGTACTTTGACTCCAGCAAGACAAAAGTAAGAAAATGCATATATGTACCGATTCGTCTTCAACCCTACATTTAAAATGAACATATATGACTTCTGTTATTCTGATAGACTTTAAATGCTGGTTTGTATCTGCGCATTTTGGCACTCACAAAAGAACATCTCACTCTCTGGAATTTCACTTCCTGGTTAAATAAAGGTTAAAAAAAATTAAATTACAAGGGGTTGAGTGATTTAAAAAAAAAAAAATTGAATTTAATTAAAAAAAATAAAATCACAAATTCTTCTGAGACTGCACTTGATGGAATTTGATTATTTCTTAATCACATATCCCTCAAATGGCATCTAACAAGGATTTTATGACACTGACCATCAATGTGGATTCACAAAATGCTTTGGAGGTTTCCTCACATATTTACCTCACCAACACCATCTATTTCATCGTTTTCATTCTGCGACTCTGACAGCAGCATTAATACAAAAGTCTTTTGTTGATCACGAAGTTCGTAAAGAATGGTAAACTTTTTGACAATTTGTCGTTGGGCTAACAGCCGCTTTGTCCCGGGATGACCTCTTCTGGTAAATCCTTCACAAGAAAAATAATTGGCCATGCACACAGTATTGCTAAGAGGTCATTTCATGGCTTTGGGATGGCCATTTTAAATGGTCCATTGGTACATCTCGGTCACTGTGCCTGCTTTCAAGTTCCCTCACTGCATGTGGTCTTGTAATCTCAAGTCCCAGGTAGGCTGCTAATGAAGCAGCCTTGCATGCCAGGGTCCAACTTGCTACGAGCCACTGCACATAGTGTTGTCAGTGTTTCTGCTGTGGCATGTTCTCACCAGTGACACCTGGTTCTCTTAATCCGTCTTGCCGTTTTCCTGAGGTGTGCCAGCTTTGCTCCGGTGTGCTGATCGTAGGACCTTGTAACATCCACGGGCGATCTTATGCATCCACATTATGTTCATAATGTCCAAGCAGATGCTGGAGCAGATCCAGGCTACACGACCACCCCATGGCACCAGGTAGAAGGCCTCAGTGCCATAGACCGCATACATGCGACTGTAGTAGACTGGCATGACACCGATGCGGACGAGGAAAAACACCACTGCCATGGCAACGCCATTTGCCATGTTGGGCCGGGAGGACTTGGGATAACCCAACACCTCAAAGAACCAGCTGAAACAAAGCACATTTTTTCAGAAAACAATAACAGTATTCAATTCAATTTTAAAAGACAGTAAGTACCTTGCCACATTAAAGTTAAAAACAAAAAAAACCTCAATCTCAAAGAACCATCTGAACACAAAACATGTAGACAGGAAATTACCATGAGTTCATTAAACTTTCTAGTAGAAGACCTTACGATAGGCAATCCAGACTTAATTTTTTTAAAATAAATTAACTAATCCATTAAGTTTAAGAACCAGTAATAATCATTTGGTTTACCAAAGATCTTAGGTAAACCCAGAGATGTTTTATCCTGTGCTCTAGCACGATAAATATCTGACTTTAAAGAACTCGTCTTAAGTAACTTTTTGGAAATATTTAGCAATCAGTAAGTGTGTGCGTGGTAACTATACCTTGGCCAGCAGGGTATAATTTCAATATTAGTCAAGTCTAAGCCATATGTGATCTTCTTTGTGCCAGAACTCAGGTTAAAAGGGCCTCAGTTACACAGGCCTACAGAATGGCCTACAGACTCCCCTCAGAATCTCCAGTCACTGGGGAAAAACCTTGTTGATTGTTGTGGGGGCCAGTGATTTGTCTAAAAGACACCAGCGCATCTGTGAACACTCACCATTTATTCTCCAAGCTGTAGTGTAGCTGTGAAACCTGCAACACAAACTGGAGCTCATTCACCTTCAGGGTAAAACTTTCAAATGTGCCAGTTACAGGGGTAAAGCACAACAGCTTATGTTGCTCTTTTTCAGTTCTCACTACAGCTTAGCAAGTAGTTTCCAAGTGTTTGCAGACAAGTAGGTATCTACCATCCAAACTACTGGCAGCCACGACAACCTTCTAGCAACTAAAGCAATTGAAAGGTGGTTTTCAGTGCAGCGTCACACATCTCTTGGTGACCAATAACACTTTAGCGACTGCTAGAAACCTCCAGAAACCACTTGAGGAATCTGCATTTTTATTTGACAACTGGTGGTTGACTTGCATGACTGGGGCCTTAAACTGAGTTTTCTGTCAACAGGTGGAGATTTGAGCGCCTAAACACACACAGTCATCCATATGATAATCCTAAATATAGGCTGAAGGAAGACGCAAAAGTAGAAAAGGTATACCTTTTCTACTTTTGCGTAGCCACAGTTAAGAATATCCTATAGGATATTCTTAACTGTGGCTGTCACCTGAGATGCATTCCACTTGCTAATGACCAAGGTAAATATATATAAAAAAAAAAAAGACCTAAAGATACCTGAAAAACAGGTCATAAGCAAGCTAGTACATACCGCTGGTTTACACACGGTGTAGAAAACTCAGCTAGCAGGCGGAAGTTAGCAAAATAAGGCAACATTCCTTGGCCCTGGAAAAACAAAATGAGGACAGGAAGACAACAAGACATGAGAGGAACAACAACAATTCCACTGAAGAATGATGGGCATGATGCTGGTGCACCACCGGGTCAACACAAACACCATTTCTTACCAAGACTGAGACATCAGCAGTTATATGTATTAAAACAAAGATTTAAAGAAACCACAGCCTTAACCATGTGCAACTATGTTTAATATTGTCCTAAGTAGTTCAAGGTGTTGTCCCAAAAAGACAGTCGTCTCCTTCAGAGCAGAAGGGTATTCCTTTATTTTTGCAGTCCAAAAATTACACTGTCACCTGAGTCTATTTCACAGAGGAGTCCTTCCTTATTGTAAAAAGAAACTCATCATAAAGAGATAATAAAGAATGATTATACAAAATAACAATCTTCTGTTATTTTGCAGTGCAAATGGATTAAAGTTACAGTGGTCAATTATTTCTTTGGAATTAAAACTGAGAAGAAAAAAAAAAAAAAAAAAAAAAAAAAGAGAAGACTCCCTCAATCTGGGCAGTTACTCTGAGCAAAATCAGATTATATAGATCATCCAGAAAAAATTAGTTTAGTTTCTGTTAAGACAAAAATATTTTAATTTGCAACAATATCTTTATTATCAGGTAATCCTTAAAACCCAAAATAATAGGCGATATATAGAAATGCCCACACAAAATGTAGCATTTTTGCATTATCTGAGTCGCCAACACAACAATCATTAAAAAAACAAAACAAAAAAGCATTGTAGCATAAAAGGCCGTTCATCTAAATAACAACAACAACAATTAAAAAGAGCACATATCAGAAACAGGACTTGATATATATACACTGTACAACTATAAAAACATTCAGCCAGCCACTATTTCAAGGAGCAATCAGAAGCCATGCAGAGTATAAAGCAATACATTTGACTGCCAAACATGTCATTACAGGATTAGGTGCTGAATTCTACTATTTTGTGAAACGGATGATCTGCAGCAGGTTTCAACTGCCACAGTAGTTGAAACCTGCTGCATCAATATAATCATTGGGAAAGTTAGAGGCAATAATAAGGGAAATATTCAAATAAATGTGATTCATGATTGAGAAAGTGCATTAATTAGAATGAAGTGTAATGATCTCAATCTCGATTTCTGCTGCAATAAGACTGTTTGACTCAGCAGTTTGAAAACTATTTTTTTTGTTCCCGACTGCTGGCTACAAACTCAGCACAGAACACAGCTCAAATTAAGGATGCAGAATTCAAAGTTATTTGGCCAGCAGCCTAACTTTTACAGAAAAGACTTACCGTCAGGGCTGTAACAAAAGTTGGTCAAAGAAACATACTTACTGTGTGATACAAACAGTTTACAATTACAAGAAAAGGTTTGTAAACCCTTAGGAATTCAACAATAATTACTCATAAAAATGTGGTTTGATCTTAATCCAAGTCACACTTAACAAAAACAGTTTGACTAAACTAATAACACAACCTATAAACTGATTCTGAATAATAACTCAAGTCCAGTCCAAAAGTAACTAAATTTAGTGTCTCCTAGAACCTCCGTTGGCAGCAGCCATCTTTATCAAATGTTTCCTGTAGCATGATAATGAAGCTTTCTAATCGATTACCAATTTTCTTCTATTTATCCAACTTAGGGTCATGGGGCCTGGAGCCTATTCCTGGTGTCAAAAGGTGAGAGGTGGAGTACAACCTGTACAGGTTGCCAGTCTACCACAAGAATAAACAGAGAGAGGCAACCATTCACATCAATGACCAGTTGCCAATTAACCTAACAAGCATGTCTTAGGCCTGGGGAGAGGTCGGAATACCCAGAGAGAACTCAGGAAGGCACAGGGAGAACATGCAAACTCCAAACCGAAAGGTCTCTGCAGTACAGTGGTTATGAACCCAGCGCCGCCTTCCTGTTAAAAGTCTGTCTGACTTGGTCATTCCAAAGCTTGAACATAATGAACAATGACTGCAATGTCCAGTCACATGGTAAAGAAGCCACAACTCAAAACTAGAGCTTTCGGATAAGCACTTTTATCACCATATCCAATGAGTTACTGTTCAATAAAGCTGTGAAAAGCATAGCTGTTTCTTTATTAGTTTAGTCATATTGTGTTTGCCTGCAATTGTGACTTGGATGAATATCACACCACATTTATGAGAAATCAATGTAAAATTCCTAGAAATCCTTCACAGATTCATAAACCTTTTCTTGTAACTGTATATTCCCATCTAGCATTAGCATGCTAGTACCTCTAGGAACTGGTAAGTCCATACTGTGACTGGGCATCATAGCTGCTCAGTACAACACAAGAGCAATAACAGCAGACAAGACAGGAATAAAAAAAAAGTCCCCATCTAGATCAAGACCTGCTCTGGGTTTCTAAATGACAACTTTTTGGTAGTTTTTGCATGAACGGAGATGACACAACCCAACTTCACCTTGGTAGTTTTTGCATGTAAGGTTTGAAGAGGGGCCATTTATGTTAAAGTCAGCAAAGGACAGACAGACAGATATATTAGAAGGAAACAAAAAAATACAATGCCACAACACAAAGCAAAGAAGAAGCAACACTTACAACACTGAGAAAAACGAAAGCATGCATCCAATATTTTTGAGAAGCTACGCTTAACTTTTAAATAAGCACAAAAGGCTGCCACACAAAATAATTAAATTACTTGAGCAATATTTGTGATTGGCTACTTAATAGAAAAGCATAACAAAAAAAAATTACATTTTGCATTTTTTTTACTAATATTTCTCAATAGGAGTCAGTTTAGCTAGAGCTATGTGCCTTGTGTAATGTTTTTGTTTCATTGGAGTGCAATGGTTCTGAAAACAATCCACAACCTTGTTGGCCCATGATGCCCTATCCATTGCCCCCACTGTTGAACTTCATTATGTTACAAATGGAGACAGTGATAGGATATTTTAATAAAGGTAAGGTTCAAGTAGCAACAGAGAAAGTTAATGCAATGATATTATTAAGATTACGTGACAGCCATGGCAGATCTGAAGGCATTGCTACACTAGCTTCATCTAACTTTGGGGACATTTCGGGTGTGTTAGCAAAGCTTTGTGGTGAAATAGCTCAACTGTAAAAGCATTTTTAGAGTGCTTATTTAGTGTAAAATGCATGTGTTTCGGTAATGTGTATGTGCAATGATATGCTAATTAGCCATGTGCTCATGTTGCATAAGCTAGTTAGCATGTGCAGCAGTTATCTCTCAGTCATCCTACAAAGTATGAACTGTGGAACAGTGGATTTAGAGTTTTGACATAAACAGTTCCACATAAACACATTCAACACATTTAACTAATAAGACTTTGACAACATATGACAAATCTGGGTGGGAACAAAACTAAATAAAATGAAAATGACATCAAAGGTTAGCCAACTTTTTGGGGGT
The DNA here is from genome assembly GCF_964374335.1 of Astatotilapia calliptera. Taxonomy (NCBI): domain Eukaryota; kingdom Metazoa; phylum Chordata; class Actinopteri; order Cichliformes; family Cichlidae; genus Astatotilapia; species Astatotilapia calliptera. The sequence goes on along the minus strand of NC_137430.1, from coordinate 14,427,989 downwards.
GATTACAACTAATTTATTACGGCTACATTCATGCTGCTGTTCCATGTGCATTTCAGATCTAGTCTGAGAAACAAAGTCATGAGTGTCCAGTAACAGTATGGCCTACTTCATCTCATTTACCGAACTGTTTTAGATACAGTCGTTCCGTTTCTACAGATACGACTAGATTTACAGTCAGTGTTAAGTCAGAATCTTAAACCAACCATATGACACCATTTTACTGCCATTACTAACACAATTATTGTTCAGATACAGAAACACGGAAAGGTAATATTTCTCATTAGCAATGCTAAAAGATGAAAAAAGTAAATAAAATGTCTGTCAGATTAAAAAGAGAAAACATAATCCGTAAATCCAGCCGCGACTAAAATAGACAAGAGCAGGGAGTGAGACGTAAATATGTAGAGTGTAAGCTTTACACTACATCTATTAGTGCCAAGTAATTAAAAACATCTTTTTAGATTTAAAAAAAAAAAAAAAAAAAAAAAAAGCAGCTTGATTAATTGGGGGCTACTATCAGAGTGATGCAAATTCCATGCCTTTCTGCGTTTTTGCTCAATATAGAGAACTGAGAGCATTTATTTACTGTAACTGTAAAATAAAGTTCATGTAAGACTTTTTGGAGCACTAGTTCATTTTTATCCCCCAGACTCCTAGAGTAGACCCTTGAGAATACATTCAGCATGGTATTTGAAAAACGGGCCTATATATTATGCAATGGACTTTATCATCTTGGCATGGAGTGTAAGAGAGGAGCCAGGACTAGGCTCTGGCACAAAAGACAGACAAGCAGAAGCCAAGGTACTGTAGATAGGCAGGTAAGTAATTAAGAATGGTAAATACTTTTTGTTTTCATGCACAGTAACAGGACAGAAATCTCTGCCTGTGTAGAGCACGTCAAAGCTATGAGCATGCACACAGTGGTTACAGTTGAGCATTCAGTTGTGCTAAGCTCAGAAAAGTTTAGCTTACACCAGAGTCACACAACATTTAAAGGGGGGGTCAGTAAAACAAAAAGCACAGAAACTGTAAGGGCAAGGTGAGGGGGGAGGGGGGCAGGGAGAGGGTCATCAGCCAGTACTGTCACTGAGCATTCCATGCAAAAAATACCATAGTCATTCATTTCCCGTAATTATGCGACAGATCCTGGCAACCTAGAGGGTTTCAGATTGAACCAAGAGTGAACAGTGCCACCTACAAATGCTGGATAGAGTCGCCATTGGCACACCAAAGTGTATGGCAGCAATGCAGCATACACAAGTTTTTATCTTTAATTGAATTTTTTTTTTAAATACAATGAGCACCACTGATACAAGATCCAGCTTGCACAACAAACAGCTGATTTATTGTTTTATAAGGTACATCATGGCCAAACGGAAACGTCAAACTGAACTAAATCCCATCAAGACTATTACTGTTTTTCCTACAATTTTCACAACACTATTCAAGGTGTTAATGTGCCAATCAGCCATTTTCAGGAAAGGCATCAACCACCAAAGAACAGTTATCTTATTACTCGCACACTTGAATAATGCCAAAACTGAATGTTCTGCTATGGAAAAATAAAGAAACTAATACTGCTACTTACTAACTGATAAGAATGCTTTACTTTCTCTAGCACCTTTCCCCTTGCAATAAAATAAATAAAGACAGAGCTGAAGCTTTAACTATCTGAGAACTTATCTGATGTGTTTGCATGGGATTGATGTATCTCTTACACAGACCAAACTGGCTCTCCCTCGTAAATATTAAGCTCACCTATGACTATACGTGGCTATGTATCACACCCAGCTGAAAAAGGACATAGCTGTTCACCCTTGGTTGTCTCTTTCCCATCTTGCCTGCACGTTCTGCTATTGGGCAATAGGGCACTCACCAGTACATAGTAGTAAGCATACAACGCTGCCAGATGATGAACTACAAAAAACTTGTCGCCTATTGCCTTCCAATAATAAAATATCAGCAGCAAATCTGGAAAACAGAAGAAGAGGGCAAAGAGGGACAGCATGTCATTGGTGTAATCAAGGCAATCTAAGTGCATACAGAACTATTTGGAAACAGCAGCTGGCACAGTACGGCTGAACCACAAATGTGTCATCAAGCATCAAAGTTTATCGCAAATTTATTATGTGCATGTTCTTTTTCACTCACTTTAACAAAATTATGCTGACAAACTGAAAGCTTTCTCTTACCCGATATGAGGTAGCCTGTTGTAATTGCGACGTTTGTCTTAACCAGTGTAGGATCTCCCCTATTGAAAAAATAAGAAATTAATTTGTACTGTGTGTGACTTACGCTTGATAAAATAGATTCTGACACAAGATGCGCAAAAGAATGAGTCTACATTAAAGTGTGTGTGTGTGTGTGTGTACATGTTGGGTGCAGTATTGTGAGGCAGAATTCACACTTTAGCCTCAGTCACATTGAAAAAAAGGAGAGAGGGGGAAAAAAAACCAAACAAACAAACAAAAAAAAACCCCCAACATGTCCAGAGGTTAAATGTACAATACCTTCGAAACCACTGAGCAACAACACGTGATTGCAAGGCAACTGCACAGGTTGCATGATAGCAACCTGTCTCCAAATTTGGACTGAGGTTAGCTCTGGTTTAGGCTACTTGTCTAGCTGTTGATTTTAGCATAGTACATTGTAATACATAACGCTAATAATTCTTTGTAATTTTTTAAAATGGTATAATTGACTTTACAAACACATGGAGATTCAGAATTTCTAACTAATTTATGGTATTAAAAAAAGAGAACAAAAAAGAACAAGCAGATGTTAGCAACTCAAGCTAGCTAGCAAGTTAATGCTACCAGTAACTTCTATAAAAACAAAAACTGCAAGAAATTTAAAAAAAAAAAAAAAAAAAAAAAAGTTCCAGGTGAATGTACAGTTATAGTTACAAGTTATCTCAATATACTACAGCTACCAATGTTTCACTTTTACAAAGGAAAAGAAGACTGTCCTTTTACAAACCTAACACTAGCTTAAGCTATACACAGACTTGGCTTCCAACACTAAAGAGTAATTCCAGTCCAATAAAGAGCAGGGCAGGGTTACTAATAGTATAACTGATACAGATAAAAACTCAGATAAATAAGTTTTACACATTTAGCACAAAGACTGTAGTAGGTAGGTAATCGCCTGATTAGCCAAATATTGTAACCATTATAACTTAAAACAATTATGCTCACTATTTGATATTGACACAAACCAGAAGCTGTCTCCCTTGCACACCTCTTCAGTATTAGGCATCTTTAACTATGCAAAGGGGACATTAATGCAGAAAAACATAACCTTCATTATGAAATAAACCAAAACTTTTGAGAAAAAAAAAAAATTAACTTCCAAGCCAAAACTCTTACCAAACTGGATCTTCATTGACAGCATCATCAAAAAACAGAATGTAAAGACAGAATATTCCCACCAACAAGGCGTGAAACGTTGATACTGTCCTGAAATAAAAAGAGAGAAAAAAAAAAAACATACAGCCTTGATTATCTGCTCATCCCTGAAAAGGGCAGATGATGACACAGTAATGGATAATATACTTTCTATTCATTATAAGTCCCATGAAGCTGGTCTGTACTTCAGACAGAGGAATTTTTAGTACTCACCGTGGATCAACTGATTGCCTGTCACGACTGCACACAGATTCAGACCAATTAAACTAAGAGATTAAACACTGCTGAAGGGTCAGACAGAGCGGCGCACAGTCCCATTCAATCACTCAAACAGTGAGACAGTCCACAGCCCTCAGCAGTCAGACAGACCCTGACAGCCCCACTGTATAAATACAATACTGTGAAGTCATGGAATTTAAGAGGGATCCCTGAATTCCCAGCTTGTATCCCTTTCCAGTAATAATTCATTTTGATTTCCACTTTAAAATCACGTAGCCATTCTGCTTTCACAAGTGCTCTCACGGATAATGAACTCAGCAAAAACAGGACATGTAAGAGCAAGATTCATGGAAGCTGTACCAGGCTAGTTTAGTCTGATCATTCGGAATACCAATCTAGTTAATCTCCCCCATGTTGCTGGAACCTTACACAATAGCTGTAGAGAAAATACCGCAATGAATCCTACATGTGAGTCTTCTCTGAGTGCCACTGTAAATATGTGGGTTTAATGTTAGTAGACATGTTTGGACAGAGCTAAAACAAATCATCCTCTGTTAAACATAGAACAGTGTCACACTCCATGCAGCCCAGTGGAAGTAAATACTCATGACCAAGTGAGAGTAAGACTTCGGTCACCTCGAGTTCCATTCCACCTTCTGCTTGTCGCTGAGGCCAAGGAAGCCAGGACTGATGCGTACAGACAACCAGGGGCTGACTCTGTGGAAGAGCCACTGGAAGGTGAAGAAGCTGGTCACTGAGATGACGAGAATAAGCTGGTTGAAAGGGTCCATGGCCACCCAACCTTACTGCAAGAGAGAGTGAAGGGTAATGGTTAGACAATATGAACAGTTAGCAAAGTTATTTTTTAAACAACATTAACCTGAGGGAAAAAAAAAAAAAAAAAAAAAAAAAGGAGAGAGAGTATGCAATGAAATGTTGCACCAGTATTGACCATGTAAATACACCATCACTTGAAGCACCGAAAACATGCCTACCTGAAAATCCACAACTAAATACATCAAATCAAACCTGTCAGTAAGGCTCACAGGTCTTAAACAGAAAAGGTGTCTTAAACCTTGAGGAACAAGAGAGAAATGACCATGTAGCCACGTTTTTGACTCCATCTACTTACTAATTCTCAACTGCAAACCTCTTAAGTATAAGTAGTCATCAAATCCGTTTCATCTACCTTTTCAAATCTTCAGAGCTTGCACTGAAATCTGAATGATTAATGTGAATTTCTGAATGGCAGCCCAATGTGTAACGACACAGGAACCGCTTCAGGCAGAAGCAGAAACTTTGGGTAGAAGGCAAAAATATAAAGACTTCCTGTGTGCGCGCTGACATCAGACTTTGTGGTTTCAGCACATCCGTATAAAGCCCAACACACTTTCTTTTCCCTCAAGTTCTACATTACAGATGTGTATCTATTGTAAGGCTTTTAAAATAAGCAGTGACAGAGAATTGGAAATACACAATTTAATTGGCTTTTAACCGACCCCTGACTTAAATCGCCCCTATTTGGAGGGCAGGGATAAGGAGTCATAAAAGCCATTTACATACTATCCAACTTTATGCTGCAATATAGATGACATGCAAAGTGCCATACCCGACACAATCCATTCCATCAAAATTCCCCTCATTATTTCTAGCATCTTTTTCCGCGAGCTGCACATTGCAAAGCAGTTACACTGAAGCATTTGCACAATTGCATGACATGCATGCATTTTCATCTACACTACCTGGATTTGCTTTCATTTTTCACATTACAACAGATCAACCAAGTACCTGATATATTTGCAGAATCAACAACGCTGTTTGAATTAAAATCCTATCAGTAGTCGTTTCTAGCTAAGACGTTTATGATGAGTATCTAGAACTTCCTTTTCTGGACCTGTTTGTCCAGTTTGAACTCTGTAGGTTGGATTGAAAATTATCCTTGGATGTTTTTTGTATTTTAATTTAACCCCCCAGCCTTGACAAATGTCTCTCCACCAGCATCAACAACAGTAGCACAATTTCTGCAACTGGATCTATGAACCCATTAAGGATTTCATAATAGAACGTGGTAATGGCTGCAACAAAAGTATAACAGTTACTACAGATGGCCTGATGTGAAAGGGAAAGGACTGTGTGCACTGACGAAAAACAGACACAGCCCGTTGTTTATTCACAGATCGGCGAATAAATGACAAGCTTGAAATCAAGTATTCAAAACGCTCTGATAGATATAGTTGCTGCTGAATATTCTTTCCCTAAAGCTGGCCTCATTCTCTGGGAGATGAATCTGTGAATGTCACTGAATCACTCACACTCACATTATGAATAATCACCTCTACACAGGGAGGAAGCGGGACATGTCCAGAGGCAAGTGCTTTGTGTGGGATGTAGGTCTCAGAAGCACTTTCAAATACAGCATATTCATTCTCCAGCAATAACAGTACGTGGCTTAAACGTTACAGCTCTATGGAAGTGTTTCAACAAGCAATGAAATGTTGCACCATATACTTATGTAGCCAGAAAACTAGGATACTGATTGATAATATTTTTTGAAATTATAAAAGAGATTATCAGCATGCTCACAATTCATCCACAAGGGGACACTGTCGATGAAATATTTCTTAGCAATGTAAAGCCTAGCAGCTCACAAAGGTCAGTGTATTGGGCAGATTGTGTGTCACGCCACTGGATACGTGCAAACTTTGACCTGCTTGTAGGACCAAAGGGAAATTCAAAGAATGACCAATAAAATGTATCCATGAACTGTTCGAGCAAGAGTGACAACACATGATGCAAGTGATTCTATAGTTGTCAGACAATTATATCACCAGCGCTTCACATCAATATAATTTCCCTGCGCTGTGCAGAAGAAAACTGTAAAGAAAGAAAAATGAAGGGTCACACTCTAATTAAATCCTATGACACCCATATATATCAATGTTTAAAATACCCTCTGTTCTTTTTAAACACACAGATAAAACACAAGAAAGCATTAAAATACTATATTTGGTTCCAAGACATTTCAAATCAGACTTAAAGCAAGGCCAAACTTGACAATAAGTCTTCGTTTCAGCAGCTCACTTATTCTACACTGACCATGGCACAGCTCTACAGCATATGATGCAATTTTCCTCACGGGATCAGTATGCTGCAACCTACCACTTTGCAAGTCCAACTGCTACTTCCCCACTTCAGCATACGCTTCAAGGCCCCTTCAGCTCACATAGGTAACTACCCAAGCAGCCAACTCTTACGCCCCTCCACCAGCATGCTCTTGTGATCTTATCAAACCCCACACAGGCTCTGTGTATTCTGGCCATCTCTTTCTCCATGAAAACTGAAACCCACGCCAACATGTCTGCTTTCTTCAAAAACCTCTGACATCATGTAACCTGCTTTATGGGGCCAATCAGAAGGGCTTCCTGGAATCAATGCTACTTTGACCCACATAGTGCCAATGAAACATTACAACTCACCTACAACTTTTTAAAGGGGAAGTTTACTCCCTTATTTTGGAAAGGAGGTCAGGGAATTCAAAAACAAGAACTTCACAGAAAAATGAAATAAATGTCAGCGAGTCCAGACCACTGAACTGCTTTATGTTAGATTTAAGATATTTGCATAAGGCCAGTGCCAGTCGTTGGTAAGAAGCAAAGTCAGTTACATTTGAAAGGCATATTTGCATCCCCCAAGCAACAAAACAGAGCATCTCCCAGTACAAGCACGCAAAACACATATCTCAGTCCCAGGAGCTCTGGCCTTGGTGATTACATACCTGCATTTGTTTCTGCGTCACGTCAAAGAAATGTTTGAGGGCAAACGGTGTGCTTCACTAAAGCACGATAGTAAAAGTGGAAAAAAATAATCACAAGGGAACTTAAAGGCCAAAACCAGAATTCTCTCCTTTAGGTAGAAGGTAGAAAGACTTTTGTTGCTAAAGGGACGCTTGAAGAGCCAACATAGTGATGATGGCCCCAGAGATATTTAAGTAAAGCTAATCCCTGTACTTCCTACAGGGAGTGAGGATTGTTTTTGGTATACACATGCATGTTTGTGCCCTACCCATGTCACACAGGGTCTTGCTGCCAAGGCAAACGGTTACACATATAAATGAGAGTGAAGCAAAAAGAATGCTGTGCAAATTAAGGACCGCACAAAGCACGAATAAAGCTACTATTTTTTAAGCAACAAATGTTTCCTTTGCAATTACAGCACAACAGAAACACTGGTGTATAGATTATGTCAACTTGAGGTGAATATTCATGTTCATCACAACCAGCATTTTATTGCATTAGCTTAACCGACAAAAGCCCAGAGATAACAGGTATCACAGTAGCGCTTATCAACTTTCTCTGTTAAACCGGGTTTTCTGCTTCAGGCTCTGCACACTTAGAGAAGCGCCTTCATGAGTTTCACACCTCATTTGACTGATTCTTATGGGTTTAGCCAATCAAAAATTGTATCAGCTGATAATGATGATGGAAAAGCTACTTTTGGTTGTTCCCTTGCCACAAGGAGTCACAAAGGGGGTGGCTTTGTTGTGATATGGCATTTTTTTAAGCCGGCTGCCCTTTCTGAAGGAACCTGGAAGGTGATCTGTGTCTCCAGCTGAAACTGGCGATGCTGCCATTAATGCGCTGTTGATAAAATGGTGATAAAAGATCTACACCGAGTGTTGAAAATATAACAGATATGCAACACTGTTGAAAATAAGATGAGATTAGTGCTGCAGAAATTCATTAATCTGGTGCTTTACCCACAGGGCAGTAAAATAAATATTTTAATTTGAGTTCATTATTTTAATGCCGAGTGCGCTCTCAATGCTGCTGTGTATTTCTAACATGACTGATACACATTAAAGCTCTGAAACTTTAAACTGGATACATATAAACATTAAGTGTTACTGTCCCACAGCCTGACAGGAGACGTGGAGATGGCTTTAGTTTGTTGGGAAATCAAAAGTGAAAATGATTTTACTCAGTGAGATTCTTGGCATGTTTTCTGTTTTCTAGTAGCTGCAATCCCAGAAGTGTGAAAGAGACTCAGCAGCAAATTGGCAACAAGTATAGACATCTATACACTTCCTGCACCACCAGATTAAAACACTGGATGTTTACGGATTGGTGGTTTTAGTTACACATATAAAATGCATTCCTCCAGCAGAGAATCTATAATACGCTTCAAAAAGAAGAAGCAGTGAAAACGTGGCGCTCCCGGCGGATTTTAAACAGATTAGTTACCATGGTGGTTATCATAAGTTACCATGGTGACTTAGCCAAGTAAAATGACAGCCACTTTCGTAACAGAGAAAACTCTGACTTTAAGCTCGACATAGCCCGATAACCCACTGATCTCGCTTCACTACGGGAACCTCTGGAAATGTGGCTTGAATCACTTAAGCAAATTAAGCCTTCTGCAGCTCCAGGGCTATTTATTCCTTATTTAATGTTCTGTGCTGTCAGCAGCTTGGACAGAAAACACCAAATCGGGGCCCGCCTTCAAACTGAGTCTTGCCTAGAATTTCTGGGAAATGAAAGACACAAAACCGGAGCAGGTTTCTTCCTGGAACACAGCTATGACAGTCCATACGTTCCTATAAAGACTGGCGTATGCGCTTGCGTAACACGGCTGAACCTCTTTTTTTTTTTTTAAAGAGGAAAAAAAAAAAAAAAGGAAAGCGACGAACCAATGGCACCACGAAAATAACATGGGTAGTGCTGCATCGCCGCAGGATCGTCTGCTAAACATACAGTGCATGATCAAATGCTCGAAGCAAAGATGATTTTGACCAGATCTTCATTTCCTTTCAAACAAAGACGCGGGTATAAATAACACCACTCACAAGGCCAGTTTACGCCGCACTGACTGCATGCCTGCTTGCCTGGCCAGCTGCTGTAGCGTATGGAAAAGAAATGGCAGTGGCCTAGCCGTGTCATCGTATTGTAGCCTCGTATTTGACAGCAGACAAAATCATCCCAAACGGACCTACCTTATGACGTTCATTAAGATATCTGGCGTCTCCCCCTCTCTCAGCTCGTTATGGTTTCTGGACTCGCCTCCATAAGCGCTGAGCAAACGGCACAGCCGTGTCGAATCATTTTCTTGATAAACAGGACAGACCGCCTCCTGCTCCGCGCACACACTAGCTATTTGTGGGGGATGCGAAGGGGCTGGAGCTCTGTGCCTGTGCTGTGTTTACCGAGAATTCCCACCGACACCAAACGCGCATAATGCAGAGGTGCAGATCGTGCAGCTCGACGCTCGATTACAGAAATGATGGAGGGGGCGGTGTTGGTGAGCGACTTCTCTAACCAGCTCCCTCTCCCCGTCTCTCTCTATATCTCTCCCTCGTTCCTATAGGGCTCAAATTGCAGCTGAATTCTTAAAGAAACACACATGCTCACTAACCACCACAGTAGTCTGTCCAGAAACACTCACTGGATCTATTTATAGCCCGGGTTCGTTGAACTGATACAGACAAGATAACCAGCAAAGCGAAACTGCAGGCATGGCCTCCTGGTCTTTACTGGCTGCAGAGCTTCCGTATCGAATAATCTGAGCGTGCCATGGGAGTATTTGTCACAAATTACTGCAGATTAAAATCACAGCAGATAATTAGATAATGCACAACTGCAATTCACCATCTTACTCAAGTCACTCGTGCCTGCAGATGCCAGCTATACGCCCATAAACAGAGGGGCCGATGACAGCTAAAATGGCCCGTGATTGCAAGGGTAAGCTGAACGAGGAAGTCTGGCTGTCTGCAGCCTAGAATCTAGATCGCTGCGAGCTGATTTGCAGATCAAATGGTCTAAGGCAGAGATCCCGAGAGCTACTGTCCTGCAGATTTTAGATGCATCCCCAGTCCAACACAGCTGAATCAAGTGGTTGAATTATCTCTTCAGGGTGCCATCAAGTTTGGCAAAGGCCAGGTTACACGCCATTCATTTGATTCAGGTGTTTCGAAACAAGGACGCATCTAAAAGCTGCAGGACAGTAGCTCTCCTCTCGAGTACTGGAGTTGGAGACCCCTGGTCTAAGGTGTCACTGTTATATGCACTGCAACATTACACCAGATAAGAATTGGGCTTTCCACATTTCATCGATTTGAACATACACCTCTTAAAGTCATCAGTCATACCGAAAGGCATTTAAAAGCCGATTAAGCGAAGGTTTACAGAGGTTTCCGGTTACAGCACGTTTAACAGGATCGTCAAGCATCTCTGTGTGGGCAGAGTATAAATCCATCGCTAATGTAAAGGTATTTCTTGGCTCTTGTTTGTCAAGGGCTGCCATGTTGGATCTCCGGGCTATGATAAACCCCCATTTTAATAACCTGATCAGGAACAGTTATTAAAAGACACATTGTACAATGATTAACCTGCCGAGTTTAGCTCGTAAAAGTTTGGTCTGTACCGACAGCGGAAGCCTTGTCGAGAAGGAGCCGATGACCGGGCTTTGTGTGGTGCACCTACATCTACTATATATATATATATATATATATATATATATGTACACTTTTTTCATATTGCTTGGTCTTGTAATTTTCCTATAAAAACAGTTCATGCTTTGTGCAGAGAAAGTCCTTTAATAAATGTCCGAGACGACACTTACACTGGCTCAGACCTGCCAGTGTAAGTAATGCATGTGATCGTCACAACCTATCAAGAGCGTCTATTCTGCATAGATTACCCTTAGTTCATTGCGAGTGAGAAATGGCTCTCAGAAATTGCAAAGTTTGTGAAACTTTTTAACCCAATGGTGTCATCGATATCACGCTACCCAAATCACTTAACTGTAGATTTAAAGTCAAAGAAGACTTGCATTTGAACACCATCATGTAACCGGGTATGTGGCACGCGACGTATTTATACTTTTTACTGGCAGAGTGTGTGTGGTTGGTCCGAAGGCGGTACAAATGAAACAAACAAAACTTCTCTTCACCAAAATTGGTGGCTGTGCAGTTGTGTGCAGTCATTGGTTTCGGCCAATACCGCCAGATATTGACCAGCTTTTGTTTACATACATACAGGTCATACATATATTTACAGGTCACACAATTAACCCATTCGTTCATTGGAAGTTTCCAACGATATAATGTGTGAACCCATATGGACAGACTTTAAAAGAGTGTAAAAACGTCAATCATGGTCTGTCAATCAAATGTTGCTGTAAAGATAAAAACAAGTTCAGTTCACAATTCTTTCTCAGAGTTTTATTTAATAATTGCGCATTGAGGCTGACTTCCGTGTCATAGACAGGACGGTGTCAGGTTTTCCATGAGCCATTGCGGGTGTAAAATTACCATAAGTAACTGTAAACTTTGATTCATACGTTATTATTTTTCACGTTAGTATATGGGAAGTGATCGAGTCTAGCTTTAACAGCTAGAAACAGCATGGACCAAAAATTAACTACCGGTATGTAGATTTATACGTCGAAGAGGCGCGATATAACAGGTCTGCACTACTGGTCAAAATGGTTCATCCGACATGAATGTCACCTAAAGGGTAAAAAGTTGAAGGGAAGTTACAGCTGGCAGTAAATGCTACCATGGTACTAAAATACCTAACACTTTCTACTGCAGATTTGAAAGACAACCATTCACACCTCCCATCCGCTCACCCACATTAAAAGACTACCTGCAGCCCTCACCCCTTCCCTCTGACCTGGGACAAATTCCAGGACACTGTTTGTCAACTTCAGCTTGCCCTTCAATGCCGTAATCCCAGACATCTTCCACCAGAAGCACACTCAGCTTACTGTGCCCACCTCCACCTTTGAGTGGAAGCTTCCTGATGGACAAGCAGCAGCAAGCGGAGGAGCATCACAGCCCACACACCAATGACAGGAGAGTTATTTGAGAAACTCCCAAAGTTTACAGATGACATATTGGTTGGTCCTGAACAATGACGAGTCCGCGTACAGACGAGAGGCGGACCAGCTGCTGCAGTCAGAGCAACCTAGAGCTGAACCCAATCAAGACTGTGAAGATGACGGTGGATTTTGGGCAGAAAACACCTCTGCTGATGCCACACATGCTGGATATAAACCGTTTAAACGGCTGCCTTCAGGCAGATGCTGCAAACCACTGTTTACTAAAACCAGCTGCCACAGAGACAGTTTCTTTCCACAGGCTGTCACTCTGATGAACACTGTGAAATAACCCACTGTCACATCAGCCATATATCCATATGCACATATGGATATTACACTCAATTTAGCATTTATAGTTTGTACTGTGTATGTTGTAGAGTTTATCAAGACTTTCTGTAACTTGCTTTTTCTTAAGAAAAAACTTGCATGTAAAGAGTACAATGAATTAAAGTTAGATTCTTTGTTTGTCTGCACAAACTTGGCTGAATAAAAATTATTCACATCCTGATTATTCTATAAAGTTTCTGCAATCATGTGCACAAATTTTTTTTTCTTTGTTTTTGTTATTGTCTTTCCCCCCTGTGTTGTTAAAAAAAGAAAGGAAGAAAAAAAGGCTTGTCAATACCGAATGTGAACATAGACAGAAAGTGTCCCGTCAACTTTGTGGCTGGGGCTTTCAGTCTACTAACGTTCACTTTCCTCGGACCAGCCTTGCTCTTAACTGTGTAACACGATTTATAAAAAAGTGCCCTGCTGACATCTAAGTTTATATGCTGGTGTTTAATAATGACATTTATTTGGCTTTTAATACTGGATTCAAGCCACTTGCACAAACTGCCATCAGAGAGAACATTGTGTAAAACAGTCTTATATCATTTTCTGTTTCTCTGCAACATATATCTTGAGTTCGGTTCAGGCTGGTGGAGTAACGCAGGTGGACACTTCACTGCTGGATTTGGGGCCCACCCCCTTTTAAAGCAAGCCCGTTTTATTATTTCTTGTCTGTATAATTTGTGAACAAAGCTAATGCTGAAACATCTTAGCATTTGGCCTGTGACAGATAAATACATCACATACCTCTATGAAAAGGCTGGTCAGTATCAACAGGGAAGGGGTGAGGATGGGAGAATTGTACGCATACTGCGTAGGTTAGACTTAAGACACTCTATATATTAGACTTTTCATAGTGGGCTTTAGTGAGACACGGCGTGTTCCTCACTGTCGTCGGACCAACCAGTTTCTCCTCTACGAGTCGCGGGTTATAAATAGGTCTCTGTCAACATGTCAGGTTGCATACCGGTGCTTGCGAACTAGCTTCCTCTGGATTTTCATATCAAACTCGAATAGGTTACATATCCCAATATTTAAAAGAACACTGTGTGAAACAACCTTACAAATATCACAATTTACCTGACACATTTCAGAGCACGGACTGAATCATGGGTAAATATAATGACGTTACACTGGCCGCTGCTGGTCACGCCACGCCCACCCTCAGGTGTGTGTAGGCAGGAGATCCAGCCACAGATGTATCTTCTTTATTTTTGTTATGCTGTCTGTAAAATGATACAGGTTTCTTTTTGATAAAGGTGATTTAAATTCCCATTTTCATAACAACATGTGAAATTAAATCAGCGACTGATCACCGATAGCTCGGTAACAAAAGATTCACAATGACAATGACAGTGTTGGCCACGCTTGGTAGCGCTGGACGAGCAGGAAAACATAAGATGTTTTTGTTTTTTTCTGTTTGTCTGTCTGTTTGTTTGTTTGTTTCTGGGGGGTACAAAACAGAATCATCAGACGAAAAGTTAGTCAGGCTTATCCTGCTATAAAAGTTTGCCTACTTAGCCTAAAAATGTTTAAAAAGTCTTTCATAAATACCTGCACCCACCTAACCTTGAAACCAAATTAACCGTCCGAATCCGATCACAAAGCCTTACTCGTGATTGTTATTATTTTCCTATTCTGTCAGTTTTACAATCTTGACTTGCAGTTGTTTGCCTATCAAGGTGAGTTGGGCCTAAACATCGGGGATAAAAGACTGATTTGCATCTTCGTTTTTAATGTTTGTAAAAATTTGGCAACAAACTGATATTTTGCAATAAATTTTGCCTCCATGTCTATTATGTTGTGATGTGTAACATCTCCGCCTCCAACACCTGCTTATGAGTTCACCTGGTCAAATGACTAAAACACAAAGCATCTAAGTGTGGCACAGTGACAGCTAAAGACAGCATTTGTTCTCTGAAACCAGCGAAGTCTAGTCTATTATTAAGAAAAGGCTGGTCTATACCAACAGCGTTGAACGTGAGTCAGACATACGCGAGCAAAGTTTCGTTCATTTCATTGTCAGGTACAGCAAAAATAGCACTGCGTGAAACAGTTTTACAAATATCACAATTTGCCTGGCGCATTTCAGGACCCGCACTGAATCATGGGTACATAGAGCTGTTGCACTGGCCGCTGCTATAGGACGATAAACCAAGGAAGCTGCGATGCTGGTCAGGTCAAACCACGCCTACCCAGTACAGGTGTGCAGGAAGGAGATTCAGGAGACTTGTTACCGGTGGTCTAGCGGGTGAACAAAGAAATCTTTTATTTTTGGTTTCTGTGCATCAAACAGAATCGGATCAACTATTTGTTGTGCTGTGCCAGGTGAACCTCTGTAGTCTTTGTTACTCAATGATACAATGCACAGCTACCACCTCTGGTATCTTTGTACCAAAGTGAACAGCGTGCTAAACTGACCTACAAATTTTGCTGACTTATTTTATATCCACATTGAATCACATGGAATGGGAAAGCTGCATGAAGCATTGAACCTAATATATAAGAAGAAAACCTGGATTACACAATCTGACATTACAAATGAAGTACCATATATATAGTAGATTGTCTGCTATACACTTGTTAGTGATGAGCTGTCAGGTGAAAAAGTCTTCTGTTATTTCTGGTTAATGTCCATCAGATGAAATGTTGGGGAGGTTTGTTGGACTGTGTCAGGTGAAACTCTTAAATACCTGCTTTCTAAATTCAACAGCACTGCTCCCTCTAGCGGTGGCGGGTTTCCCCAACTAGATCATACAATATGACTTTCACATAATTCATGCAAATAGGACCATCGAGCACGAGCAACATACAAAAATGTTTCTATAAGTTAATGTCACTAAATGTTTACAGCTTTGAATTTTTAAAGCAAATAAAAATTCTTAGGCGTCAATTGGTGATATAATGATACATTATTGTGATGTTCAGAGAAGCTGTTGTATTGCTACTGTTAATACAATAGAAAAAGTTAGTCAATACCGAAAGTAAGGTAAGGGTAAGTTAAGAAGTCTTGGATGTGTTCCTCACTTTCATCGGATGAACCATTTTGACCAGTAGCGCAGACCTGTTATATCGCGCCTCTTCCACGTATAAATCTATATACCGGTAGTTAATTTTTGGTCCATGCTGTTTCTAGCTGTTAAAGCTAGACTCGAACACTTCCCATATACTAACGTGAAAAATAATAACGTATGAATCAAAGTTTACAGTTACTTATGGTAATTTTACACCCGCAATGGCTCATGGAAAACCTGACACCGTCCTGTCTATGACACGGAAGTCAGCCTCAATGCGCAATTATTAAATAAAACTCTGAGAAAGAATTGTGAACTGAACTTGTTTTTATCTTTACAGCAACATTTGATTGACAGACCATGATTGACGTTTTTACACTCTTTTAAAGTCTGTCCATATGGGTTCACACATTATATCGTTGGAAACTTCCAATGAACGAAGGGGCTAATTGTGTGACCTGACACACACACACACACACACACACATATATATATATAAATACATAAACAAAAGCTGATCAATATCTGGCGGTATTGGCCGAAACCAATGACTGCACACAACTGCACAGCCACCAATTTTGGTGAAGAGAAGATGCGTGCGTGCGTTCGTTCGTTTGTTTGTTTGTTTGATAGATTGATAGATAGATAGGTAGGTAGATATAGTACCGCCTTCGGACCAACCACACACACTCTGCCAGTAAAAAGTATAAATACGTCGCGTGCCACATACCTGGTTACATGATGGTGTTCAAATGCAAGTCTTCTTTGACTTTAAATCTACAGTTAAGTGATTTGGGTAGCGTGATATCGATGACACCATTGGGTTAAAAAGTTTCACAAACTTTGCAATTTCTGAGAGCCATTTCTCACTCGCAATGAACTAAGGGTAATCTATGCAGAATAGACGCTCTTGATAGGTTGTGACGATCACATGCATTACTTACACTGGCCAGTGTAAGTGTCGTCTCGGTTTTGTATAAATTCTACCACCCCCCACCCCCCGTTTAAAATATCGTTCCTGTGGACTGTATAACTCATAGGTCTTTTTCATTTGGCTTTACTAAGATAGAAAAGCAATCCTGATGGGTATATCAATTCAAACTGTTACTCAGACTGTGTAACAGTTCAGACGGCTGCCACGTGGCGGCACTCGAACTCCTTGCTCCTAAACCCGGAACGTTTGGGAATTCAAATCAGCTTGAAGTCACTTACAGTGAGTCAGTGAGGTAAACTGAAAGCTGACTAAAATAAAATAAAGTTGCTTTAGTAAAAAAAAATTGTTAAATTTGCGAGACAAATTTTTTAATTGTAGCTGTCATGTCATAAACGTAACTGTTCACTGGCCGGTATATTATCATTTTAGCCTGTCACCAGTAAAAGGCTGATCAATACTGACAGTGGCGAGACAAACAGGGAGCACAGCCATCAGTCGCTGTAGGGCACTGTCTACAGCTACTGCTAGTTAAAAGTATTTTAAGATTTTAGTGCAGGACTCAAAGAAGTGTGAGACAGACTGACACATTTTTACCATCTACAAAGTGACTCCTTTCACAGCCGCAATGGCTCACGGGTAGGCTGTGCAGTA
Organism: Astatotilapia calliptera; assembly: GCF_964374335.1. Taxonomy (NCBI): domain Eukaryota; kingdom Metazoa; phylum Chordata; class Actinopteri; order Cichliformes; family Cichlidae; genus Astatotilapia; species Astatotilapia calliptera. The sequence continues at coordinate 14,410,557 of NC_137430.1, read as the reverse complement.
CACCTTAACCCCTAACCCTTTATTGACCGGCCCTTCAAATTTACCTGTAAAATGGGCCCATGGTCAATAAATAGATAAAAGTACACACTGCATCCAGATTTCATGGGCTGCCTGATCTGAAATCACAAAGATATGATGATAGTCTATATGTGTAACAGTTTTGCGATCAATAGATATTACAGGTTGTTGTTGCAATGAATGACATTTCAATAATGCAGTCTGGTAAAGCCTCGCCTCTTCCTGCAGGTGCACAGGGAAACGTAGTTACGATTAGTTAAGGCAGGGGTCGGCAACCCTAGGCACACGTGCCACAGTTGGCACACGGAGGGTTAACTGATGGCACGACCATAGCTGGACTGGCCATCGGGCATACCGGGCATTTGACTTTTTTTTTTTTTGTAACGGTACAAACAATGGAAGGTGGTGGATTGGCCAGATGCTGGTCGGTGTGTAAAAATAACTCAGTTGTTTGGTGATGGCTATGACGGTGCTTCCTCAGATTCAGTAACATTAGCAAGTGGTGGAGGCCAGCAGGTGGATGAGAGAAAGGGGAGGCAGGAGGAGAGCCCCGAGGCAGTCTGAGTGTCAGGTGAACTGAACTTCAGGTAAGAAGTTATGACCTGCAGTCTATCTGGGTCAGATATAAACCAAGTTTAGGTGGAGTTCATTTTCGTTGTGCTGACTTTTTACTGTCAGTTACAATAACTCGTACTGTGTACTAGCTAGCATGACGGAGTTTCTATACAGCTGGGTGGGTGCTATGATGTTACTGATAGTGAACTTTATTTAATTCACAAGGTTAGTTAGTAGAGTTGCCAACCGTCCCGTAAAAAGACGGAATCGTCCAGCATTCAGAGAAATTATTATGCGTTTCGTGTTGAAGTGAAAAGGAACAGTTTGTCCCGGACTTCAGCTAGGATGGAAAAAGACACAAAGCTGGATTTATTCTGTCATTACGCTGCACAGCTGCCTCTTCTTCTCTCATTCTCTCTCCCCCCCTCTCCTGTTTCTACTTCAATCATGAAACTGATCAATGATCAGCTGATCGGCTTTTCTTTCTTGTTTGTTTATCGCTCACTTTGCGCCAGAAAGAGGAAACCAGCGGATGTCGCGCTAAACAACAGCAGCAGGTTTAAGCTTCATCAGCAGTTGTTAGAATTTATTTAATATTACTTTCTAGTAGTTGATGTTTGCTGGCGCTACAGCTGTAAAAGCTGCTGGTCATGATGTCGGTTTGGATATGTGGTGAGAGGGAAACATGAAGATGAAACCAGGAGATGTCCTTACTGAATCATGAGAGCTGAACAGGTGATGGAGAAACAGGTTTACCTTTTAGGTGACATGAATGAGTTGAAGGGAAGTTATGAACTGTTTCTGAGAGACAAATAACACCAGGATCCTTTTTTAATGTAACTGACTGCTGATAACTGTGCAGGGGCGGGTCTAGCAAAGTTTTGCCAGGGGGCCAGGTAGGGCATTAACAGGGAGAGGGGGGCACAAAGAAATACTTTCTTATTCTCATTTAAAATGTCTCGCTTTTATTAAATAATTATCTGAAGCTTACAACCAAAGTTTTTATCTGACATAAAATGTATAGAAATCATACATATAACATCGAAGCAGCTGGAATCCACAGCTGTGCGTGTTCATGGAGCTGCATTTTACCTGCTGGACATCATTACCTGACAAGTTTGACTGTCTTCAGAACATTGCAGAAGTAGTCTTATTGACAGTATTTGGCTCTACATATCTGTGTGAGCAGATTTGTTTCTCACATGAGTGTCCTCAGGTAGCCGTCTGAATGCTGGACACTCAGAGACCTGTGTCTCTGAGTGGGAGACCACAGATCACATTAACATGTGTATCCCTGTATTAACAAACATGTCATATTGGCCCAGTTTATTTTTCTTATCATTGTTGTGAGGAGACCATAAATAGCATTTGTATTTTCTGCTGTACAGTTCATTTGCTGTTATGTGTGTGTGTGTGTGTGTGTGTGTGTGTGTGTGTGTGTGTGTGTGTGTGTGTGTGTGTGTGTGTACATATTTTACAAATTAAATAGAGTAAACAATGAAATAAAATATATAAAATATACAGCGGTTGGTAGTTGGATATTGTGAAAAACAAGTGGCATTAATGTACAGTATGGAGTGCATAATGGTGAATGATGTGGACCCTAAGGAACTTAAACCTTTCTATCCTTTCTACTTCCTCTCCATCAATGTAGCGGGTGGAGTGCTCCGGTTGCTTTGTTCTCCTGAAGTCGATTACCATCTCCTTGGTCTTGGCTGTGTTCAGGTGCAGGTTGTTGTTGTCATCACACCATTGCTTCATATGCTGAACCTCCTTTCTGTGGGCTGAATATTGTTGTTGTTAATCAGTCCTATGATGGTGGTGTCATCACCACATTTTATAACAGTGTTACTGGTGTGAATTGGAGAACAGTCATGGGTGAAAAGTGAGTATAAGAGGGGACTGAGGACACACCCCTGTGGGACGCCTATGTTCAGAATGAGGCTGGAGAAGGTGTACTCTCCCATCCTGACGTTCTGGGGTCTAGCGCTCAGGAAGTCCAATATCCAGGTGCACAGTGAGCTGCTGAGTCCCAAGTTGCTTAGTTTTTTAACCAGTTTATTAGGTTGAAGTGTTGAAGGCAGAGCTGAAGTCCACAAACAGCATTCTCACATAAGTGTTACTGCTGGCCACTACCAGCTCCACCACCATCTTCAAGTTTGCTGACGACACCGTCGTGGTGGGCCTGATCTCTGATAACAACGAGACGGCCTACCTGAAGGAGATTAGGAATCTGGAGAACTGGTGCCAGAGGAACAACCTCCTTCTAAACGTCAGTAAGACAAAGGAGCTGATAGTGGACTTCAGCACTAAGCAGGAGAGGAACTACCAGACCCCCGTCATCAACGAGTGCCCAGTGGAGAGAGTGGACAGCTTCAAATACCTCGGAGTTCACATCACGCAGGACCTGTCATGGTCCTGTCACATCAACACCGTGGTGAAAAAGGCCCGTCAGCATCTCTACCACCTCAGACGCTTGAGAGACTTCCAACTGCCCTCCAAGGTGCTCAGGAACTTTTACTCGTGCATCATAGAGAGCATCCTGGCGGGAAACATCTTAACCTGGTTCGGGAACAGCACCATGCAGGACAGACGAGCTCTACAGAGGGTTGTGCGATCAGCTGAGCGCACCATCCGCTCCGAGCTCCCTGACCTGCACTCAATCTACAGCAGGCGGTGCTGGACCAAGGCCAGGAAGATTGTGAAGGACCTCAGCCATCCCAACAACAGACTGTTCTCTCTGTTGAGGTCAGGAAAGCGATTCCGCTCCCTGAAGACCAACACAGAGAGACTGAGGAGGAGCTTCTTCCCGCAGGCGATACGGTCTCTCACCACACAGTACTGACCCACACATACGGTTCTTACACACACACTGGACATTCTGGACATTGTTTTCACTTCATCACTTAAATCACTTTAAGCATATTTGCACTGCACAAGACATAATGTGGATTGCACAACACTGGTCACTACATTCTTCATTTACAGTTAATACTTGTACAGCTGCTGTTATTGTGTGTATATTTATTTATATTTCTTCATACATTCTTATATAGTTCTATATTGTGTATTTTGTTGTACAGTTATTTTATTTTCAACTTTAATTTATATATTTTATCTTATTCTTTCCCAGTTAAATTTACCCTTCATTCTAATTTGTGTTGTACAGTTATTTCATTTTTAACCTTAATTTATATTTTATTCCTTCTTAGTTAAATTTACCCTTTTTAATTTTTCATATTTATTTCCTATCTTATTCATAGCCTTTTCCTTTTCTGTTTTCTTTAGGTCACGAGCAGTTGTCCAAGCATTTCACTACATATCGTACTGTGTATGACTGTGTACGTGACAAATAAAATTTGAATTATTTGAATTTGAAGTGGCGCAGGGGACCGAGTTTGTTTGTCCTTCGCCTGCGCCACTTCAGCAGTTGTATGGTGAAGTTGGAGTCCGTGTTCCTTCGGATCTCAGGGGGGATAGAAGCGCAGTCATTACAGGCAAAAGTGTGCTGCAGGTTTATGTGGTTTAGAACCGTGAGCACTTCAGTTTTACTGTACTGCACATGTGCTCTTGCTAATCGGAGGATAAATTAAAAATACACAAAATAAAAAAGAAAGCCGCTAACTTGTGGAGAGCGCCGTCACACGGGCCGCTGCGACTGCTCGCGCCATCGTAATTAAAATGACTAAAAATGACTAAAACAAAAAGCACGAAGTGTGGCTTAGTGAGAGCTAAAGACATCCTTTGAAACCAGCGAAGTCTAGTCTATTATTAAGAAAAGGCTGATCAATACCAACAGCGTTGAACGTGAGTCAGAGATACACAAGTAAAGTTTCGTTTCGTTCATTTCGTTCGTTTCATTGGCAGAGTTTCAGAGGTAACGGCTGTGTGACTGAACACGTTTCAACGAGAATATTCAAGCTGCATTCAACGTGAGACACGACGTGTTCATCACTGTATTCGGACCAACCTCAAAACATTGGCGATCACGGGTTATTAATAAGTCTCTGTAAACATTTCAGGTTACATACGGGTGTTCACGAACTAGAGTTCCCTGGGTTTTTATATTAAACTCGAATAAGTTACATGCCGCAACATCAAAAAGAACACTGTGTGAAACAATCTTACAAAAATCCCAATTTACCTGACGAATTTCAGAGCACGCAATGAATCATGGGTAAATATGCACTCCATAGAGCCAATCAAATTGCACTGGCTGCTGCTATAGGACGATAAACCAAGGAAGCTGCGACACTGGTCAGGTCAAGACACGCCTACCTAACACAGGGGTGTAGGCAGGAGATTCAGACTACAGACTACTATGCACTTGGTAGTGGTGATCAGTCAGGTGAACAAGTCTTCTGTTATTTCTGGTTAATGTCCATCAGATGAAATGTTGGGCAGGTTTCTTGAACTGTGTCAGGTGAAACTCTTAAGTACCTGCTTTTTAAATTCCACCGCACTGCTCCCTCTAGTGGTGGCAGGTTTTCCCAACTCGATCATGACTTTCACACAATTTATGCATGGAGCAACATACAAAAAAAAATTCTATAAGTTAATGTCGCTAAATGTTTACAATTTTGAATTTTTAAAGCAATTCTAAAATTATTAGGGGTCAATTGGTGCTATAAAGATAACGTTCAGAGAAGCTGTTGTATTACTACTGTTAGAAAAAGTTGGTCAATACCGAAAGTGAGGGTAAGTTTAGAAGTTTCTGGCGTTTTGTGGAGTCCCCACTTTCATCGGACCAACCAGCTTAAACACTGACGCAGACCTCTTATATAGCGCCTCTTCGACGTATAAATCTATATATCGGTAGTTAATTTTTTTCCCATGCTGTTTCTGGCTGTTAATGCTAGACTGAAACACTTCTCATATACTAACATGGAAAATAATAATGTATGAAACAAAGTTTACAGTTTACTTGTAGTAATTTACACTCGCAATGACTCATGGGAAACTGGACTGTGCACTGTCCTGTCTGTGACACGGAAATAAACCTCAATACGTCATTATTAAATCAAACTCAGAGAAAGAGTTGTGAATTGAACTTGCTTTTATCTTTAGCAACAATTTATTGACAAAACACTGGTGAAGTTTTTACTTCGCCACTTCACCACTGGTGAAACTTCACCAGTGTTTCAAAGTCTGTCCGTTTGGGTTCACACATTATATCGTTGGAAACGCGGTTTAAACTTCCAATGCACGAAAAGGTTAATCTTGTGACCTGATTAAAAAATAAGCTGATCAATATCTGGCGGTATTGGCCGAAACCAATGACTGCATGTACAGCCACTAATTTCTTGAAGCTTTGTTTGTTTGTTTCTCTCCCTGTTTATTTGTTTGTTTGTCATAGTACCACCTTCGGACCAGCCGTTCACAGAGAGCCTGTTACCAGTATATATACGTGGCGTGCCACATATCCGCTTACATGATGGTGTTCAAACGCAAGTCTTGTTACCCTCATTTCTTTATGGTTTGCTTGGAAAATAGGAAATAGTTGGAAAAATCTATTGAAACATGTGCAAACATCACTGGAAATACAGAATATAATGCAAACATTGTACAGCTGAACATAACAGTCAATATTGGGTGTGATGACCTTTAGAAATACTTCTCCAGGTTTCTTGAAAAAGGACATTCAAAGCTCTTCTGTGGATGTTGGCTGCCTTTCCTTCTGTTTTCTGTCAAGATGACCCCACGCTGCTTTGAATAATGTTGAGGTCTGGGCTCTGGGGAGGTTCCATTGTGTGTGTGTGTGTGTGTTCTTTTTTTTTTTATCCAGCTATCCTTTTACTGCATTGGCAGTGTATTTGGGATTATCATAATTCTAAAAAATGAAGGTGTTACTAATCACATGCTTCCCAGATTGAAAGTACTTTTATGTGTTCATAATTCCATCAATTTTGTGAAAGGTCCCCAACACCACTGACTGAGACACAGCCCCAGTCTATTGATATTCAATTGTGTAATCTGGCTTGAGCTTTCTCTCTCTGTTTCCCTTCCTTAAGAATGGCTTATTGACAGCCAGCATTCATGAAAACTGATTTCTGATGAGACTTTAGGGAATAGTAGGGGTATCAGCTGCATGGTCAGATGCATCTCGCTGTTCCATGTCAGGAATTTGGTGGGTTTTTCCTCTTTTTTTTAAGGATGTGACTCTCAGATATTGACATTTAAGCCTGCTACTTCTTCCTTCGTATTTATTACTTCTCCATTTATCCATTCATTCACACCATGACAAGATATGTCAAGATTTTGGATAATAGCTCTTTTGGAATCACCTTAGTGCAAAAATACAATTTTAAGTGTTATCTTTGGCACTTTTTCATATTCAGCTTTAGAATTGGAAGCAAATGTGCTTTTTAAAACATGCTGCAAATAACCAAGTACCTAAAGATGTCATTTGAATTGATTCTTTTCTAAGTTTATTATTTCTGTGATGCATGAACGATTTATAGGTCAGTGTTAAGTGGCTTAACAAATAAAAAGTATTCCTCCGAAAATGGTCAGGAACAAGATCTGGACTTAAAATGAATGACAAGCACGAAAAAACCCCCAAACAAACAAACTTTGAAAGCCCTCTACAAAGTCTGGAGAGACATTGCTCCAGACTACTTTAAAAAATAATAAGAAATTCTGGCTCCTTGAAATATTAGTGGGGAGGGGGGCGCTCAAAACTTTTGCACAGTACTGTAATGTGCAACGGATGAGTACAGTTAAGCAACAAAAAAACATAAGAGCCAATCAGTGGAACAAAAGAGGAGAAGGGAAGTAATGATGGTTGCAGGGAATAAACGGTAAACAAAAGAGGAACCTTCTTTAGAAATATTCCTGAGCTCTCGTTTCTCTATCTGCTGCACAAAAGTCTCAGTGATGTGTAGGTCACAGTTTCTTGATCGCAATTAAAAGTGTGTGCTTTTTTTGGAGTATGTTTCCAGGTTAGCATTGCCAGTAAAATGCTGATCAATACTGGCAGTGACGGAAAGGCAAGGAGCCCAGACACCGTCTACTCCATGACCCACAACGCAGCACCTTGTGTGAATTACAAGTATTCTCTCATAGTTGTGTTTCATACTTGGTGCCATATTGTGAGACAGGGAGCGAACGGTAACTGATAATCTTGCGAGTCTCAGGAGCTTTTGCCCAAGTCCACTGCCTTCGGACCAACAAGTCGAGCACCACAATAGGACCTATAAATAGGGCGCTGTTGTCACATACAGTTACATACGGGTGTGTGCAAAAAGCGAGGGCAGAGGAGTTTTAATACGGAGGTTGAATAAATCACGTATACTGTATCACAGAGAACTTTCCGCAAAGCACTTTAACAAACCTTGCTATCTGTCTGACTCATTTCATTTCCGCATTGAATCATGGGTAACCTATCCAAATCAGCTACAGCCTTGCCTCCATTTATATTTCTGTGCCGAGACTACCTGGATGCGCTAACGTGAAAGCACAAACGTGTGAGCACAGTGTGTGTGTAATAGTTTGTAGGCCACAGATATTTTATACACATTGTAATATGGCTCAGTGAGGAGCTGAGGTGGAGCCACGCCCCCTTCAGCCAGATATGTAGGCAGGTGTATCCACGACATTTTCTTTGTTTTTAAGCAGTTTGGTTTGTTACAAATCTCAGACACGTCTTTCTGCTGCATGATACTTGACTATTTTTGTGTCATTATATCAAAATATTTATTATTAATATTGTGTCAGGCGGATTAGGGGAGTGTGCTTTACTTAGTAAGGCCTTGTATCTATGAACTGGAACAGATGTCCTGAGCTTAGTGGCCAATTATACCCTGGACCCCAGAGGGTTAAACATATTCTGTTTTTAAAGTAATGCAATAGTTACTTTTCAAGTAATTAATTACTTTTAGAATCTTGTAACTCAGTTACTAACTCTCTTACTTTTTGAAGAAGTAACTAGTAACTACAATTAATTACTTTTTCAAAGTAACTTGCCCAACACTGCTGATACTTTTGTCTTCAAAACCCACAAAGGACTGCAGCATTAAAAAAAACATGAGGCCCGTACATCTGCTTCACTACACCATGAACTGAGTGTATCCCTCAGCGCCTGTGACGATCACATCCATCCAGATCCTCATGGCCTCGGGAGAGGGAGCAACCATGTAGTAGACCCTATCGTGAGTCTTCACGCTGAAGGTCAGGGAGGGGTTTGGGCTCTGAAGGAGGGAGAGAGAATGAATTGTGAATGAAGAAGAAAGAGTTATGATGCACTTTTTGTATCATTGTTGGTGAAATGCATACCTTGTGTGCATTCTTCAAGTAATCATAGTATACTACTTCAATAGCTTGGAAGTAAATGTTTCCTGTCAACTTGACTTCGTGCTTGTCTGGAGAGAACATACGAGTACATGCCAAATTAGAAGAAATACACAACTTTAACATTTATGTGTGTGATTCTATCTACACAGAGAGTTTTTTAATGGTTTTTAATCAGACTTTGCTGTGTGTGGTTGCAAGTGTGCGCTGTCCTTACCTGCGTAGTAGGATAGTGTGCGTCTGTTGCGGTCAAAGACGAACCAGCGTTTCTTCCACGTTTTGATTTTGATTTTAAAGCAATTATAAGCAAATCTAAAAAGTTGGTCAATACCAAAAGTGAGGGTAAGTTAAGAAGTCTTGGGAGTTTTCCTCACTTTCATCGGACCAACCATCTTGAACAATGGCACAGACCTGTTAAAAATAGCGCCTCTTCGACATATAAATACCGTTTGTTTGTTTGTTTGTTTTGTTGCTTTTATGTGGATCAAACAAAATCATAAGACCAAAAGTTTGTCAGGTTTGTCAAAGTGTGTCAGGTGAACCTTGGTTATAAAATGATACAATGCACTGCTACTTTAAAACCAAGGTCCTGCTATAAAAGTTTGTTTACTTAGCCTGAACATTTTTAAAAACTCGTTTAAACATTTCCAGACTAAATTAAGTAAAAACTAGTTAATTTTTCGTCAATGCTGTTTTTGGCTGTTAATGCTAGACTGAAACACTTCTCATATACTATCATGAAAAATAAAAATGTATGAAACAGTTTACAGTTTACTTGAAGTAATTTTACACCCGCAATGACTCATGGGAAACCTGACTGTGCACTGTCTTGTCTTTGACACGGAAATCAACCTCAATACGTCATTACTAAATAAAACTGTGAGAAAGAATTGTGAACTGAATTTTTGTTTTTATCTTTATAGCAACATTTGTTTGACAAAACACTGGTGAAGTTATTACACTCTTTGTTTGACCACCTGGGTTCACACATTATATCGTTAGAAACGCGGTATAAAACGTTCAATGCACGAAATTGTTAATCGTGTGACCTGAGAAAAAAAAGCTGGTCAATATCTGGCGGTATTAACTGAACTGAAGAGCTTTGTGTGAAAGGATTTGTTTGTTAGAGTGTACCACCTTCGGACCAGCCATGCAAGTAGTGGCTGTAAACAGTATAAATAGCTCACGCTGCACAAAGCTGGTTACATGATGGTTTTTAAACGTAATTCTTCTTTGACTTTTAAACCTATCGTTAAGTGATTTGCGTAGCGTGGTATCGATGAGACCATTGGGTCAAACAGTTACACAAACTTTAGAGTTTCCGAGAGCCATTTCCCACTCGCAATGAACCACGGGTAATCTATGCAGAATAGACGCTCTTGATAGGCTGTGACGATCACATGCGTTACTTACACCGGCAGGTCAGAGCCAGTGTAAACTGTCCACCAAATATGTGTCGTCTCGGTTTTCTATAAGTTATATCCCCCCATGTTTAAAATTTGGATCCCGTGGACTATATAACTCACGGGTTTTTTTCATTTGATTTTACTAAGATAGAAAAGCAATCTTGATGAGTATATCGAGAGTCAAGAGATTCAAGATCCTTTATTTGTCACATGCATAGTTATACGAGTACAACACGCAATGAAATCAAACGCTCTTTGACTCTGCAAAAAGAGGGGACACTACATTAAGCGAATTATACAAAAGACCACATTATATGGAGTAATATGCAGTAAGTAGCATTATATGCAGAAAGTAAGTGAATTGTGTACATTAAGTGAATGTTAAATTTAAAATAAAAATCTGGAAAGTTTTAACTTGAAAATCTAAAAATGTACAATGTGCGAGTGGGTGTTAAAGTGTCCAGTGCTGTAGTGAAGCCGAGAAGAATCAGGCTGGATGTGTTAAGAATAAATCCTGTCTCAGCCATTTATGGATGCGGGAGGTGGCGGGGCATCTGGTTTAGGACCAGGGTGGCCTGTGATAGAAGCTCCTCTTGAGTCTGTCCGTTCTTGCCCGAATGATGCGGAACCTTCTGCCTGATTGTAGAAGTTGGACAGTTTGTTGCCGGACAACACCGGGAAGGGAGGGGTCCTTCAGTATCTGAGCTGCTCTAGACCAACATCTCCTGGTGTAGATGTCCTGTAGGGAGGGGAGAGCAGTCCTGCAGCAGCGTTCTGCCGTACGGATCAGTCTCTGAAGAGCTTTTTGATCCTTAACGCAGCTGTTCCCATACCAGGATGCTTTCCACAGCGCCTGCATAGAAAGTCCTGAGGATCGCTTCCTCAGTTGTCGGGGGTGGTACAGGCAACTCAAACTGCAGATACACGGACAGTTTAATAAATAATCAACCTAGATTAGCCGCCGTGTTTTAGATTTGACCATGCCAGTACTGCATCCCAGCAGACTCTGTGACAGTACCGATGGCTGCCACATGGCGGCACTCAAACTCCATGCCCCTAAACCTGGATCCATTTGGGAATTCAAATCAGCTTTCAGTCACATACAGTGGGTCAATGAAGATAAATAGACAGCTGACTACAATAAAATAAGACTACCAGCGTATAAAATGTTTGATTGTAGCTGTCATGTCATAAACGTAACTGTTCACTGGCCGGTATATTATCATTTTAGCCTGTCGCTAGTAAAAGGCTGATCAATACTGACAGTGGCGAGACAAACAGGGAGCACAGCCATCAGTCGCTCCGTGAAGCACAAGGTGGCCCGGATGTGAGTCGCAAACACGTTGACGTGGTTGAGCTTCACCTTCTGAACATCATGGAAATCCACAAGGAGAACCTCAAACGCGTAAACGAGACCGCGATTCACATTTCGCGCCACAAGGTGATCCACGGAGCGAACGATAGCTGACCTCTTTGAGAGTCTTCGGGCGGAGGTGCCACGTCCCACTGTCTTCGGACCAACCACGTGCTTCGCTAGCGTCAGACTTATAAATAGGGCGCTGTTGTCACATACAGTTACATACGGGTGTGTGCAAAAAGCGAGGGCAGAGGAGTTTTAATACGGAGGTTGAATAAATCACGTATACTGTATCACAGAGAACTTTCCGCCAGGCACTCTTACAAGCCTTGCTATCTGTCTGGTTCATTTCATTTCCGCAATGAATCATGGGTAACCTATCCAAATCAGCGAGAGCCTTGCCTCCATTTATATTTCTGTGCCGAGACTACCTGGATGCGCTAACGTGAAAGCCAAACATGTGAGCTCAGTGTGTGTGTAATAGTTTGTAGGCCACAAATATTTTATACACATTGGACGGTGTAGTGTAATATGGCTCAGTGAGGAGCTGAGGTGGAGCCACGCCCCCTTCAGGCAGATATGTAGGCAGGTGTATCCACAAAAAATGTCATTTTTAAGTAGTTGTGTCATTATATCAAAATATTTATTATTAATATTGTGTCAGGTGGATTGGGGGAGTGTGCTTTACTTAGTAAGGCCTTGTATCTATGAACTGGAACAGATGTCCTGAGCTTAGTTTAAGCTGGTGGAGGAAGGTATAGGTGCATACCTGATTCTGGGCTGGCTGTGTGGATTTCACCTGTCTCGTGAAGACGAGAATGTAGCTGTGTAAACTTCAAATATCTGAGCTGGTGTTGTGCCAAAAAAGTGATTTCCAATGTTTCCGTGTGCTTTTTATGTGTAATATCGTTACGTATGATACTAAATAGACTTCTGTGAACAGGTAGTACAAAGGGGTTATATATAAAATTAAAAAATTACCTGTTTCTCAAGTATCTTTGTAACTGTGTTATTGTACTTACATTATAATCAATCAGCTCCCTTTTGTCCACTTAAAATATGTTTAATATATGCAATTTCAGCTGTCCTCCTGGCCAGATTACTCTTAAGAGAGACATTTTTAAAGTAAACAAGATTTTTTTAAACTGCATAAATAAAGGATACATAAGAGTCACTGCCAAAAACTGATTGCGGCTTCTACCTTGTTACAGGAATGTTGTTTGTTGCTCAAGATGACTTGATATCATTCGACTACCTTACTAACAGACCACAGTATGTGAGGCTCCATGACTGTGTGTCCGAGGTGGTAATCTGCAGCACAGGGGCACCACAGGGCACGGTTCTCTCACCCTTCCTGTTCAGCCTTTACACTTCAGACTTCTGTTATAATTCGGACGATTGCCATCTACAGAAGTTCTCAGATGATACAGCCATCATTGAATGCGTATAAGATGGGAATGATCAGGAATACAGGGGGGTCATCAGTGACTTTGTTGGCTGGTGTGAGACCAACTTACTCCAAATCAACGCCGGCAAGACAAAGGAGATGATCATAGACTTCAGGAGGAAGTCACCCCCTACAACACCGGTGAACATCCAAGGGAAAGACATTGAGATAGTGGACTCTTATAAGTACCTGGGTGTTCACCTCAACAATAAACTGGACTGGACTACAAATACAGACATCCTGTATAAGAAGGGCCAGAGTCGACTCCACCTGCTGAGGAGACTGAGGTCCTTCAGAGTCTGCAGGACTCTGTTAAGGACATTCTATGACACTGTGGTAGCATCTGCCCTTTTCTATGCAGTGGCCTGCTGGGGGAGTGGAAGCACGGACAGGGACAGGAGCAGGACTGACAAACTGGTGTGGAGGTCTAGCTCCGTGCTGGGATGTCCCCTGGAGTCTGTGGAGGTGGTTGGCGAGAGGAGGATGTTAGTAAAGCTGACATCCATCATGAACAACCCACATCACCCACTGCATGAGTATGTGAGTGGGCTGAGCAGCTCCTTTAGTCAGAGACTGAAACACCCTCGCTGCAGGAAGGAGCGCTTTCGCAGATCATTCATCCCAACAGCAGTTAGACTCTATAACTCCTCAATCACGATGTCATGACTCACTGGACACTGTGAACATCCACGGTCACCACTTCATGCATAATGGACCTTCCATGTGTATGGACATGTGCAGGTATATATGTATGTATATGTATACATATGTATATTTAGTGTATACATGTGTGTGTGTACATGTCTATAAATAGGAATAGTAGTGGTACAATAGTTATGTCAAGCTATATAGTTTATGTCTTCCATATTTTCAACCATATCCATAATCACATACTGTGTATGCTACCATTGTATATAGTGTATTATCTTACTTTTTTTCATTGATTGTACTTATTGTGTTTTTGTATTTCCTTCTGATATCTGTACCTGAGCTGAGGTGATGCAAAAATTTCCCCGTTGTGGAATCAATAAAGTCTTATCTTATCTCTTATCTTATCTTATGAGGGATATATTTGACACATGTTTCACATATTATAGACCAACAAGTTATTTATAGCAGTTTAAATACAAGCAATCAGTTTTTGGCAGACAATCACTTTTTGTCACAACACCTGGTCCTCAGGTGGACGCAGCCTCTGAATTTGGACACCCCCGGCCTGTTTCTGTTTCTAATAACGGTGACATTTAACTTATTTTATCCGATAAATAAACATTGTAAAATTCAAGTTTTTTGTATATATCCCCCCCCAAACAGCCCTTTTGAATGTCTCCCTAAATCTGAGGTCTCAAGTATGGCAAGTATGTGCCAGGCTTTGGCCCACATCTGTCTAAAATTGTATGTAAGCATGAATAACGTTTTGCCATGTCCACCAGGAGAGACTGGACAGTATAGATGTAAAACAAATATGCCAGCAGTTCATCTCAGTTAATGAGAGGAGAAAACATGTGTTTGGCTCCTTCACATAGTGGACATTGAGTTGTTGTGTGGGACACCAGTAGTTCATGTCTGTTGCTGTAACAGTAGTTCATGTTTAGAATAAAAAGTCCCAGCTCACTGATTTGATCGGGGCAATATTGTGCCTAAAATGTTGCAGAATTTTGCTGAGAGATCTTTTACTTTGTGGTAATCTTAGACGAGTAGTTTTATGGACAAAAACCACCAGGTCATTCAGTGTTCCCTTAGTGCTAATGTGTAAGAGATGTTGGTGCACTATAACTGAAGTAATGTTGTTAAGTACTTAAAGTCATATTCTTTTATTGTCATGACTGTATTTGAAGCTATTTTTATTTTTGTATGTTACCTGATTTATATGGAATATGGCTGAAGCTCCTCTTGAGTCTGTCTGTTCTTGCCCGAATGATGCGGAACCTTCTGCCTGATTGTAGAAGTTGGACAGTTTGTTGCCGGACAACACTGGGAAGGGAGGGGTCCTTCAGTATCTGAGCTGCTCTAGACCAACATCTCCTGGTGTAGATGTCCTGTAGGGAGGGGAGAGCAGTCCTGCAGCAGCGTTCTGCCGTACGGATCAGTCTCTGAAGAGCTTTTTGATCCTTAACACAGCTGTTCCCATACCAGGATGCTTTCCACAGCGCCTGCATAGAAAGTCCTGAGGATCGCTTCCTCAGTTGTCGGGGGTGGTACAGGCAACTCAAACTGCAGATACACGGACAGTTTAATAAATAATCAACCTAGATTAGCCGCCGTGTTTTAGATTTGACCATGCCAGTACTGCATCCCAGCAGACTCTGTGACAGTACCGATGGCTGCCACATGGCGGCACTCAAACTCCATGCCCCTAAACCTGGATCCATTTGGGAATTCAAATCAGCTTTCAGTCACATACAGTGGGTCAATGAAGATAAACATACAGCTGACTACAATAAAATAAAGTTACCTTAGTAGAAAATATTGTTACATTTGTGAGACAATTTTCTTTTCATTGTAGCTGTCATGTAATAAACGTAACTGTTCACTGTCCGGTAATATTATCATTTTAGCATAGACTAAAAGGCTGATCAATACTGACAGTGGAGAGCACAGGCATCAGCCGCTCCGTGAAGCACAAGATGACCCAGATGTGAGTCGCAAACACGTTGACGTGGTTGAGCTTCACCTTCTGAACATCATAGAAATCCACAAGGAGAACCTCAAACGCGTAAACAAGATCGCGATTCACATTTGGCGCCACATGGTGATCCACGGAGCGAATGATGACTGTGCTCTTTGTGGGTCTTCGGGCGGAAGTGCCACATCCCACTGTCTTCGGACCAACCACGTTCGTTATGAGAGTCAGACTTATAAATAGGGCGCTGTTGTCACATACAGTTACATACGGGTGTGTGAAAAAAAGTGAGGGCAGAGGAGTTGCATTTTAATACGGAAGTTGAATAAATCACGGATACTAAAATCACAGAGAACTTTCCGCCAAGCACTTATACAAACCTTGCTATCTGTCTGACTTATTTAATGTCCGCATTGAATCATGGGTAACCGATCCAAATCGACTACACCCTTTCCTCCACTTATATTTCTGTGCCGAGAGTACCTGGACGAGCTAATGTGAAAGCAAAAACATGTGAGCACAGTGTGTGTGTAATAGTTTGTAGGCCACAGATATTTTATACACATTGTAATATGGCTCAGTGAGGAGCTGAGGTGGAGCCACGCCCCCTTCAGCCAGGTATGTAGGCAGGTGTATCCACACACAAAAAATCAATTTTTAAGTAGTTTCTTACAAATCTCAGACACGTCTTTCTGCTGCATGATACTTGACTATTTTCTTTTGTGTCATTACCGGTATATCAAAATATTTATTATTAATATTGTGTCAGGCGGATTAGGGGAGTGTGCTTTACTTAGTAAGGCCTTGTATCTATGAACTGGAACAGATGTCCTGAGCTTAGTTTAGGCTGGTGGAGTAAGGTAGGTGCATCCCTGATTCTGGGCTGGCTGTGTGGATTTCACCTGTCTGTACTGTAACTGTAACATAGGACAAATGAGAGTGCAGACACATATGATGTTTATTCCAGGAGTTTCACACAGGTAATAATACATTTCAGCTGAACTTAAATATAGACTTCTTGTCTTTACTGTCTGTGATTTTTTTATCCCAGTGATCTGTGGCAGGTTGCACTACAGCACAGTTTGAAATACTGCTGGTGGAAACCTGTAAAATGCTCCAGCTCCACTGTTCTCATAGAAAGGTATTCCTCAAGACAAAAACAACACAAACGATTATATTTATTATATATTCTTTTTTATTATTCATATGAAAATACAAAATTAAGATACATGCAATGGTACTGGCATAAATACAGTAAAATCAACATAAAAATTAATTATATAAAAATACTGGATGAATTAAAACACATGAAAGCTTCCTCTGTGACAACTCCATTAGTTTGGTAAAAATATGCTCGGCACGTCATGTCGAAACAGACAATATTCCACTTAAAAGATATTTCAAAGCAAAGAAACCAAATATACATTGTATCACATATGTATAAAGCTTGGTCAGCACGCAAAAACACAGGAGGCAAGATTATAAATGCAGTTATCAGCGGACAGAAATATGCCAATGCAGTGTGGAGTATAATGCATAAAGCAGCATTAGTGATCATAGTGGAATAGTCATTAAAAAAATAAAACACATTAAATTAGTGGTAATAAATGCAATGTAATGAAATGTAGTGGACTAAAGCAGCAGCACAGTAATCAGCCACCTTAGGACAAATAAATGTGTGTACCATAGATTTCGTCTGCTTGACTTCTAACAATAAAACTTCATCCTGCTGAAGTTCTTCCTTAAAAAAGCATCCAGGACCGCAATTCCACACTAGCGTACTTTCTCACCACTTTGGCGTTTTGTATGTAGATGCATGTAGTGCTAAAAAAATATTTAAAATGTGATTAAAAGGCACAAACACACATCTTTAGTTGATAATGGACCATACATGTCATAACATTTAAGAAATTAGCAGGCAAAATGTACAAATACGTTGGCGTTTTATTAACACGTTACCTATGCTGACACTGTTGTAAACCCGGCATCTGCATCCATTCAGAGAAGTGCTGATTAGTTTGGTTTGTGCGAGTGTGGTTTGGAATATTAGTGTCATTTACTGTGTAAGTACAGCACCTTGGAGCTACAGGAAAAGCCCATAGTAAATAGGCAATGTGCACAGAGTGCCTGCGCGCGCACACAGAGCAGGCAATTCATCACATGTGTATATACTCACACATGATCATATGATGCATGCATGCACATCCACGCACAGATTTAAGACCTGAGAATGCCCCATTAATCATACATGAAATGAATTCATTTAATAAAAAATATACCTTTACTAGATTATGAGGCATTTCATAATGTACAAATGCTTTTAAATGCCTTTCCCCCCGTTTCTTTGGAAATATTGGAAATATGTATAGTTTGTATAAAATGTTGAACACTGTAGGGCATAATATAGAGGCCAAAGTCAGCTCTGGTTTAACTAATGTTTCTAACTTACATAAAAAAATCAGAACAAAAAAACGTTATTCTTCTCTGAAGACGCTTAAACTGTTAAACTGTCCAATATCTGCCCGCAATTTCACATGAGAGCTCTGTAACACAACATGAAGTGTTATCTGTGTAACACAAATGCACATAAGCTTCATCCAGGAGGAAAATAAGGAGCTGATACTTTTGTCTTCAAAACCCACAAAGGACTGCAGCATTAAAAAAAACATGAGGCCCGTACATCTGCTTCACTACACCATGAACTGAGTGTATCCCTCAGCGCCTGTGACGATCACATCCATCCAGATCCTCATGGCCTCGGGAGAGGGAGCAACCATGTAGTAGACCCTATCGTGAGTCTTCACGCTGAAGGTCAGGGAGGGGTTTGGGCTCTGAAGGAGGGAGAGAGAATGAATTGTGAATGAAGAAGAAAGAGTTATGATGCACTTTTTGTATCAGCGTTGGAGAATGCATACCTTGTGTGCATTCTTCAAGTGATCGTAGTATACTTCTTCAATAGCTTGGAAGTAAATGACTCCTTTCAACTTGACTTCGTGCTTGTCTGGAGAGAACATACGAGTACATGCCAAATTAGAAGAAATACACAACTTTAACATTTATGTGTGTGATTCTATCTACACAGAGAGTTTTTTTAATTGTTTTTAATCAGACTTTGCTGAGTGTGGTTGCAAGTGTCTGCTGTCCTTACCTGCGTAGTAGGATAGTGTGCGTCTGTTGCGGTCAAAGACGAACCAGCGTTTCTTCCACGTTTTGATTTTGCCTCCCATCTTGACCAAGTAGCCTCGGCAGGTCTTTTCAGAGATGGACAGGTGGAAGCACGTGTCTAGGCTGTGGCCCGCCGACTCAATGTGAGCCCGCAAGTCAAAATCGTCCTTCCTCACAGGCAGATACCGAGTAAGAGGCCGGGACTTGAGGGAGAGGAATCATTTGAGAATGTAATGACAAAGATGTATTTATAATTTCTTATGAATTCTTTTGTTTTTACCAAATTCCTATAAAACACAAAGATTTACAGAAAGTCATACATTAGGAAACAGAGTATTTCTCTCTCTTTGTTCTGCTGCCAACATTTGATGGTCCGGGAAAAAGAACTAAAGATGATAAATGAAGCTTACTATGAGAACTGTCAACACAGACATGATTAAAACCATGCAGAAGGAGGTGCTGTAAGTATGTCTGAAATAGGGCTGGGCGATATATTGAGTTTTTTAAAAATATCAATATATCTTCATACGAGATGTAAGATGTGACAATATCGTTTATATTGATATGTTACATTATAATTATACTTGTGGAGCCGCAAGTTTGCCTCTCTTTCGTCCACTTTTGTCTCTACGCAAACTCACTCAGCCTCGCCTCTCCTTCACTGAACAACTCCCCCTCCCCCACAGCTTTACCTGCAGGCAACGACAAGGTGAACACAGCAAATCTCCGTTAACGAGTTACCGCGGATCGCCCCGTGCGTGGGGCTGGTCGGCGTCAATGTGTTAGCGAGCTAACCGCGCTAACGACATGCAGCCCACAGGAGCTGCATGGCCTAAAATCTGACCGCGAACCGATTTTATGTGGTACACGGCGCTCAGCAATCTGTCAAAAAATGTTTTAGTACGACTTTGGTAAGCTACGAAGTTGCACCGCTTGATGGATTGTCGGAGCATTACGGCTACCGTAGTCTGGAGCCTCGCGGAGTGATACGTATTGTGCTTCAACGTAATATTACCGTATTGTGTGTGTATAAGCACCATAAATGGCACCTGTTAAAAGACACAGTTACAAAGAGGATTTCAAACTCCAGGCTGTCAGTCACGCAGTAGAACTTGGGAACAGAGCAGCTGTGAAATCTGTCTTTGTTATTATGCTCATCGTCTTTTAGTTTACATTTTGACTGCACAATTTTGAGCTTTTGTTATGCACAAAAACAACATTGTTTTCTTTTATTTATGGAGCATGATTATTTAATAAATGCTGATAATTTCTTTTTGAGTAATTGCTTCATGTACATCTATGCTGTATGTTAATAAAAGTGCCTGTGTGACATCTGGGACACAGCTTTGACTAAGAACTGTCTTTTTGTTCTTACCTTATGGCTTTAAAAAAAAATATATCGAGACATATATCGTATATCGCCATCCAGCTAAAAATATCGAAATATGAATTTTGGGTCATATCGCCCAGCCCTAGTCTGAAATGTATAAAAGTAAGCTACAGAAACAAGACAGAGTGCACTGTCAAAAGAAGGTAAAAGGTTAGTTCCCTTGAAGTTCATACGTATGTTTTGGATAAAGAACCTCTATTATCCACAGCTCTTCCCAGACCTCTTACCTGCACCCTCTGCTTTTCTCGAAGCTTCACCTCGCGGTCGATCAGTTTCTGGCGTCTGTTGGTCTCCTCTTGTAACCTTTTCTCCAGATCTTCCCGTCTCCTCCTCTCCTCTTCCAAGGCCTGCTTTCGAAATTCCATTTCCCGCTCCTTAAGAACGATTCAGATGCAGTCACAGGTTATTTAATGACACACACATAAAAAACACAACAATTTTGCAGTTTGGGCAAATGAAGTAGCACCTCTATCTTTAAGGTTTGGAATTATTACAAAGATACTCGACTGATCTGCATGTTGGCTTTAACGCTACATATCTCTCTAACATTAAATAAAATGTGAAAATATGAATAAATCAAATAGTGACCTTGTGTTCGAGGAGGCGGTTCTTCTCGGCCTGCGCCTCTCTCAGCAGGCGCTCCATCTCCTCCAGCTTGGCTACATTTGACGTACTGGCACTACAGCGCAAAAAGCACATACAGCAACAATTATAGAAAATAATGTACCTTTTGCTTTACATCAAACACTTGACACTTATAGAAAAACAAACAAAAAACCCACTTTGGGATTTTCCAAAAATGCAAGGGAGCAGCTCGCGAGTTAATAAAAAAAAACAGTGGGTACACCAACACGCGACATGAGAAAATCAATGAACTTGGACTTTTCTTTGAAATTGTTTGATGAATGTCGGCATTACTATAATCCAATATAGGGCTCCAGCTATCGATATTGTTTTAGTACTCGAGTTAATCAAGTAATCGGATTAGAAATACTTATGTCTTATCACTGAGCAATAGTAAATATTCAGTCAGTGAAGAGAAGCTAGCATGTCAGCATAAAAGTGACATTCTTATTGGTATAACTGTTAATAATTAATAATAACAATTAATGCTAGTAATGATTCAGTGTGCAACTTAGCACATTTATTTTTTATATTTTTAAATATTATATACAATACCATTTAATAAATAAAACACTTTAATTACTATAAATCTGCAAAGTCATGGTACTAAAGTCTTCAAATAAATATGGCCTAGAACACCCCATGCCCCCCTTTAGACTCACCCCTGCAGTTAACATTGTGATAAAAAGTGGGACGGCTTTAGTAAGCTGCCTAATTTAAACAGTTCATCTACATCTTCTATTGCAGCTGTATTTGTAGTCTCTAGTGTGGGTGAAACGCTCACATAGTCATGGTGACAACTGAGCCCTAAAGAGTTGCGGATTAAAAAAAACATCAAAGTGAAAAACTTGCATCGAGGATTTTTTCATAATGGAGTTTTTCGAGTTGGTCGATGAATGGTTGCAGTGTGTGTACATACATGCATACAACACATGTAGATCTACAGCCAAAAAGAAGAACTCTGTTTAACATTCCAAAGTAAACGCTAAACTGTCCTGAGAATACTGATTATTCACTGGTTGTGTGTGTGTGTGTGTGTGTGTGTGTGTGTGTGTGTGTGTGTGCGCGCGCTCTAAATCAAAGAGGAAATCCATTAAGAAAAGAGGCCGCGTTGCCAAGGCAAACCATCTATGTTATCTCTTTAGGTCTTTGAGGCCTTGTCTGATTTAGAGTCTCCCAAACTGCATATGGTCTACACATGACACTCACTCCTGACATCACAGCGAAAGGATCTATGTATGTATTTCTCTGTCACGTCAAGCAGTAATTCTTTTTCTCACACTAATTTTCTTGCCAAGTCTATTTACTCTCACAAATGCACTTCTGGTACCACCGCCGTGCTGACTTACATTCATTTTATGAAACCTTACCCAAGCCCTGAACATAACCTGCTTTACCCTAACCTTAATCCAAGTCTGAGCACTACCTTTTAAATATTTCTGTTATTGGAATTTGCCTTTTTATACTCAGGGGAAGGCCAATTCCCAAAATAAGACCGTGTAACCAGATTTAAGCAACATAAGCAATGTACACACACACACACACACACACACACACACACACACACACACACACACACACACACACACACACACACACACCTCTTCTTATCTGGATCCAGGAGGAAATGAATACCCGGTGTTGATGTCACAACAGTGCTAAGAAGAATGGTGCACATCAGACTGAACTATAAACAAATCAGGAAGCGAGACAGGGTGGAGAAATTTGGAGCAGCCCGAGTGCAGAGAGGACAAAAAAGAAACGGGAGGGAGGGCATGAAAAAAAACCAACAAAAAAACTAGAACATTTGCAAAAGGGAAAAAAACCCTCTTTTTTTCCCCACTCTGCTATTTTTTCATTGTCTTCTTCATCAGTTTCCAGATGCTTTTTCTCAACAAAACACCAGCAAAGAATCCAAAAACAGTAACAAGTCGAATCATTTTGAAAGAAATTAGAGCACTTGTTACTATTAAATGAAAAAGTACTTAATTATGAATGAATATCAACATATCACCAAAGTCAAATATGAATTAAACAGTACCACCGATGGCATTTTTCTTACCTCAATCGACGAGAGGTAACTGCACTCATTGTCAATACACACCCATGCAGTTCCAAATGTATTTATTCGAGTTCTGGACTACTTGGGAAAAAAATTGTTCTAACACTTCTATCTCCCGAAACAGGACTCATCACTGCAAATTAACAAAAAAACTCCAGCTCTGTCATAAAACTGATCCACATTCCCCAACGTGACTTCCAGTGCAATATAACCTCATGCAGCCTAATCTGAGCCAAAGCACACTGAGAATAAAAACGCGCAAAACAGAGATGTAACTCTGCAAATGGTTTCAAATCTGCTGGAACGAGACCATACCATTCAGAGAAACAAGAGGAGGGGAGACAAAAGATGTAAAAAGGATTGAGGGAAAGCAGGCACACATGGTTTTACTCCAGTCGGGGGGCTGAACCCCTAAATGGACCTCCACACTCATGCTGGTTTGCTCAGTTAATCTGAACCTGAGGGGGCTGACTGGAAAGGCACCCGCACACACACCCCTTTATGTTTTCTGTCTTCCGTAAGCTGATCCCTACAACTCTAATCAACAGAGTCCTCCCCCCTTAACTCATGCTACACGCTCAGTTCTACACATCCTATTCTCCAAGGAGGGAACATGAAAGGCAGGAAACTCTTTTTTTATTTAATTTTTTGCTAGCAAGCCCTCCCCACTTCATCCAACTTTCTGTCCCATTTCAACTTATTCTAAAGACGTCTATAACAGTTATTTTCATCAGCGCATACACACTGCTGACAGGCCTTTGTGTCACCTACCTGGAGATGTTGTCAGGTGAGCAAGCAGAGATGCTGGTTTCAATAGAGTCACTACTATCCACACTCATTGTGTCAAAGGCCTGGTTTTCACGGTACCCAAAGGCATCGAGGTAGACGTTGGTCTGAGAAGCAGCTCGGGAGCTCGGCTGACCTGGATACACACAAACGCAATGAAGAAGAAAAAGGATGAATTCTCCAGTAGCAACCAAGGTTACTTACTCCTCCTGCCCACGCATCAACCCAAGTCTTCTACCTGTTGGTGTAACTTCTTCTGGGACAGACTGCCCAGACGGGTTCAAATTTTGATTACAATGCCCCGCCACCGTTACACTGTGTACTCACACGTCCCGGGAAAAAATATATCCAGGCCTTAATGCTACGATTAGGTGAAACTGCGGCCTAACAGTAAGACACTCAAGCACACAAAATAAATGGAAAATAAAGAGGAAAAAATATTTTCTGTAAAACAAGCACAGAAACAGGTTTTGAGATTTAAAAATGAATAAAAACAGCAGCCTGAAACTGTCCCAAAAACTTCTGGAAAGACAAAAAGATATTCTCATGAAGCTGACGGATGAATGATGACAGATCTACAGTGCGGACACTTTAAAGAGAGACTAACTAAACCTCCTGGTACAGGAAGAAACACACACACAAAAACTGATACCATCAGCTCTGTTTACTAGACCCACCCATCAGATGAGCCAGATCAGGGGACTAAAGGGGCCAAGGCATCAGATACATGTGCCAGTTCCCAGAAAGCAACGACAGTACACTTATAACATGAGACACACAGTACTTCAAAATGATCCCCCAAAATACTGATTTGTTGTCTGAAGGGCAATGAAAAAATTATTTTATGAAAGACTAAGCTACTTATTCTTATGTCTAAGTAGGTGCAAATCTAAATTAAATTTATAATAGCGATGCCTATGCAAAAGGTTGCTATGGAGAGGAGGCATGGTGTCCTTCAGGTGGCATCCTGTATCTTTCTGGGCCAAACAGCAAACATCCACACAGACTGCAAACGCTTTACACTCTTGTGTGTCATATTTTCTTAACAGTGAAGACGTTACAACAGCTCGTGTAAATCCCCACGAAGTGATGGAACGCTCACATTCCTCCACTGACAGATAAGCAAATGTGGAATTTATCAAAACACAATGAGGTGCACACCCACAAACAAAGCCTCTTGCTGGGATATTGTCTCCATATAAGGTGCATTTTCAAATCCCAGCTCAGCGATGAGTGTGGTTTTGTGTGTTTGTGTGATACACGAGAGAAAAAAAGAGAGTAAGATCAAGTGAAGTTAAGTGTATTTGTGTGTGTGTGTTTTACCTTTATGCAGACGTCGAGATTCACTTTCCTTATTGGATAAACTGAGGATTCTTGGAAGAATACTGCCACAACTTGTAGTCTGTACCAGAGGCTGATGGGACTATAAAGAATCAAGAAGACGGAGAAGAAATGGGTGCTTCATATTCTATTTATAATAAACACTATAACTCAAAGACCAAGTGGTGAAGCCGAAAAGTGATACACAGACCAAGTCTGACATTTAGTGGTAAATTTGTAAACCAATCATTTCCACCATAGTTTTCGTAAAAAAACGTTGTTTTCTGATGAAGATCGCGACGATAACTAAACAAAAACTAATGCACAAGGACAAAAACTATGATGAAACATACTGACACATTTGTCAATGAATAAAATGAGATCCAATCAGAACTAATTAAGCTGCGCAGAAAGGCGGGACGAGTTTGGAAGTGATCCAGGTTAGACATGCACATCACAAATAGCTCCCATGCTCCCTGTTTCTCATGAAAACGTGACAAAATGTCAGCGCTTTGGAGGAAGAGAAGAGCAGACATATGAACACATCTCGCATTTGATGTCAAGGAAAATAAGATGCTCTGTGAACTCCCATCTGTAAAAACACCACAAAGTTTCACACTAAATCAACTTTAGATTTAATCTAATATAATCTAATCATATTTAGTCGGAAGTTGCTGTCACTTTTTTTTTTTTTTTTTTACATGCACAATCATCTCTGTTTGTACCTTTGTGGGGAAGCTGCGCCCGAGTGTTGCACACATAAACTGGGGATTCATGGCGGTCGCAGTTTTCTTCCAGGGTAATGTATCACTTAGATGTGAGCCACTTTCTTTCTCAGACCTCTTCCTCTCCTCCAGAAGACGGAAATGCTGATGAGACACACACACACAGAAAACATGAACACAATTACCAAAAATTTAAATTATTCATTTCACTTTCAGTCATATATCAATGTCCCCATACTTTAAGTGTAACGTAAAGTCTTGGTGTGCAGGATTTAAAATGTCTTACTCTGGCGCCATCTGCTGGAGGATCAATAAGTCACAGTGGCAGAAGTGCATTCTCCCTTTCTTAACCCACATTCAATAATTTTATTCTTTAGACAGATGGATCTAGTTTCAATGTAATATGCTTGTGATATAAAAATAAACACACAGTTGTTTACACACCAACACACACACACAGTCGTGTTTTCATGTTTGTGGGGACATCTAATTGACATTATGTTTTCCCTTGCCGCTTACCCTAACCTTAACCATCAAAAATGAATGCCTAACCTTAACTCTTACCCTAAACTGAAACGTAACCTAATTGTAACCTTGACACTAAAAACACATTTTGGGTGAGGACAGGCATTTTGTCCCCATAATGGCTGGGAGTCCCGACAAGTATAGGAGCATGCCAATTTTTGGTCCCCACAAAGATAAAATATGGTATACATATACACACACACACACATTACCTGCCTGTGTTGCTGATGGCGCTTTTTGACAGGAAGGGGAGGTGGGGGGGAGTCTGGGAGAGGGGAAGGGTCTCGATATGTCACCATGTTCTCTGGCCAGTGCACAGAGGGTGTTTTTGGGAGGGGGCGGGGATTTAGACGGGAGGAAGAAGAAGGAGAGGAGGAAGAGGAGTGACAGTCGGCAGGTGAGGAAGAATGACAGAGCTTCGGAAAAAGAAAGGAACATTGTCAGAAAGCTGAAATGAGCGCAGAAACAGGAAGACAAGCTGGGGGAGAGAACCAGCCGCACACTTTGCACCATCCGCCTCGGCGTACTTATCTACACACGATAAACCCGTCACACCACTACACACACCTCATCCTCCGCTGGTTTGGGGGTGTCCTCATCAGGGGAAAGGGTTGCCTCGGGCTCAGGAGAGGCTTTGGTCAGAGTGGGGGCAGGAGCAGCTTTAGGGTCTTGCCCAAGCTGTGAGTAAAGCTCATTGATTTCACTGACTGTGACATAGCCCTGCAAGGTGTCATGTGGAGAGAGAAGGGGTGAGGCATAGCGGGAAGTGAGTTAGCCGTGGAAATTAGTTGTTAGAACAATGCAAAAATTTAGTGGCAATTTCAGAAATAAGTTATTTACACACAACACTGTTAACATGAGACAAAGGACACACTAACAAGATTATGTCAGCATTAATATACAGTACGTGGACGTATAAAAATAAGCTTCATCTCAAATTTCTGGAACTTCTAGTAGTGCTTTACAAGAGCTAGCAGTTAGAACAAGAGGCTACAGTGGCAAAACAAAGAAGACGACTGGGAATAAAGAGAAAAAATGGAAACCAAAAATAAAGTGGAACACAAAAGGGGAAATATTAGCTCAGAAAGGCAAAGTACCTCTGCGTTCTTGAGAAAAATAGAAGAAAGGAGGGAGCGACACACATCAGCCAAAGAGGCTGAATCCTAGCAAGCGGAAAAGGAAATCATAGCCATTAAGATCAGGATATCGCCCGTTCCAGGACTCGTAAGTAACCACAGCAGCTGCCAATCACACCAACCTCTCTCAGGGTGAAACTCCGTCCACCGGTGAGGCCAGCGTATTTTCTTTCCAGCACAGCCAGGCTTTCTTTCTCCTGGCAGACAGATACAGACACAAAAATGAACTTTTCCCATCATTAATACAGAGCACAGCACGCACATGCGAACATAAAATCTGCCATACTCTCTGCAGCATGGACTCAAGGTTGCTCCTCTCCTTCAAGAAGCTCTCCTTCTCTCGTTGAACCTGCTGCGTAATCTGCGCCGACTGCTTCTTCAGAGTTAACAGACGCTCCTGCGAGAGGGAGAGCGGAACAAACTTATCAAGCGCCTCTAGCCTGCTTAGAAAGTATGAATCAAACATTCCTGTTAACCCTGCAAATCTAAACAAATTGACATTTAAAGAGCAAATTCAGCTTCAAACAGCAGGTTAAACAGGCTGGATTTTTAAATCAAAAACAACCGAGAAGAGAGCTGATACCTTGCGGGTGACGGTGCTGCGTTGGTAGTCTGCGATCTCCCGGAGAAGCTGCTGGGTGTGGGTCTCCTTCTCCTCGTCCTGCCTGCTCTCTCTCTCGAGCTGCTGAAACTCCAGGTCCTCAAAACGCTTTGTCTCTGCCTCAAGCACTTCGCAGTCCTGATACACACAATGAAATAGATAATACAAGTGTACACTACTGCTCACAAATTTTTAGTTGTCACTGGGAGTAACTGTATGATTTCTGAAGTCAAAGCAGCACAGTACCCTGTGCAGTACAGCTTAAACCTGCTTGATACAGACCGCTGTGGCGAGCTTTAATTATCTGAAGATCTAGGGCTGGTACCTTAGGATCACATGACCAAGCAGTCAGTCTTCCTTTGCTACTGATGTTTTTATTCTTTTTTATTTATTTTTTGAGTACAGCAATGTACTGTAGCACATCCTGCAGTCTGGCATTGCCCTAATAATGACCTGAAAGTAACACAGGCATAATAGGTGGTAATCTGCATAAATGTAGTAATATGGGTTGTCTTTCATGGCTAAACTTACTTCCAAAGCTGATGCTGCGCTCTCCTAAACTTAAAACAAACCCTTTCACTAAACTTGAACTCCGTAAATTGCAATAAAAAACAAGAAAAATTCCACTAATCCAAAACTTTGCATGCTTTTGTAGCCACCACATTAGAGAAAGAACATCAAGTATACGTGCAAGTGTCCATAAAAGAAACCTTCTCACATAAAAACCTGCATCTACTAATATTAGCAAATAAATGCCAACATACTCAAATACGACAAATAATCGTTTATCAAATACGTCTCATTCCATAACATACGTAGACACGGGTGCAAACCAGACTGTGAAATCTCTAATGTGTGTGTCATCAACACTAAACATGCAACAACACATCACTACCGTTTGGCTAAACATGCAGCCTTTCACACACCATAAGCATTCGCCCCAAAGTGAAGATGATTTAAATGTGCCGCCTCTTTGATAAGTCGTTTCAAAGAACAGTCGCTCATCAAACACAAAAGGTGAAGCCTTTAGACATTACACCCAACAGAGTGAGTCTGTAAGAACCAAACAGGTACCAAAGCCTGACACTTTAGAGATGATATAAAACATAAAGAGGGAATGATTGAGAATGAACGTTAGCTCTGAAAGTGTGCCATGCTCTCATGCAAGTAAGCAAACATTATATAAACGAGTCTGTCATGTGAACAAATGTTTAGAGTCAGTGCTAGTATTTGCCGATATAGCGGTCACATTTATGTTGAATACTTTCTCAAATATGCATGATTTCCATTGGCTCTTCCACTATATTTTTCTAAATATATGTATGTGCGTGTGTTTGTGTGCATATGTGTGTGTGTTTGTGTGTACTGACCCTGGCTAGCTGCTCCTGCAGGGGCTCCTTGGTGGCTTCAGGACAGCTGTCCAGCTGGGAGCGCTGCTCACACACAATCTGAGCCAACCTCTCTACTCTGCCCTTTTCTGCCTGCAGCAGCTTGCACGCCTGGCAGGCAAACGTACGTACACACAGATGCACACACGCATTCCCACACGAGGACGTACACCATGTACACGTTTGTTTATGTGTACATATAGACACAAAAAGACGAACACACACACATACACACACACACACACACACAAAGGACAGAGAGGATGGCAGAGTTAGTGGGGATTGGGGAGCAACAGTTAGTTACTACAGCGACCAGGTCAGTACGGATAGCCTAGTGGGTGGGGAGGGAGGGAAAGCTGGAGGGAGCGCAATGAAAAACTGATTAATGATGTTATGAGACTTCACTTCTGCCGTTTTATTCGTTTTTTTATGAATGCAAATGATTGAAATGATTAAGTAAGAAGAGAGAACGGGCATGTATGGAATGGCGCAGCAGAGGTTAACTATCACACTGATGGCTCTTTCTATAAAATACACAAAACACACATTCACCTAGAATATGTGCAAGCACTCAACTTCATCTGCTCTTCAACCAGTTTTTAACACCCGGGGCTACACGCATCTACCCGATCGCTCGCTTTTCTTTCCCTAACTTCTTCCGCTGGCAGATGCCGGTGCATGGAAATTTCAGAGTGAGTCCAGGACTCAGTCGAACACAGGCCAAACCAAAGCACGCGCACACACACGGATACACACCAGAAATACCGTCCATTTATCCGCTTACACCTCCCACTCTGTCAATAATATCATATGGTGTTATAAATGTAGAAAAAATATAGGCACACTTGCTTCCCTACACTTGCCAAACAGGATCACTTGATGACCGCTACTCCCCGGACAGTCTTAGCAGATATATATTTGGACCAGAGAGAGCATGAGAAGGATTAACACCTACCGCCCGGGTCTCTCAGTTGCCTATGTATTTTTAATGCCATTCAATGCATGTTGCTAGTAAAAATATAGGCTGTATGAGTGAATGGAGATGGCTTTTCAAACACCTAAAAGAATTTTTCCATATGTTAATGTGTATTTCTCTCCCCTTTTGATGACCATATGTACTCAAAGGCAAAGTTAAGCATATTCAAAGGGACCTCTAACTTTTAACCCAGCTGGATTACAGATGATAAAGAGGTCTGTAAGCATCCCATTCTGAGTGTATCAACTTGAATACCTTTTCTTTTTCCTGCTGGGATTGGGTCTCTAGGTCAGCTATCTTGTTGTGAAGCGCTTCTAAAGCATCTTTTTCGTGTTGAAGAGCTGCTATCTCGGACTCCTGCTCAGCTTCAACTAGAGCTCGCTCAACCTCGACCTTTAAAAAAAAATAAAAAAAAAACACGCGCACACACCGCTCAGTTTTAAACCAATACTTTATATCTGTGCTTTTATCAAAACATTCTCATTCATCTTTTGTTAATCTTGACAATAAATCAATCAATAAATAAAGTAAATATCATCATCGTCTATATACCTCTCGGGCAGATTCCTCAATTTGATTGTCCAGCTCTTTGATCTTTTGTTCAAGCTCCTCCATGTTGTTCAGGACCTGGATTCTCTCCTCTTCCACGCGCCTCACTTCCTCCTCTGAAGGGATCGTGTCCTGTCCACGATGGCGAGCTGCATCCTCTAGAGCCTGGTAACATCATCATCAATGTAGTCGCTGATTTAACTCCTGCTAACATGCACTTACATTGACATATCTGCGAGACCTGTAATAATAATCACTGATGCCACAAATGGAAAGGAAAGCGTATGGGCTCCATACATACACACAAATGCCTGCTGTCAGTTCATGCTAACACTTAGCATGCTCTAATCTAATAAATGGACTGTAAATATGTCCCATCTGTGTTGAGTAGGATGTTTGTGTCAATACTTTCTAAGTATTAGGAGGAGGGATCCTTGTCACTGTTATGTTTTCCAGGATGAATGGGGGGCTAAACACTTCCTGCATAAATCTTGATTAATATTTTAGTAAGATGACCAAGGTCAAAGGTGCACGAAGAAGAAAAAACATACATCTATCATTTTACCAAATCAACAGAGACTAATGTTACAGAATATTCTCTTGCATGAAGTCTTCAGAGTGACTAAAGTCTGTAGACCATCAAGGCATTGCATATTTCACTGTATTTATTTTATACTACCGGAATATTTTTTTAAATTTATGTTTTCTCCTACTTTTTTGAATGAGGGTCAAAAGTTATATGATTCTACTGAACAAACACGGTTCTGTAGACTAGTTCATCTTATACACCAAATAACATTTGTTTTTGCTCTTGATAGCACCTCAGTGATACTGCACTCACACATGGAGGGCATTTCTGTGTTAGCATAAAGTTCTAACAGTCACAAAATAAGTGTCCTGTGTCTTATACCTCATTTGTCCTATGTGCACGTGGTGAAGGTGTGGGGGCAAAGCTTCGCAGACTGATAGCAGGCGATTCGGCCCTGTTGTCTCGGTGACCGCTGCTACGCCTCCGTCGTACCTGCAGGTCATCATCATAGTAACCGTTCTCCGATCCAGGGGAGGTCGTGTGCCCGTTTCCGACTATTCCACTAACAGCTGAAGAGTCGGAAAAGACAGAAGGCGTGTCATCATCTTCGTCGGTCAGCTGCAGCTTCTCAAGCTCCTGGTTGATCTTCTGCAGGTCTGCAACAGCTGAAGTGGAGCTTGTGGCTGCGGCGCCTCCGTCCCTTTCAGCTCGGCCCAGCTCAGAGCAAAGAGACAAGATGGTCTCTAGCCGCTGTCGCTCCTGAGATGATGGCAAACATAAAGGCACACACGTGTATGGGTTATGTGCATGCAATGGCAAGTACTATTTAAGATCACGTTTTTAATGTTGACATGTTGCTGAAGTTTTACACAAATACAATGCAACCCTATAGTATTGAGCTTAGTCAAGTTTTAAATAATAGTATTACCTCGGGAAGCATCACAGAAGTCAGTCCTTCTAAAACTTTTTCCGCTTAGTCCAAAATAAAGAAAAGTAGTGTTTACTTAGTATTCAGCATGACCCTCTCCTGTATGTGGATCTAATTTGGTCTAATATTTGCAGATTTTAGAAGAAACATTTCTTCTCACTGAGAATCCCTGGAGTGAGCACTTCTCCCTGCCAGTGCATAGCTATATGTGGGGCACTACGGAGGCTGCAGAGAGTCAAAAATGCCCTCTTGCAGGTTCAGCAGTTACTTCTCTCAAGGGTTACGTATATGAGCCCCACAGCCAGCCTGTGTTAGTAATATTAGATACAGAGAGGGGGGGAAATGGACAGAGGTGTGTGTGTGTGTGTGAGTGATAGAGAGAAAGAGTGAGCTAATGAGAAGGTGGTCAGCTGTCAACCATGGACATAAGTGTGCACAAGAACCGGCTTTGACTCCAAAGTAGGAATGTGTCTATGAATGTCACCGTGGAAACAAGATGCTTTCCAGGGAATTCTTCACAAGGAGAGAATCGGATCCAGGTGACATTTGGATTGTGAAAATCATGAAATAGTTAACTGTGTGTTTAGGAAAAGCACGAAACACTCACTTTATAGTGCTTCTTAGTTAAACAGTTATGTCAGAATCCACATATAACAAAGCATCGAACACATTTTACCATGCACACATACAAACCCCAATTATAACACGTAACATGAACCAGGAGCTGGCACAAAACGTGTCCGTGTCAGTTTGTCACCTTGCGCTATTCTAATGGGCATAAGCTTCTGTGGAGCCTCTATAGTAATCAGCTGTCAACTAGAGCAAGAGACAGAAAGAAGAAGAGAGGACAAAGACACGGACATATGAGAGGAAAGCTGGAGAAAGCACGAAAATGAAAGACGGTGAAAGAAGCGAAAGACAGGAAACGAGCTGGGAAATTTTTGGACAACACGCCTTGCTTTAAATTCATTTTTAAAAGGTTTGTGTGCCTTTAATTAACACAGACATTAATTTCAGCTTTCTTTTTTAGCGGTCTCTTGTTTCAGAATTCTATTTTCTAAAGATACCACTAGGGGGCAGACAAATACAAGACAATAAGGCTAGACTGAAACACTACAATTGCTGCTACATCTCACCTTTAGTCATCTGATTAAAGTAGAGATGCACGTGATTATAACTCCCTGTATAATGTGGATCATCGATGATATTTAACACCAGGGCACGCACTAAAACAGGCAGTCGAAATAGTTTCAACCCAATTAAGTGCAACACTGCAACACAATTCATTCCCCCATCTTCAAACCGGCAAAAGAGAAAATCTTCACATCATGAAAGCTCAAAACCACGCTCATAAGAATGTGGAGGCTTGTCAAAAGCCACCGTCAAAGTGTTCTTTAAATCAGAGATACTGAGACACTTTAATTGTGAGAACATGGCTGAGAGAAACAGAGAAATAGAAAGAGAGGGATCACGAGATCGGTTGTCATTATATGTTGATAATATGTGTTTATCCACCTGCTACACTATAACTCTGTAATCTTCTTGGTTTCTCTTACCCACATCTGACTGATGTGTTCTGTGGCTCCTTAGCACAGCAAACCACACTGGGTGGACCTCCAGATGACTGACATAAACATGAACCTCATATGAACACATATACACACACACACAATCCAAGTACAGGGTTAAGAATAGTGCTGTTAGTATGGGCTAACTGCCATGAGCACCTGTCAAGTGGTGAACCTCACTGTGCGCCTGCGTTAAGCTCCCTGGGAGAGTATGTTTGAGAGCGCAAGGAGCAGGGAAGCATTCCTACACTCGTTCCATGTTTGGTGCCTTTGTATGCGTGCACAAAATAACATTAAACCTTAAACACCCTGCTCTCCTGCCTATATTCAGTCTATCTGAATAAGCTTAGCTGGAGGATGCACTCTATGATGATAAGTAAAAAAAAAAGCAAATACTAAATGGCACAGTACAAACAGCAGCTACAATGCTTTAAATACAGAAGCTAAAAGCAATTAAACTCACCAGTCTCTCCACCTCCTGCTCACGGAGTCTCTCCTCTTTTTGGCGTTGGTGGTAGTCTGTCAGTTCTTCCTTCCCACTTAGGGAGCTGATACTCCCCCTTCTTTCCCTGAACCCCCCTGGCGGGGTCACCCCTGCTTTGCCAAATGACTGCCTCCTCTCCCCCAGACCAATTCCAGTTTCCAGGCCGGCTTTCCCAAATGAAGAACTCCTCTCTCTAAGTCCTAGTCCCGGTGCAACGGTGAGTTCAAGGCCCACTCCTGTTGTTTCTTTCTCCGCCACAGACATT
The DNA here is from genome assembly GCF_964374335.1 of Astatotilapia calliptera. NCBI lineage: Eukaryota > Metazoa > Chordata > Actinopteri > Cichliformes > Cichlidae > Astatotilapia > Astatotilapia calliptera. The sequence goes on along the minus strand of NC_137430.1, from coordinate 14,375,841 downwards.
TCTGCTCCTGAGGAGGCGTCATTGCTGCTTAGCCGTTCTTGTTCTGGAGGGCTCGAAGCTATAGAGCTGATGGAGCCTATTGAGCTGGTGGAGGTTAGGCTGAGTTTTTTGGCAACACGAGGAGAAGAGGAGCCCCCTGCCCTGGATGGGATTGTTACATCTGGTGGAGTGGATGTGGATGTGGAAGAGATGGAGTGGGAGGTGGAGCAGGAGGAGGTCCTAGGGGAAGAGAGGGAGATCGACACGACACCTTCCCCTTGAGCTGTGGTCTGGCCTTTAATCCTGTTTGCAGCTTGCTGACTGGAGTGACTAGACTTGTGGTTGAGGTCAGCGTTTTGGCCATTGCTGTAATGCTCTTTGCTAAATTTGTAATCCCCAGCAGTATCAGACCGCCGTGGAGGCAGCGTTGACAAAGTTAGCACTCCATTATTATTGTCACGGGGGGACGGAGAGGGACAGAGGCGTGGCAGTGAGCGGCTGTGTCCTCCTGCTGTCATCCCACTCAACGAACCTGCTGAGTATTTCCTGGTTCGACTAGTGGGCGTCGGCTCCTGGTTCCCCTGGTTCCCCTGGTTCCCATAGGTGCGACGTCCTAGACGGGGGCTAGAGGGCATGCTGGCAGCGCCCCCAGAAGATGGAGTGCGGGATGAGGAAGAAGATGGAGGAAGAGAGAGGAGATAGTTCTCACTACTGGCAACAGAAGTGGAAGATCCCCCACCATTCCAGGTGGAGAGTAAAGGAGAGGAGCTCTGACTGTGCAGTCGTCGGCTATCGCTGGTGCTAAAATTGTCCTGACTGCGGCCAACTGAAGAGCGCGAGGCCAAAGAAGAAGAAGGGTCGGAACGTCGCCCGGGGGAAAGAGGGGGAGCAGATTTTAAGGACAAAGAAGGACGATCGGAGCTATAGAAACGCCTTGCCTGTTCCTGATAGGCTGATGAAGATGTGGCAGGACTGGAGACAGGTGTGGTGGGGGGAGACTGGGAGACAGAAAAGAAAAAAATGTATGATTAGAAATATATAAGAATTCAGTTCTCCTGTGGAAGCTATAGACAGAAACAAATGAAGAAATGGAAATACACAAATATGATCATTTTCAGGCTTTATTAGATTCAAGTGTTTACAGTGTAATATAAATTACAGAAACACTGATATTGATGTATGTGTTGATGAATATGTGCAGAATTGTGTTTGGAGAACACAATGCAGAATGCAACGATGTAACAACTGGTTCATGTAATGAGTGAATATCAGCTAGAATCATTCACAACCCCTGTTAAAGTGCCCTGAGAGGTAATGTTGGAGCTAAAGGATGACCAACCTGTGTCACACTGAAGTAGGAGGGGTTGGCATTCCCGTTGGCTCTCAGGCTGTTTTCAAGGGCAATTTTCTTACGCTGCAGGGTGTCCATCAAGTCCCGAAGCTCAGATGCTGATCGCATGCCCCTAGCACTACTGGTGCCACCCACAACTGCATGGCTATAGTCACTGCTAAACTTCAGGTAGTCTGGACGGGGAGAGAGATTAAATGGAAAAGAAAATGAATCTATAACATGGGAAAGCTAGGTTAAACATAAACATAAGCTATCGAACGACTAGATAGAAAAGTAGATACAGAAAGAGGAAAGAGAAACAGGGAGAACAAATATGGAAATTATGTGTGAAGAGCCAGGTGAAGACAGAGGAAGGAAAGAGGGAGTGGCGAATGAAAATAGAGAGCGAAAGAGAGGGAGAGATTTATGTATAGTTAAACCTGCAGCTATTCATAAATGGGACCCTTGGCAGAACAAACTCAAACCAAACAATCCACAACTAACCCTATCCCTGAGAATAGGAAACAATCCTGTCCCACACACACACACACACAAACTGCATGCAAATACACATTCACACAAAACCATCCATTAGATCCAAGACAAACAGTTTAACTCGAGTTCAGTTCCTCAGTATAGGATTTTGTAGATGAGATAAACCACAAAATATTCTGGAATACCCTCATGAGGCTCCCCCGGCCCTTCCTTAAGTCTTTTATTTAAAGTAGCTTCAGCAGTGAGGAGGTCTTTTTTCTCAAAACCTCAGCTGAGTCAATTTTTACTTCCTTCCTGCTGGATTTACAAATAAACTATCATTTTCTTTCAATAGCATAGCTAAGATTGGCAGCAATGCTAAGTATAAGTAAGTCTGCCTGATAGCTCCGGTACTATTTTGGTGCAAAATTCCAAAAAGAAAACAGTAAATATCTTCTGAAAAAGGCCAAGCAGGTGAAAACACTTAGGGTAAAGTAATGTGCTCAAACCTTGCCCAGTTTTCAAAATTATCTGTGGCTTTATGTGGAAAAGGAGCTATTACAATGTTCAAACTTAGACCACCCAGTGTTTAACAACCACATACACCCACATACACATATATACACTTTCCTGCAACTGTGGCTCCGCCTGTATGTTCCATGTGTAAAAGAAAGCGAGAACCTGGAGCACCTAAAAGTGCATAGACAGATTATAGATGAATATAAGCCTGTGTGAGAAAATGTCAAACCCTTACATGGTGGAGTGAACTGAGGCAGAAGGTGAAAGACATCATAAGATCTAGAAAAATGCAGGCATGCTCACACACACACACACACACACACACACACACACACACACACACAGGGTGTTTGTGTCCATACATGGGCAGATTTACACCGGAGGGCTGGTGTGCATCAACTCTCTCCTTTCATGATTGTTCTGCTCCAACATATTCAGTTGTGTTTGTGTGGGAGCCTTGTCTTTAGTTGGACGTCTTTAAAATAAGGGTTGGTGACGGTGAAGAATATCTCTGCCCATAATAATAATCTTTCCTAACACACGTGCGTGAAGCTGTGGAAGAAATAAGCACCTTCTGCCTGTTTAAAGAGCGGGATTTCCACTGAATACAGCAGCCTCGAGCACTCGATAAATCGCCTAAGAGATAGCAGAGTCCAGATGTATCGCCGTGGCAATGGACAGACACCATACAACCAAAACATTCCAATATGCTTTGAATTTTAGGTTTTGGAATGTGCGTGAAAGTGCATTTGGGAAAGACATATGAGAAGACTGACAGAAACACCTGCCCCCACCCTAACACTGACTCTTTCCTCCCACCACTTTCAGGCAGCAGCCATGGTTAATGTGCACAGAAAAGTTGAGCTCACATGCATTCTCCGCTTTTCCCCCCCTGCCAGTCAGTTAGATGACATCCAGTCTTTGAAATCTGAATTTATTTACATTCTTTATGGTTCAACCAGGTCGTTAAATTGGGTCAGTGTGGTCCTCCAATTGGATGTAACCCATCTGGAGTGTGACTATCTGTAACTCCATACTGACATAACAGTGAAGTGACTAGTGAGAAGAGCAGCAGATGTTACATCAGCAGCTGGATCTAATGGAGCACTGAAGATGGCAAAGAAGTGAAAAGCCAGTAAAGTAATAATCAAAAAGGCCTACATGTATATTCTGGAATGGCAAAATTAAGACACAGAGGAGACAAACCAAAGAGGGATCAAGCACAGCTCAGGGTCAGCCCCTTGTGTGATGTACCTGTGTTGTAGGCTAAAGCTGATACAGGACTCTTTTGGGGAAGCATGCTCTTCATTCTGCTGGCTTCCTCAGGATGGTTGAACCGGAACAAATAGGATTTTCCCAGACACAAAGAATAACCTGAAAGGGAAAACACAAACAGACGTCTCAAATTACTGAGACAAATGATGCAAAATCTGCAGGTAACCAGGTAACATGTGAAGCTAGTGTGATACAGAATACACCATTACAACATCCACATTACAGCGCATATGTGAAGAGGTAAGTCTTAAGTAGATTCATGTGAGCCTGGGTGTTTATTCACAGCTAGACACACTTGCGCACGCGCAGCAGACGACTGTGTTTGCCCTGGCCATCAATTAGCCTGAGAGGGCCGGGTATTAAACAAGATCTCAGGGTCACAACCTCTGTAATACACACAGGCAGCCACAGCTGTCCAAATACTTGAGATGGCAACAGAGAGGAAGAGCGGCGCTGACACAGATACAGGAGGTCTTGTGTGGGAAAAACAGAGGAAAAGGATAAAAGAATAAAAACACTGAACTGACGCATTTTTTGAGCCAAGGAGGAAAGAAATGCTGAGGGCCAGCTTTCTTAAATCAACAGGTCAATGCGGGTCTTTCTTCTACTTCCATTGTCGAAAAGCCCTGTTACAGTAAAACCCCCATAACGTTATGTGTAAGAGGCTAAAAAAGCACCTCCTTAATAGCTCCATTTCAGTTACATCAGATTCTTTGGACCTGAAGTCAGACGTAACCACTGAGGCAAGAGGAGGGGGGTGTGGAAAAAGGCTGAATGGAAAAAATCCAGATTGTTTTCATCCTCTCTTTTTCTCTCGTTCTCATTTCATTTTTTGTTGCCTTTTCTTTCTCACACTTATGTCAAGTCTCATAAACATCTCAGGCAGAAAAGCTGCATTAATAGCTGAATTGAGCATTACAGTTGAAATGAAAGAGGTCGAGCCAGTCTAGATATTACCTTAGAGCATTTCACAAGCAGTCCCCCCCCCCCCCCCCCCCCCCCCCCCCCCCTCAATACACCCAGTTCTCAGCATAGTGGGGAGATCCGATTGCGGCTGTGATGTGAAGTGGGCAACACAGGCACACACACACACCCGAAAACAGTGTAATAAATGTTTAGTCTGCACAGCTGGACTGTGAAGCTCTCAAATCCATACTTATATAAACATGAGCTTGCAGGTTTGGCCACAACCTGTGAGGAAGTGGGATCATGACCGATAAAAGATGTAGGGCCTCCGTGAAGAGACTGAGAGCAACACACACACACTGTGTCAGCGAGTATGAGTAAGAGCTAATAATAAGCGCTTCTCCTTGCCAGACGTGAGTAAAGGTGTAAATCTTCAAAACGTCTATCTATCTGTGTGTGTTGGAACATGCCTTGTAACAGGGTCTGCCTAATGAATCCCAGTACCTCTCAGTATTTAGCGTAACGGCAAACACAGACATGGGCTCACAAACAAACACACACACACACACACACAGCAGTCAGCGCTTGTAAAAATCTAATTTCCTACCCTCAATAGCCACTTTTAAAGTGTATGGTAACGTGTGACGTCTTGATTTGTTAACAAGCCCCGACCCTCCTGTCTTTCTAATTTCCTCTCATGTCCTTAGCTAGCAAGTAACTCTTAATTATTCTCTCCTCATTTCGACCCCCAGCATAAACAAATAGCTATGAAGATACGAGTCTACACAACAAGGGCAAACAAACTCCATGTGAAAAAAAATTTCACATCTAAATTTATCTGTGATACAAGTCTGCTGTCTTTAATAACTTCGGTGGGGGGGGTGCACTATCGACAGAGACACCATCCACAACAAAAACTGCTCTAATCTCATTCACGTGTTCACTTGCTTACCAGCAAATTAAGTTTGCCCCCCCCCCCCCTTCCCCCCAATGCATGCACTCTTCCCCGCACACACACATATGAGCAGACCCTTTCCAGCAACAACAAAAGCTGAAATTAGCCTGTATATACATTTATGGGATAATTTAAAGTTTGCAATCTACAAAGTCAGACCTCAGAGTCTTTGAGGACGCAGATGGAGCCTGAGCTGTACGCCTGGAGCCAATTTCTGTCCCCATGTAGATCTGCGCTCTCTCGCCACAATGTTATGGGAGGAGAAACTTAAATCTGCTTCTCTGTTTGGTTAACATCAGAGGCGGAATTGCCAATTTGAGACCATTAGGCTACAAGGAAAAATAAACCAATTTCAAAGGTGCAAACACATGAAACCCAGCTACCTGCTACTTGATCAGGTGTGACATCCATGGCAATCATACCCAACAATGGTGATGCAAGGTCAACTAAAACTATCCCCAAATTTGAAAGATATTAGACAAATGCTATCTTGGTTATGATCCCTAGAATATGCACGGTGTTGACATTAAATCTCAGGCTGAATGTATTCACTCATGAAATGAATACACACACAAACAGGTCCCAGTGGGAGAGGAAATTGTCCTCAAAACCACAAATTAACCCTCTCCCAGGCACAAGGGCATAGTGGTAACACCATGAAAAGACAGACTGGTGTTTCTCAGGAGAGTCAGAGCAGATTAGTCATTCCGTCTCTCACATGCTCACACTCACAGGCCTAATTTGTCTCCTCACAAACTCAGGATTGCCTTCTGTCTGCTCTATCTCAAATCTTATTAACAAATAATCAACTTCCCTCAAGCAAAGAATGCAGACCTGTGAATAACCTCTTAACAGCCCTCTACTTAACTGTATTTCTCACCAAGTATTTAAAGAAAAGAATAAAGCGAACAAAAAAAAGATACATTTCATCCATTTTACGGTGTAAAACTGGAAAAAGCAAAATCCAAATGTTCTGGGGGTGGGCAGGCAGAAAGATTTGTGAGGATAATAACATCCGTGACAAAGAGGGAGGTTTTATTTTCAGGTGTCAGGTATCCTGACCACTGAGTCTGCCTTTCTATCCATGAGCTACATTACATCTGCACTGGCACATGCACGTGAACTCACCAGCTAACTTATAACCACGAGACAGGCACACAAAGTTCATTTACATTAAAAAGATGCAGACAAGAAGCTGTGATGGAACACTGCCAGAATCTGGCTAAAAATAAGAAAACGAACCACCAAGTGAGCAACACGGGTGAATCACACCTCTAACCTGCTGTAATAATGGTGCACGTGATTTACTGACCCGTGCAATAATTACAGTGTTTCGCCATTTCCAGCAAGCAACAAGCAAAGATCAGCACATCAGGTAACAGTTCAGTAACAGTGTGAATACTATTGACCTTTAGACTAAAAAAATCAAATTGAATTGAATCATTTTAACCAATCAGAAGGACTTTTTACCTTTATATCAAGCTGCTGAGCAAATGCTGTTTACCCTGGCTGGCACAAGTGCTCACTAGTGTGCTTTCTGTAAATAAGCCAGTACACAAATCGATTGATAACTTTAACGCCGGGATCACTGGTCATTCAGTCCAAAGAGCATGCTGCATATGCTTCAGAGTAAAGAGGTATTTCCCTTAGCACATACATAAACAAACAGATGCCCAAGCAGTATGATGATATTATAAGTGAAAGTGGAATATAAGCTATGAATTGCGTTTCTCATCCTCACATTAAATAGGCTAGATATACAGAGAAACAGCCTACGTCATAGTTTAAAGCTCGACGTGTGTTTTTCATTCTAAAATATTTCCCAACTCTTACAACAGTTTCTGAAACATTGTGTAACACAAAGTGCTTCAGATGGATAAAGTTCAGTAAAGCAGAGGTTTGCTAACACAAAGGCTGAGTAAATTACAACGTTACTTTACTTCTAAAGCAAATAAAATCCGTTACAAACCTTTTCGAGCTATTTGTTTTCCTTCAGCGTCTTATCATGACAAGAACTACAAAAACTTCTCCCTCACAGGCAAAAGAGATACAGACAGATTATATATCAGCACCACTGTCCGCCTCTGTGCTGCCTCCCTCCTCCGTGATGTTCCGCCTCCTCTTGACTCAGTGTGGAAGAAAGTTGGTTCACTGATTTACCATCCACGAGAACCCGGGACTGTACCAAATGTCGGTAAAAAAGGGGGAGGAGGATAAGGACAGGTCAATAAATAACCACAGGGAATAAGTTATAACACGGTAAATATAACGAGTGATGGTTTCTTACACCGAAGTGACACTGTAAAGAGCAAACTGATGAGTGCACGTGACTAAAGACCAGCTTAATGTAACAGCATTACCCGCCACGACCCCTGTGTGTAGTCGGTTAGTTCAAAGACAATTCGGCAATGAGGTCTTTAATAGACACCCCCCTCCACCCCCACCTCTAAAGCTTTCTTTGTCTACCTACCTCTTCAACAGCTCTTTGCTATGAAAATCACTCCGCTGGTTTATCCTTAAAGCAGGTATAGTGTGTAGAGTCGGACTTACTGAGTCTAAAATGAAGAAGTGACTGCTTAGACTTCATGATAAAACAGCATAGAAACGGTATGCAGTATGCAAGTGGAAGGTATTGACTGAGAAAGATAACGTCAAAAAGTAAATAAGAAAAAAATAAAATAAGAGGGAGGACTGTGCTTTCCTGTCTGGGTTAAAGGTTGTTAGTCTGTTTTGCTTAGATGCTTCATTTGCAAGCATTTCTACCATGACACGAACCCGTGGACAGCTACTTTGCCCTTTATCCTGCGATCATCCTGTGCACACAGTAAAATAAGATAAAACAAGAGAGCAGATATTAGAGCATCCTGTGTTTTGTGCAGCAGCATAGATTTGCATCTGCTCCCTTCCAGTGTAAATGTTGAGAGACTTAGTTTTATGACTACAAATCCACTGAAATGTGAACTGAAAAACTAACAACGTGGAAATCTTGGACAAATGGAAAATAAAAAAACACGGAACAGATCTAAAGCAGTAATGTTCCAGTTAACAGATCTTATTAATAAACTAACAATGTACTTGTGGAGTTTGTTTGTCAGCGGCTTTCTTCCTCAACAATGATTTCCTTTGTCGTTTCCACCTCTGTTGAATAAACATATTGCTACTCTACAAGTGTCCTCCAGCTGATGTGATTCCAGATCAAGCTCTGAATTCCAAAATACAGAACAGATCATTTCCTAAACACAGCTAATCATCTCCAGACTAGTGTGCATGAGTGTCTGTGTATGTGGTTCGACCAACTCAACCCAGAGCAACTGAGGCCAGTGGATAAAAGATGCTCTCAATCTTTTTCCTTTTTTACTATCGTTTTCCTACGCGTACTCTTCTGACTTTTTAACCCTGTCTTGTTTTTTTAGTCTCTTTTCCCCACCCCTGCTATTTTGCTGTGCCTCAGCCTTGTGTGTGGACCCACCAAGATGATGTCAATATTTGAGTCAGCCAGGCACAGCGGGAAGTTAAATAGGCCTGTCAATGTTTAACTTAAACCGTCCAGGCCTTTTCCAGGGCACAAGAAAAAGGAGAAAACTGTAAACAGAAAGGACAGACAAGTGAGTGTGCTGCTTGTCATTTTAAGTAGGACAGGGAAAGGTGAAAGAAGGACAAAGCTGTGGAGAAAATGGGAGAGCATACTGTGACTGAATAAATGACGGAGCAATTCAGAGAAGTGAAAAGAATAGAGGGAAGAAAGGCCAGAGATAGACAGATTAAGATACTCGCAGACAAAATATAGACACGTCTACGTAGGCGGGCATGAAGAACAAGATAAGAAGAGAGATCCATTTAACTTTGGGTGACTACACTTTCTTTTTTCTTTTCTTTTTTTGAGAACATTCTGCAGTCTCCAATAACAATCCAAAGGGTTTGCATGCTCTGCAGTTGCTGGAAGCTGTGACTCATTGTAGGAGCTAGCTGTTCCAAACCACTACGAATTACCCAAAGATACACACACACACAGACACACACACAAACATACCGAAATGCATCAATACACTCACATGACTACATGTGTGTAGATGTACATGGACACAAACATATTGCACAACCTGTTGTTTGCATGAAGAAACTCAACTGTGCCCATATGAGTCACACAGATAGACTGGAATGTGAGTTAACCAATCCAAAAAAGAAACCCCCCCCCTCAGAAAACTAACCACTGTCTCTCTGTTGCACACCAGTTATGAAATACTAAGTATCTCAGTCAGCAATGAAGTCAACTTTCAATTAACTCCAGTACTAATAAGGACCAGTAGATGGCAATATCTCAAAGTGTGTGTATGTGAAAAGGCCTGTATCCTCATGTATGCTGATACCAATGTGCAGTATACAGGCTTTTCCTGAGAGCAGGCTGACCTACACTGTGCGCATGTGTGCGTGTAGAGTTTACCCTGAGTGAGTGGTGTTGGTACAGTGACCTGGACTCCATCAAGACTGCAGAGGTGGCCACAGGGGTCCAGGGTCACCACCCCTCCTGTTGATAATGAGGAGATAGTCAGGGTAAATGAGTAACAGTGAACTACCATTCACTCCAACATTACACTCCGACATGAGATAACTGCCTTAATCATCCCGCTCCTACACGGCATCCTCTGAAAGCATGCAATATCCCCTGTTAATAAAAGGTACTCACTATTCAGATTTACTGTAATTAAAACAAAGCTTCACACAAGAACAAAAACAACAGCATAATTAATAATCCAGTTCCTCCCTTCTCCTCACAGCTATTCTATAAAAAGCCCAACAGGTATCCAGCTCGATGGCTTTCTCAGTCTTATATTCATTTTAAACAGTATATTTCTTTTCTTACATTATTAGAATTTTAGGCTTTAGAGGATTGAGAAAGTTTATTATTCTTCCGCTGCTGTTTTGTCAGAATAATCTTCTAAAAACAAAATAACAATGATTGCACTTGGGATGGTATTGAGCAGATCTTCTAAATGCCAAATATAATCACAGATTTGATTTCAGTGGATTTTACTTGAAGTAATATTTTAGGATTCAAAAACAAAGATTAAAAGCTTGCTAATGAAAGGAGGAGTCATTTCCCCTTTCCCACGACATGCTGTAAAGATGTAAGCACTCTTGCCAGTGTGGAAAAGACAATAGAGCTGTGTTTATTCTGGGGCCTGCCAAAATTATGACGTCATTTCAGAGAAAGTGAACCAACACAGACCTTCATTGATGATTAGACAATGCTCTGCCTCGATGCCAGGTCCTTGAATGGTAATATCCTGAGGAATTGGAGCATCTTCTGTGCCTATGCGTGTTACCCCTGAAACATAAAGAAACACATTTTTTTGCAATCAGTAGAATATATAAATATAGGGGATAGAATTAGACTTATCATGTCTATATAGGTGGTGTGAGTCATAATTAAAGGGTCTTATATCTAATGCTGTTATCATGCAGACACATTGTGGAGTACAAACTCAGTTTTCCTAAAAGGTCTTATTCACATTCTTAGCATTCTTCAAAGTGTGTGTCAAAGCAGTGGGCAGCGATGATGAAGTGGAAATGTCACAAAGCTGACTCTGACGTCAAGGTCTGCCCTTGTACTGTTTGTAAGTTTATTTCTGCATTAACCCCGACTAAGGGTTAAGTGTCAAATCCATTCATATAAAATGCAGTGTGCACTGTTCTCATTGCAAAGAGAAGACAAGACAAGTAAAAAGACTTCTCTGGCTCACTGGGGTATAATCAGAGCCTTGTGATCTATGCAAGAAGTTTATGAATGAGAGTTATCACTGTAATGCTTGTAAGGGCAGATATTTGCTGTCTTTTAAAGCTTTTAATATAATGCCTGTCAGTTTGTATTAGTATTCAGTGTCCTGTCTTCGGGCTAATAAATAATAATCACTAGTACAAGTGTGCCTCTCACTTCACTTTGATTTATAATACTACCTGAATGAGTAATGAAGCTGTGAAACCTGTGGCTTGCTGAATTGATGTGTGTGTGTGCGTGTGTGTGTGTGTGTGTGTGTTAGAGGGTGAGAAATTCTAGAAACCTGCGGATAGCTGATAGTAGAGGAAGTATGAATAACTATAATACTCCACCCTTACAGTACAGGAACTAATATAGTGTGTTTTATTAATTGTAGTCAGTTGTTTGTTATGGAAAAAACTGTATACTGGCCTGATATAAATAGCAGTGAACATTCCAAATAAAATCTCTGGATTTAATAAAGCAAGTGCGCTTGCTCTGCTGCATGAAACAGAGTCATGAAACCACGCGATGTGTGTCATTTGTGTTACTGTTGTTTGGGTTGTACTCTGTTGCCAAAGCATTCTCTTCATTTTTTCATGGCTAACTGTGGGTTCAGGCTGTGCCTTAACCAACACATGACAATGAATGAATGTTAATAAGCAACAGTAACCATGGAATTGGATTGAATAACTTGTATAAATATGCACTGGCTCAATGTTTGACACAGTATCACTTTTCCACAGCATCACCCCCCAACTCACTTCTGCAGTAACCACAGAAATGAAGTGACTTGTCCTGGGAAAAGGGCCAATATTTGGGAGAAAAAGAGTGGGAAAAGGTGGGCAAAGGTAGGGCAAAGAGTGCTGACAGGGACTAGAAAGAGAGGGCATATTTCTCCCATAGCGGCTTCTCTTCATTAGCTCTCTGCTAAATTCAGAATCAAATTCAAAATCCTTTCTCTCACAAGCAGGGTCTTGAATAATCACGACCCATCTCATCTTAAAGATCTGAATGTGCCATATTGACCCTCATAACAGAGCATTTTGCTCTCAGACTGCAGGTTTACATGCTGTTCCTAGAAGGGAGGCAGACCCTTCAGCTTTCAAATATAGCGCTTTTCTACTCTCCCAGAGTACTCAAAGCGCTCTATACAACATGCCACATTCACCCAGTCACACAAGCCCTTTCTCTATACTTTGTGCTGTCTAACTACATTCACACTGCAATGGATGCATCGGAGAGCAACTTGGGGTTAGTATCTTGCCCAAGGATACTTGACATGCAGACCGGAAAAAACAGGGCTACAGCAACCCGAACAGGCCCCTCTTCGATGGGACCAGGTCCCAGTTTGGATTAAGGAGACAGACACCCGGTCTACTTTTAAGATTAGGCTTAAAACTTTTCTTTGTAAAGCTTAGCATATAGGCTGGATCAAGTGATCCCAAACCTCTCCTTAGTGCTGCAATAGGTCTAAGCTGCTAGGGGCTTCCCATAATTGTATTGAGTGTTTCTTCTTCACTCACCTTTTTTTAAACTCTCTTTTACTTCTCTAATGTGTGCCTTTCTCTTATTTTTGTATATATTTCTCTTGGTTTGTATATATTTCTTCTTTTTGCTGTTGATTCCTGCTGTCTACTATTTATATTTTATTTATATTTTTTTTCTGGCACAGTTGATGTGGAGCACCCACAATTTTGTTGTACATGTATAATGACAATAAAGGGCTTTCCATTTTGTCTGTGAAGGTTCTCAGTCATCCAGGTCATCGTAGTCAAAGGAGCTTGCAAAGAAAAGCGTCTGGACTTCTTTAAGTTACTTGAAGACGTTTCACCTCTCATCCGAGAAGTTTCTTCAGTTCTAAGGTCAAATGGTGGAGAGTCCCAGATATAAACCTAGTGGGAGTAACCCCCTTTCCATTTTATTCTTCTGCGTAATCATTAGTCAATATTAATCTCTGGCTGTCTTCCACAGTGTGTCCTTGTGTGTCCTTTGTCCTGTCTCCATGCCCTCATCCTCAACCGGTCATGACGGACAGACAGCCCTCCCTGAAGGTGGTTCTGCTGGAGGTTTCTTCCTGTTAAAAGGGATTTTTTCTTTCCCACTGTCCACCACGTGCTTGCTTATAGGGACATCTGATACAAAACACCTTGAGATATCTGTTGCTTTGATTCAAAGCTATATAAATAAAATTAAGTTGAATTAACATTTGAAGCTGTGAGGATGTGCTACATTAGGAATGAATGTGAAAAATTGTGGCTACTGACTTAATAACCTGCCCATGCTGAGTTTGTGTATTTACTGTAAATTGTGTCTGGGGTTTTTTGTGTGCGTTACCCTCTTTCAGTGGCAGAACAGTAATAGCCACACTCAGTCTCCCACTGCCCAGGCTAACCAGATGAGGAGTTGCTGTCTGGACTTTTAGTCCTTTCCCTGTGTCGATCAGGTCCAGGGGCGGAGACTACAAGCAAGAGTCAGTGCAAAGGTCATTTTAAAAACACACTTTATAGTCATAAGACTAAAATGAATGTGCCATTGTGCGACTGTGTTCATGCTGGATTTGTTCAAAAACCACATAAAACTTGTGAATGTGTGCATATGTGTTTTCCTGTGTCTGTGTGTATTCTGACCTTAGGTTCACCTGGAGAGATCTGATCGGACTCTGGTTGAAACATCATCTCCGATTCCTGTGTACACATTCAGGCAGACACATAAATGTAAACAAAAACAATCCAGACATGTAGCAGTGTACACAATTATGACAAAACTTGGGAATGACCTGCGTGGAATGATCAAACATAGAAACACTCAAATAAAGAAACCACACAAAAAAAGAAAAGAAAAAAATGAAAAGAAGGGGAAAAAACTGCCCACAGCTTACCCAGCTGCCACGTGAAATGAACTCTGATTCTGAAAATGTTCCAAGTAGAAAATGAGAGGAAAATAGTTTTTTTTTTCGCAGTGGGGAGAAATGAGAGAAATGTTTCATGAAAGCAGACTTCCCACAAACTGTTAAAGTCTGCCATCACTCTGCTGCAATGAATGTGTCTGGATAAAGAGAGATACAGAGTAACTAATAAGGTAACTGAGTTTCTCTGTGCATGCTATGAGCAGTATACTACTTAAAGTAAATACACAGCAAAGCTTGTGCTTGTGCACGGCCATGGCAGTGACAAAGCAAGTGCACATCATTTACCCAGGTTGCATGACTTTAAATCCTGACCATGACTTGGGTGGATATTCATGGTGGCCAGTGAATAATTCTTCTTAATTTTATATCACCTGAAATTTTTATTGTCACCAAAAAATGTTAACATGCAAATAAGCATGCTGATGAGAAATATTCAGAATGTGCTCCATTAAAATATAATATATATGTAATTGAAGCTGCAATGTCTTCCTGCACACAAAACCCACTTCTTACCATTTTCTAAGTCCTGTTCAGCATTTATCAAACAGTATGGCACAGTTCAAATTATGTCATAAGCAAGGCATCTCCTAATCTAACAGGCAGATTGAGCTCAGCTATGCTCCCAGGGTGATAAACTTTGTATTTGGGCATATTTCCTCAAGCATCTATCTCACAGCAAAACTGCAGTGACTGTGAGAGTGGTTTAATTTTGACTGTTCTTATTTTGTATGGACTCAATGTTGAAGTCCAAGCATTCCCTAATGGTGGGAATATGTGTGATGCAATGGAAAAAAAACGAGGTAAAGTACAAGAAAAATAAAGGAACGCTATGACAAACTGTGAAGTGGAGATAAAAGAAAACTAAATCAAAAAATGCCCAAAATATGTGAATGTGTATGTTTGAGGAAACACACTCAGATCGTGTGCCAAAAACAGCCCACGGAGTACTCTGTAATTTAACAGAGAAGAAGAAGAAGAAAACAGTCTTGCTACTACTGTATTTGTGTCCACACACACAATCAAAAACACAAACATGCACGCACACACACACCAGTGGATGACTTAAATGCTTCTCACCATGCAGAGATGATTACAGCATATAAGAAACTATCACAACCACATGTCATTTTCCTGCTCCTGTCATTTCCTTTTCTCCCTTCCTCTTTCAAATCCTAATGTGTCATTGCTTTAATGATTTCAGTGATTCCTTCCTTTCTCTCGAGGCCTCTTTTGCATTTAATCTGTTTTCCATACTAGGCGGCCTTCTTGGCTTCTCCTCTTCCTGCCTGTCCTTCTTCTTTCCTCCTGTCTTTTCGCCTTTTCCTCCAATCACCATGAAGGGAAACACAAATCAAAGTCAGCTCTGCACTTCCTCTAATTCAGCGCTAAGTTTCCGCCCTGAGATCACTTCCTTTACTGCTTGGACACCATCATTGCTCACACACACACACACACACACACACACACACACACACACACACACACACACACACACACACACACACACACACATACATTCTAGCAGTTCAGCCACCCTTACATCCCCTATCCACACACAAAAATCTACAAATAAAGTCACACACCAGTTCTTTTTGCAATCGCACCAAGGTATCGGCCCACATTCTACCGATTTTTGTCCTTGCTGTAGACAAAGCAAATACTCAGTGTGTGATGGCAACATCAGCTGAATAAAGGTCACAGAAGCTTGCTGAAAATTAGGCAGAAGTGCATTTCAAAGACCCTTTTATGTGTGAAGGCCTCAGTACCTTGCATTACACGCTCCTTGAAGTCTATTCCCACCTTCTTGACTCTCCCTTGACTTGTTCTTTCAGAAATGGCTCACTCTATCCCATCATTCCTCTTCTTTGTCTTTCTGTGGTTCTTTTTGTTTTCAAAGCCCCCTTCCGCCTTCACCTTCTTTTACCAGGTGAGCTCTGGCTTAGGCGGGTCAAGACATGTCTGTGGCCATGTTTACTCTAGTTAAAGCAGAGCAGTGAAGTGTGTCAACCCCCATTCTGAGTATCCAGACTCCAGCGCTTTCATCTTCATGGTGTTTGATTCCAACAGCAGTCACTTTGCTATCAGGGAATTAAGATGTGAAAGCTAAAGTATGGGATTACTGAATGATATACGTATATGTACAGAGACAGAGTCCCGTAAAAACTGAGCATGGAGGATGAAAACTAATGCCGTGCAAAAAAAAAAGCATGATGGTTCTTTATCCTTAGTTAAACAATCTTAACCAACATTTCCCAAACTGTACTCAAACTAAACAAGCACTCAGTGTTTAAGTGTCCTTGTTTGTTTCCTAATTCTTTGTTGCATACATGTCTCTGTTCCTAGATTGTCTTAACAGTACATCACATTTTCACCCATATTTGTATAATGTTTGGTGTCAAGGCAAAGACTTGCTCATTTCAAATATAACTTAAAAAAATAAATGTTTATCATGTTTATCAAACTACAAAAAAAGTCACGTAAGGATGGATATAAAGTTCTCTACTCAGTAATGGGATGTACTATGCTTGAAACCAGATTCAAGCATAGGAGGTCTTCTGCCAGAATCTAATGTGGGAAATACAGAAATACATACCAAGCTGACTCAAAGAAAGTCTAATACAGTAAATGTATAAGTCGAAGATTTCTACACAATGATATGAAACACTGAGAAAATATTGCCCATAGGAAAACATTCCAAGCACACATCCTCCCACTTACTTTTTTAATAAAAATTTTAATCCCAGATTTAAAATAAACCTTCTATTGGAAAGTGACTGAACTGACCTCACAAATGCACAATATAGCGTGCACAAAATGGAAGAAAGGCACAAGCACACACAATTTGTCTTTGATCCCATCTGTAAAACAGCTGAGTCTCCCCGAAATGCTTTGTTTGCCCTGCATCTGGAAACAGAAAAGGAGATGAGAGGGTAGTGTGGGGTAATGAAAAAGAAGATAGCAGTGGAAGGTAGAAGAGAGAGAGGACTCATAAAACCAAGTGGAAAGACTCAGCATTCTCAGACTGTTGCAGCTGGGTCATTTTTATTTTCTCCATCCCATCCTTGCTTTCCTCTGTCAACTTCTTCCTCTTTTTGTATTTGCTTTAAACGGTTTTTGCATTTCCTTCTCTTTCAGTTACTTTCCTCATCACAGCTGCTGTATGTTACTGCAGACAGCATTCTCAAACCCACATTCACAGGAAAGGTCCTGCTCTTAAAAATGTTCCAATGTTAGAACAACTCTTTAGTGCACTAGTTGGAAAAGCTAGTGCACAATATGTCTGTTTGAAAAGGCCAAATCAAATGTTATGGTTTTCATAGTATTGTGAGCATATTGCCATCATGAACTGGCTTGGGCAATTTAGATAGGGAGAACCATAACATTACATTTTTTTCTCAGGTCCTCTGGCTCAGTTGATGAATGGCAGTTGGGATATTAAAAAAATTATTATTATTTGCATCTATGAATAAGCAGTTTGGGGTAATTCACAGGCTTTTGCTTTCTAGCTGAAAACTTCAAAAATGGTGGGAGAAGTGCGCCATCAGGATGGTTCTTTCATCATTTTAATGCATATATTTGTTTTTGCCATCTTTTTCTTCTGTGGTAGTGTTGGCCTTAAAGATAGGCAGCTTGTGATGACTACAATCTGTGGTACAAACTTGACCAAAAAGTGGAGCTGAGGGTGGTCTCAGTCTTACACAACTTAACATCAGCTATGTTGTATTTGTCTAAAAATGCTTTCAGTGCTTTGCCTAGTTATATTTCTCTCTTCTGTCTTTCTCCATCCCCTCCCCTTACATTCCAGCATGACCCTCTCCTCCTCCCACCTGACAAAGCCAGCATTGTATCACAGATGCTATTTAATATGGAGTCCCTCTCTCAGTGTCCTTCATATGGGGCAATTCAGGGTTATCGTCCTCCCTTGTCCTTGGTAAACAGTATGTTTGCAGTAATGTCTTCAATAACATTTTAAATCAGATTAAAATGTTCCTCATGCATTCATATATACATGGCTTTTCAAAATACTGTATGCTTAATAATGTGCATCCCTTGTCCTTGGTTTGCATTGCTGTTGTGTGTTTGCATTTGTTTTGGTTAAAACCGCTAAAAGCCGATTAAAACGTGTCTGTGAGCCGCTTGTTAAACAGCACAAATATCTGTCACGCTCAAACTCTCTCACATCCCTACTGGCAGTTTTGCAGTCTTTTAGCAAAGTGCTAGATGACAGGAAAAAAAGTCCATTGTTTTTGCAGCTGACTCAAAGCTGGAGGAAATGTAAGTTGAATTTCTAGTGAGGGTGTGTGTGTCTGTGGAAAAGCCCAGATTACTTTAACTGCCACATGCAGGGGATCAACTCATGTTTGGTTTCCACAGGGCCGGATATGACAGCGAGACAAGGGGAGACAGTGAGCTAGTGGACGGGTTTACTAAAGCACACATATCTTCTTGTATGGTGAAATGAGCTGTGACTGCTGGAAAAGGAAAGAAAAGAGGAGATGGAGTTCGAGATAACAAAAGAAACAAACTATGTGTGTGTGTGTGTGTGTGTGTGTGTGTCTGTGTGTGTGCTTGTGTATTGGGGTATGGGGGGGGGGGGGGGGGGGGCAGGTAGACACAGATTAAAATGCAGACTAAAGAATTCAGATATGAGGAAAAAAGATTAATGGTGAAAAATCCCCAAGTTCCACCAGTGGCCTCCAAACATAATATGAGCCTATACAGCACATATAATTCAAGCAGTTACCTTCATAAATCAGCATTACATACAGTTTCCAAAAATCTTTGTTTTTCTTAAGCTATTGGTCACTTCTATGCTCTCCACACTGACTTCTGCTTTTCCTTTTTCCACCTGGCAGATACCCAGTGAAATAAAAAGCAATCATATAAAATATGTTTTCAGCGTTACGGTTGGCAACAGTATGTCAGAAGAATTGTATCCACCGGTTTTTTTGCATCACGATAGATAGATAGATAGATAGATAGATAGATAGATAGATAGATAGATAGATAGATAGATAGATAGATAGATAGATAGATAGATAGATAGATAGATAGATTGATTGATTTGTGGCCTTGCCATTATGTAGCCATAGGGCTTCAGAGCCCGTGTTGGGCTTCAATATCACTGCGTACTCTGCGGACTGATATTTGCAAAAAATCTTACAAAACGATATCTTATCATTTCAAATTTCTACAATGTTCCAGTTAGAGCTGCCATCAGCAGCAACGTTGGATCGTCGGTGGAATCACGAAAAGTACACCTACATTTTCACGTTGTACCTGCCCGCTAACAAACCAAAAGGTAATCTGCGTTTGATTTTGCCGAACAAAATCCTCAATTGAAGTCAGATAACGTTACAGCTTACTTTGAAAGTATTGCAGCGCTGTGAAGCAAAGCAAAAATAAACCTAATTTACAAGAACACATTTTGATAATTAACATACATTCTTCCACTTTTTAAATCCACAGCCTATAGGTACAAAAACTCACTCACCATTACTGAAGCGGGAATGGCCACTTCTGTCATTGTGCAGGAAAGGACGCAATTGCGAAACTGATCCAAGATCGAGAGGTATGCTGTTTGCACAAAACTCCCCCAAATAGAGTTTTTAGCTTATTTCTGCCTTTGCTGTAGCCGCAGCTTCTGTCTTGACGGGAGATACATTCCATGCACAGCACAGGCAACGTGCAGATCTCTAGGAAAGACTTTTGATCCCGGTTGTCACAATCACAAACACAAGCACACACTCCAAACACACACACACACACGCGTAAAAAAGGCCGACGGCTTTCCGACGGGCATAGGAATGCAGCAACAGCTGGAAGCAGAAGTGGATAAGGAACAAGGGGAGGGAGTCTCTCTCTCTCTCTCTCTCTCTCTCATTCACTCACTCACTCACTCACTCACACAAGCTGAGTTTAATGTGCAGGTGTTAACAGACTACAGAAAAGTACACTTGACCTTTCATCAAATGGTTCAAGCCTCTGACAAAGAGAGGGGAGTGAAGGATAAAAAGAAAAAGAGAGAGCGCATTATTTCAGCCTTGGCAGCTGATAAGGATATCTAATGATTTTACAACATGCATGCATGCAGTCTCATTCACTCCTAATACTGAGAGTTTGTCTCTATGAAGAAAAAAAAACTTGGGGGGATGTTAAACGTGGTAAATGGTTCATATATTAAAAAACATTTAGGCCGAACAATAAAGGAATATAATGATGTTTAGTGAATAACAAGCTTATTATATAAAGTCATATAGATATAGGGATTTATGTTAGGGTTGACCATGAATACCTGTCACTCATATAGTGTGACACTGTAAATATCCACACTCAAATCCACTACACAAGCAGATCCATCTTGCATAGAAAAGTGATAAAGAACACTGAAGGTTTTCTGGAGGTTAAATTCCTGTTGAGGCATATTTCTCAGCGAAGTAAAGCTATTGTGGCTTTTATTTCCATTATTAATTGCAACAATATAGTTGCATAACCATAAAAAAGCCCATGGCATACCTCATGGATGCAGGTGTAGTAAAGAAAGAAATGTGAACGCCTCTTGTGTGCGCTTAATGGCAAAGAGTCCTTCTTTCCTCTCTGACAAAATATTGCTCGTAGTTCTCTGTGTAAATCCACTTCTAGATAATCTTTATTATTTGATCTACATATCTGGAACTGCAAATGTCTTATAGGCTGCTGTTTGCATAAGCTGTGTGCACCACTTGTAAACTTCAGCTACATGTCCAGTCATGCAGCTCTCTGAAGACATCACGAGGCACAAGAAGATGCCATCAGTTCTCGATTACACAAAAACAGTTTTACTTGGCAGGATTCTCTGCATTCGTTACAGTTCATAACAATGATTGCATGAAGCAACAACAGGAATGATCCAGAGCCATAATAAAACCTAAGTCATGCAGAATTTTGCTGAGGACAGAATGCACGAGGTATTCTTTTGGTTAGAAAATGATAAATATAGAAGTGAAAATGGTCCTCTGGTTTAGACTAAGGTCAAGGAAAGTTTGCTGACACACACACGCACGCACACACAAAAAGTCCATGCTGACATAGGACATTCATGGATTCTAGATTATCTTATCTCTCAGGCACTGAGTGGACCCCTTAATGGATAAACAGGAAGAGAACTTGTGCACCCAGCGTGCTCCACTTTCTCCACTGCTTCCTAGCATTCCACAACACCTGGTATGTATGACACTCTAACTGGCCAAAAGCACACTAAAGAATCTAAAATATCAGGTTTACTTTACATTAAATTAAGTTCATGGACTTTTTAAAACTTTTGTTGGTACCAGCTAATGCATCCATCAGTCCTGAATGAGAAAGAATTTAAAAAGGGAACAGCTAAGACCTTATCTGGGTAATACTGCCTGAAAATTGCTATTCCTTTTAGCTTTCTTTCTTCTCAAGTATTTCCAGAAGCTCTTAAGTGATTATGTTTGCATGGTTGCCTAGAAGCAATGAAAGCTTCTAAGCTTTCCCAGTGATATCATCCCAGAGCATGTGGGTTTCAGAAGGCCACCAAATGTTAGACGGCATTCCCGAATGGATTCCACAATTCTCATGTGACCCCAGGAGGTGTACCAGGAGCACTGGAGCTCTTTGGAAAGTGATCACACTCTCCAAATTTTGACAAAACCTGAATCTGACTTTTTTTTAAAAGTCCGAGCTGTCAGCTGTCATTCAACCCGAACTTCTATAGGCATTAGATACAGTGTCAGATGCATTTTACGTGTGTTTTAGCACTCTAGTCCAGGGGTGTCCAGAGGCCTGAATCCACCTGGCAAAGACTCTGATCCGGCTTACTGGATGTCTTTGGAAAACGCAAAAGAGGGCCTAAACTTTTGGATTTGT
Source organism: Astatotilapia calliptera (assembly GCF_964374335.1). Lineage (NCBI taxonomy): Eukaryota > Metazoa > Chordata > Actinopteri > Cichliformes > Cichlidae > Astatotilapia > Astatotilapia calliptera. The sequence goes on along the minus strand of NC_137430.1, from coordinate 14,353,865 downwards.
AACTGTATATTTAGGAGTAACACCAAGGTAAAAGATAAGCAATTAAATGACAGAAAAGTACCAGGTTTTTCACCATTTACTATAGAAATGTCAGTTTGGAGATTTGGTTTTTAACAGTGGTTTCACAATTAAAAAAAAAAAACAATCTGTGAATTAATAAGAACTTTCTTTGTTATAACTACAGGACAGGATGGGCAATGAAATACCAGAATTTCTTTGGTAATATTTCTCATTTATTTCTCACAGTTAAGCTCAAAGAGTGATGCTGACAGATTTCTTTATCTTTAGCTGTCTTAATTGAAGCAATTTATGTTATATTAAGATATGTCAGAGATTAAATTTGTAGTTGAACCTCTGTGCACTGACAGAAAGGGGGTGTTTCACTGGTCTGGCCCACTGGAGATCAAAGTTGGCTGTAAGTGTCCTACGATGTGAAATTAGTTTGACATCCCTGCACTAGTCATAGCGGTTTTAAGGAGAAAATTAGCAAACAGGAGTGTATAAGGCTGGTTTTGGTTAAAACACTTCACACCACAGATGTACCAGAGATTTAATGAATGGAAACCCTGATTACTCATATGTGAAACCACTGCCTTGCACCAGTTTAACACACGTGCCTTGTAACCAGAGAAAATATTTTGGCAACTGAGGTAGATGAAGGAAGTTCTGAACCTGGTAAGAGAGAAATGACATGAGAACATGTGAAGTGGCAGAAATACCACTGCTTAAAGTGGCACAGTTGTAGAACTATCTCAGCTATGGTGCCCAACCAGTTTAGGGGAGCTCTGTGTCAGTATTGTCACCTTACTGGGTAGAGAGCAGCTTCAGAACAGCAGTCTTTATAAACGGCTGGACAGAAAAAGTTAATACTGCAGGATTTTATTAACATCTGAGTGATTACGCTTAGATCGTCTTCTCCTTTGAAACCTGGGAAGCCAACAGGGATACAGTTAAGTGAGAGACTAAGGGGAGAGCAAAAGACAGAACCAATCTAAACAACAGAGGAATGTTCTCAGCTCGAGCTGCTGCTCGAACTGCTGCTCCCTGCTCTCCCACTTGCCTACAATGGTATGTGTAATTACTCCACAATTAAAGTGCCTTTGCTCGTCTGTGTGTGGACCTCGCAGTGCCTGGTGACCACACTCAACCTTGTCAACAATGTGGCCTGGACACACCAGGCTATTTGACATAAGTGAGTCGGTGAGTGACAAAATGAGGACAGGGTTAAAAAGTAAAACAACATTTCCCTTTTAGATGATGATGCCGCTGCAGGAAAAGGCAGCTGTTCTGATCGCTCTCTTGCAACAGGTCCACCTGCTACAATTTTACAACTTCAGCTCTATTTGAACTAAATTCTTCCCTTTTGTTTCAGATCTTTCATGTCATCTACCTTCATTTAAAAGTCTATTTTTGTTACTCCTTCCTTTCTCTTTATATGACATTTCCTGTGCTGTCTCATTTTCTTCGCTTACTCTAGTCTGACCACAAGAATGCAGGGTGACTGTCGTTGCTCTAGTCCACGCATGCATAATAATCACTGGCCCTGACAGGCACACACACAGACTGTAAATCACACTGATGCACATGCACACTATCAAACAAGCAAAAACATTTAAGACCTCAACAGTTGGCATTTGGTTTCATCTTAAGCATAACAGTTTTTAAATGAACCCTCATCCACATGTTTGCATATACTGTACACAACCATATACTCTTCACTTCCTTTCCAACATACATTTATTGGGAGACTAGTTCTATTTCTGCACATTTAAGCACTGTAAGAGGAAACAGACCAAGGGGGAAAAATACGATAAACATAAAGATATATATAGCTATTTGTGTGTATTTGTATGTGTTTTGTGGGAACTGCGGCGCAATTTCCACCCATACTGGGCTTTTCCTATGCAGTCCTCCTAAAGGTGCCATAGTCTGCATTGCTTGTTAAATTCAGTAAGTAATGAGAGAGCAGCTGGCTTCTCTTTCATTAAAAAAAAAAAAAAAAAAAAAAAGGCATTGCTTAACATATAAATAAAAATACCAAGAAAAAAATTTAAGTATGTCTTTTTTTCCCTCAAGTTCATTTAATTACTGGAAAAAGACCAAGTCTACATTTAACAAGCCAACCCTAACTCACTGGTCCAGTTTCAACAGTCATTAGTATGTTGGAAATACAAATGAGTTCCATTGCAATCATATCAAGAATTTCTTTTCACACAGAGTTTATCTTGTAAACCAACAAAGAAGCTATCCTAATCCCTTGCGTGCAGTTCATACAATAGTGGCTAAAATGCCTACAGACAGCATTTTAACATGCAATTCTGTCTCTTATCTTAACTTACAAAGTCAGTAATTTCATAAGACCATTTAAAAATACAAATAAACCAAATTCACATCTGTAATATTGATAAACCATCCAAATGAACTTCCACATAAGCACCTGAGAGGTTAAAAGTCATATAATCATGCAAGGGAAAATGTACAGCAGCTACCAATCTGGTGACCTGCCTGGCAGTCCCATTTAGTAGCAAATATGAGATGTATTTCTAGCTTTCCCTCAAAAGGGAAAGCAGAAAAAGGAATCTGCAGATGCAGCCAGAACTCCAGCATGACACGACTCAGTCTGCCTTATGAAGATGGTAAAAAAATGCAGCTGGGCATGCCTGGTTTTCTCTCATCTGAGCTCTCACTTCTTTCCCTCTTTTGGACTGTCTTCATAGAACTGAGGCTAAGAAAGTCATCTACAACTTAAAATCAGACTGAAAGTTAGCTGACGAGCTCCTTAAAAATGGAAAGGCTTTATTTTAAAGGACCCAAGCTCATACAGAGTCCATCCCTGCACATCTTAATGCTGAGTGTCCTTAAGCAAATACACTGAAGCTCTACCAGCAGCACCAGAGCCGTTTGTGAACAATATAAAAAGAGAGGCAGGGAAAATTTGCCACTAGACTCAAAGCCACCATGTCAGTCTTCCTGGTATGAAAACGTGTGTCATCTTGGTTTGCGGTTCTGTTCAGACAACAGCAGGTTATTTAGCTTGATTACAATGTTGGCAAAATCAGTGAGGTCCACAAAGTCCGAGGTGATGATGTTGACTCCGTCCACCCCTGGCTTCTGAGCCTCAACCCAGGACATGATGGTTGGCAGGTTTCTAGAGCCAAAAAGGAAGAAAGTCTGTATCAGCAAGCAAAGCATTACGGCAATTATTGTTGCACCGAACATCCTGCTATTTAAATTTGAATCAAAACCAAAATCATGACCTTGCAAATACACACAAAAAATATCCACTGCCAAGGTTTTGTCTTTTAGTTTTATAGTTATGTCTACATCACTGTCAAAAATCTAATCAGTAGTTCCTTACTTAACTGTTTCTCTTTCTGCCAGATTTCATTAAGAGCTGTTGACTGACTTTTGAGATATGTCACAATGTGGGAGAAAGTGGACATATTGGAGAAAGAAAATTAAAGGGACGGACATTTTTGTCCATCTGTCAGGGAGAGAGTGCTTTGCCCCCATTCAGAATCAATGCTTTATATATTTTAGTTCCTGGCATAGACACATACACAGCGATGCTGTAGCCGTATCACTTCTAACACCCTCTGATTCTTCACTATGTTTCAGTCACCAGCAGAACAAAACCAGGAAGTCACATTGTTTATCCAGCAGTGATAAACAATCCCATTTCCTCGGAAGTGCAAAATTAGGCTACCTCCTGTCTCGCCGTAGTGTCTGTTCAGAAGTTTTATACCCTGATATTGGTGCCCAGTGGCAGATGTAAGGGCATAGAGAGTATAATACCCGTACATCAAGTCAAGACTTCCACTGATGATAAAAAAGCCAGATGACAGCAAACAAATAGTGAAAATCATATGCCTTTGCTTACGAAGAATACAATCTCTTAAGAGTTATGAAAAGTTTTGATTTATGCTTTGTGCACTGTTTTTTCCCCCGATTCAGTCAATATAATGATAGATGCAAAACATGTTCTTATAACTTACTGTGTTACAGGATGTGCTCTAAGATCTGCAGTGTTTCTTGCAATGTAGTTTTTCAATATTTTTAGAATTTCTTCTTTTTCTGGCCTTTTAAGGCATGTGCAAAGCCAGCGTTTGACTTTGTTCCATGCATTTCATTAGCACCATTAACTCTATGCTGTGGTGTGCTGGGGGAGCAGCACAGCAAAGAAGGACTCATGCAGGCTGGAGAAACTGATCAGGAAGGCTAGCTCTGTGGTCGGCATGAAGCTGGACACTCTGGTGACAGTGGCAGAGAAAAGGACATTAAAGAAACTGATGGACATTATGGACAATGCCAGACATCCTCTGCACACGGCCATTAACAACCAGAAGAGTCTGTTCAGTGACAGGTTGCTTCTCCCAAAGACAAGAACTAACAGACTTAAAAACTCCTTTGTCCCACACGCCATCAGACTGTTTAACTCCTCCCTGGAGGGGAGAGGGAGGGGAAACAGGAGGACAAAGGAGGGGGGAACAACTAAGCTGTAGTGCCTCTTCACCTCACTGTGCAATACCTTTTGTGCAATACTTTTGTAAATAGTCAACGGTGCAATAGACTCAATACTTGAAATGTGCAATTCACTTGTATTTTTATTTTTATTCCTATTTATTCTATTTATCCCCTTCGTATATTTTATTTATATTGTCTCTGTGTGTATATATATATATATATATATATGTATACATATATATGTATGTGTGTGTGTGTGTGTGTATATATATATATATTATTCTGTAACTCTGTAACTTCTGTCGGTGCTGTGCTTTTTTGGAAATCGAATTTCCCAGAGGAACCCACCCGAGGGATTAATAAAGTTCTATCTATCTATCTACTGACCTCTACTGGCCACAAACTATAATAAATCAATGAAGATGAGCAGTAGAGGAAGCAGTTATTCTTGAGATTTTTTTCAGAGTTGTTAGGTTAAAACTGTCATACAAATATGATCCATGATTCCCTCTACACCATCCAATCGCAGTCACGGACCTCTCCACCAGGTAGCTGCGCAGGCCCCAGAGCAACCCCTTAGCCACAGTGTTGACAGTGGGAGTGAGGATGGCCTGGGATACATGGAAGGAACCCTGCTTGTCTCTTTCCTTCAGCGTAGTTTCCAGGAACTAGAAGGCAGAAATTTGAATGAATAAATCTCATGTGAAGAGAATGCATTTAAATATCTTTAGTTAGAAAAAGAACAAAATGGAGACCGCAAGAGATAAAACACGATTATTATTTTCTAACCTCTATGAGCTTGATGGGCTCAGTGGTGTTTGCCCAGGGAGCAGGGATCTTGTTGCCAGGCCACATGACAGGAACGCCTTGGGCTGAAGGATGATGGTAGAACACAATCACCTGTCAAGAGAAAAAATAAATAAAAGTTGGTGATCAGATGTCTGCAGACAAAAAGACTTCAGGCGAGTTCTGTGATCCATTTTGCAGTGCAAAACATAAAGTACAAAAAAAATATACCCCCCCCCCCCCAAACCAATGACCCTAGCATGGTGAAACACCTGACCTCAAAGTTAGTGAATGATTACAGATAACTGAGCATTCATGGTGGTATCTGCATGTTTCACCCTTACTGGAGATTTAATATTCAGCAGGAAATCTATGTTGTAGCTACGTCATAACCACAAACCCCTCTGAAGCCCTATGCCATGGCCTATGAGGTAACCTCTGCACCTCCCTAGAAACATAAGTACACGTTGGGTCAACACAGTCCACAACTACGACCACAACAATGAGCTGGGAGTGAGCAGGTAAAAAAGTCCCAGCATTTTGGGGGTTTTGTTTCTATCAGCCGTATTCAAAACACTGGGACAGGACCACAAGGTAACACAATTCACCAAACACAAGCACAAACACCAGCAACGATGTGCGCCACTGATGTGTCTACAAAGAGTCCTCGCAGAAGTCTAAATCTGGGCTTATGTGTAACTGGAAAAATATCTGACCAGAACAGTCTTCATCCACAGTGACAGAAGAAAAGTCAGAAGAAGTTTGAGTTGTGGGTTTCTCATAATGCCAAAAAAGAGTGAGGAGGAAAGCTGCCCTTTTCACCTACAAACTGTGCACTTTGTGCTCTACTCTCACTGTCTGCCCTGCACTTCATCTCCTTGTTCTTTGCCAACTAAGCCAGTTACAGATTAGGGTCATGGGAACAGGAATGATAGTATCTGAACATAAACATGCACTGACTGTAGTAATGTAATGCAGACGCAGAAGTACTCACACCTTAGCTGGAGGTAAGAATATGAAAGAGTAATATCGGAGACGCCAAAAGACAAAGAAAAATTGAAACGTTTTTAGCTACAAAAATCTGGAAGGATAAATGTAGGTTAGTTTATGAAACAAGTGCTAATAGGATGATACTTGCCACTAATTCTTGCCCTGGAAAATCACAGTTGGAAGGGATTACCTGTGCACAGAGGTCACGCTAACACACCGCTACACGAACACCTGTCTACTCCTTTTACTTGTAGGTGTACACCACATTTCAAAGGTTTGTGGAAGTCACTTAATATGTGCTTTTTATAAATATCAAACTGATTAGAGATAGGGGACCCTGGTGGTTAGCACTGTTGCCTCACACCAAGAAGCTCCTGTTCAAATCCAGCATCTGGTCACAAACTTTGGAGTTTTTATGCTCTCACCATGTCTGAGTGGGTTCTCTCCAGTTAGTGGGTTTAGGTTAATTGGTAACTCTAAATTACACATACCCACCTCTCTGTGATAGTTATGCAACAGTTCCAACCAGGGTGTACCCCTGTTGGAGTCAGAACAACATGTGTGCTTATTACTTGGAGCATCTCACCATGAGTCCAAGTTTTGAGGAAATGGATCAAAAATATGAAAATCTGTGAAATGTGGTAAAAGTGAAGGTGCTGGAGGACTGCTTGGAGTCACGTGACTTAAGGAGATCATGAAAAAAGAAAAACTATCACTCCATTTTGCAATACCTTGCCATAGCCTGTGACACCACGTACTTGGAACCACTTTCCTCCTCCAAAAGGCCAATGACCCAGACATAACTCCAAATTGCAAGAACTATTTAAGGAATAAGTTAGCTGACTGTCTGCACAGTGAATGAATCTCAGCCCTGCTGAGCTGTCATGGGTGCAGCTTAACACTATAGCCAAAAGAAAAGTACATGAAACCAGTCCCACTAGTGGCAGCACCCTAATAAGGTGTAGGCTGAAATGTTCCCAGATGACTTCTGTGAAGGCCAAAAGCCTGCAAGGCTATGATTTCTAAAGATGGGAGATTATTGGAAAAAGCAAAGCTGAGTTTTTTGTTTTTTAAATTGTTGTGACTTATTTCTGTTCACTCTGCCACTCATATAATGAATACAAGTATGATATTTCATGAAAACATTTGACAGATACATTTACCTGTTGCTACATACAACAAGCACACAAACATTTTTGCAATAAAGGCCGTCAGTACTGATGCAGTCTGATCGCACCTGGTATTTCTTCTCCCAGAGATAGTCCAGAGTGACGTTCTCCACCGCACAGTTATTGCACAGTTTGCTGCCAAATACTTCTTGGAGCATGCTGATGAGGTAAACGTGGTGCTCTGCCTCCATTGCATAGTAATGGTTAAAGTCCAGGAACACCACCTACATAAATTAAACATCAAACATAATCAGTTAGTAGTGTAAATGTAGCTCATTTATTTACATGTTTTATGTTTAGAAATTTTTAAAATGTGCTTCTCACCTCTTTCCTGTGTCTGCCCAGGAAGGAGCTGATTTCTAACAGGCCATCCCTCACCTTTGTGAGAAAACAGGGTGAAGAGCCAGAGATCAGGATACAAATTTACAAATCTTAAAGTCTCTCAGTCATGAACTGATGCAGAAAGGCTACTGTTCTTTTTAAAAGTCAGCATATTAGAACGCCAAAGAGCAGCTTAAATATTTTAGTGAGTGCGGCACTGCAAAACTCCACCAAAATATTTCACAAAATAAAGGTTAATAGAGTCAAATATCAACCTGTATACAGTTACAGCTGCTAATGCCACTGACATCAGAAAATCTTGAATATGCATTTCTTTATTAAATATTCTTCAGTCACATGGTCAAGTTATGACAGAATCTTTGTAATCAAAGAGTTCCTCGTGTAGGGAAAAGAATCACCCATCTTTATAGCTAAACGTTACCCTCTGATCCTTGCTTAAGGTCATCTCTGCCCACTATTAGCAACATCAACTGCAACACAGTACTAGAAGAAAACAGTTACTGTTCATACTGGGAGAAAATGAAAGCTTGTATTCAAATGTCATTTTAGCATTCTAGGACTGGAGCTGGCACAAAAGCATTCAGCACAGAAGGAAAATATCAGATTGTGACAGATTAAAATGAAAAATGTAACACATAAAAGTAAATGAGGGAGACCAGCTCAACAGTCACAATAACAACCCAAAACGGCAGTAAAAGTTTACTCCTCCGCTCACCTTGTGTCCAAAGAGGCCATGAATGAAGTAGATTTCATTTCCAAGCTCGCCTGGTTTTGCGGACACCCTGAGGTCAAAGTAGCGAATTCCTGCATCCAGCTGCTCCTTAAAAGTCAGGTTCTGGCGACACAGACCACATCACATTATACATAATAAGAAGCTGAGAAACACAGACACTAGACTGTAAAACACAGATCTGAAAAATGTACCATTTAGGCTAATTTGTGTGTGTGTGTGTGTGTGTGTGTGTGTGTGTGTGTGTGTGTGTGTGTGTGTGTGTGTGTGTGTGTGTGTGTGTGTGTGTGTATTGCAGTGATTTTGAGTCCAGTACCTGTGTCATGGACCACCTCACCATGACTTTCTTGGCTAAGACACTGAACATGGTAGCCAGATACTTAACATAAACCTTTTGATCGGGGCCCACAGGAGCATGCACATCCACCCAAAAAGTGAAAGAGTCGTGAGAGCCTGGAAAAAAGAGGGAGAGCTGCTGCTGGTGATGGAAAATTAAAAATTGAAATCGAAATCAAACAAGAAATCAAGGTGAAAAAAGAGAGGATTCCGTCTGCATCAGTAGGTGATGAAGGAATCAGCAGTGTTCCTCCCCCTGTTATGCTGGGCGTGAGGGTGGGGTTAGGTCTATTTTTAGTCAACATTACCACAGTACATTTTCCTTCTTCCGTTGACTAAATATCTTTACGCTTTGTGGACTCACCTGGCACCGCTAGATGTTTGAGGGGCATGGCACTGAGCTTGGAGGGGAGCGAACCCATCCAGTCGGCATGGACATTGCCGATCCCCGCAGGTCTGGTCTTCATTTCGGGAGCCGCCTGTCAGCAATAACTCCCTCAAGAGACTGCTCTCTGGTACTGATGCACTCCTGGTGAAGGATTTCCATGCGCTCCCACCATGTAAAATCTACCATAGGTCATCTTGGACTGTCACGATCGATTTTGCGCTGCTTCGATACGCATGATTTCAAGTCCAACCGGTTTCGTTGCCAAGTATCTGGGAGGAAAACTGCACCTCGTTGTTGTCGGTTGGACTCCAACCGGCAAACCGGCATGCCTTGACAAAGCCAGCGGGCAGCTAACGATCGCCGCAATCCTCTTAGGGTGAAATCCCTCCTCCCCTCCCGGCAGGTTGAACACACTACCGCACTAGGCAAACCATGACATTTAGGACGGGTAGAATGCCACTAAGGCACTAATTAGCTCACTGATCACGTGACTGACCAGGTGACAAATTACATAAGTAACACTTGTAGTCTACTTCAATATTAAAAACCATTGTATTAATTTTTTTGTACGGATGAACTTGTTATGTAATTTGTTTTTTATTATTAGAATATTATTTCCTACACAATAAACACTGAATAAACATTTTTAAACAACCGGTGACATTTTTGTTCCGCTAATGTGAGCTGTAGGCTATGTACATGCCATACGAAGTAGATTTGTACTATCTATGTACACTATGTATCTATGTCACTCTACAATTATACAGCGTCATCTACTGGTGCAGTCCTCGAATTGCGACCAAGTCGTGTTTTTTTCTCCTTATTCGAAAGAACATTCGTGTTTTGAAAAAGTAGAATAAAATAAAGAAATAAATAATAAAAATCTTGCGTATAGCTCTCACTTTAGTTATCTATTTGTAATTCAAAATATTTTACATTAAAAAGAGTCCACATTGAACAGGCATCCCTAAGTTACGCTAGAAATGTTAGCCTATTTGAATACAGGCTATTAACGCCATACCTCTCAAAGGACAACAAAGACCATAAAGCATTGCGGGCGCCGTCTCCACACTTGGTAGCTACAAGAAGCGTCGCGGTTGTGTGTACGTTTCCATGGGGAGAAATCACGCTCACACGCACGCGCTCACCTTGTAAGAGCTTCGTTCGTTTTATCTGAAGCTATCAGCAGGACAGCAGCCGAGGAAGGGACTAACGACCCTACATGGTGAGTTTAAAAGTGAGGGGAAAAAAGAAGAAGGGACACACAAGAAAGAGTCTGCACTAAATGGTCGAGGAACTGTACTGTTAAGTCTGATATGTCAGCAACAAATGCCAACTCACCTTCTTTTCCCGATAAAATAGCCTGCTTAATATTTTTACATTAAGCAGTCTTAGCTTATAGCTTTAGCTTTAGAGTAAAGGTAGTTGATTCGTTTCATGGAAAGACTGCTGGGGTTGAATGCGTGTGATAGCTGTTAGTTAACCAAAAGTTAAGAATTATGTGAGTAGAAGTATTGGTTTCTTTAACACTGCCTGTAGACGTGAGTTTTTAATATCGTCGACCTTGATTAGCTTTCTAATGTCACGTGGCCTGGATACATCTTAATTCCCTTTAAATCCCTTCACAACAGATCGCCATATGCGACTGAACCCTCCCCTTGTTTTGTTGCTTATTTTTACTCAGTGACAAAATGTGACATTACAGTGTCACATTTTGAAGGTCTTAGTTGTATCATATATTAATATTTTTTGTAATGATTAATATGTTACACTGGTTGCATAATGACTCCTTGAGGAAAAGTCAAATGGCCAGAGCAATTGTTTTCCAGTGTAATTAATTAGGGAGTCCCTATCGCACTAGCTATATAAAACCCTGTGTGCTTATCTCACAGCTTATTTTAAACATTCAAGCCACATTCTACAGAAAACATGTGTGATTATGATCCAGCTGCGCAAACTTGCAACCTACAAAAGAAGATAGCTGTGCGTTATTTCCGAGAAGAACACGCAGTTTGTTAGTTTCATTAAAGTACGCTGCTTAGCACACCTATTAGACCACCACCTGCTAATTTCTAAAATGGTTTTTTATGTTTCTATAATGGTTAATCCACTATTACAGAAACATCATTAAACCACACACACTTTAATTAAAATTATCATTTTAATTCTAAATTATAATGATTGTCATTATTCATTCATTTTCAATTTACTGTTTTACAGAAAAACAGGGTGAAATAGCAAAGCACATTATTATTTTTTGAGTAAGATGCCATTTACAATTACAGTTATTTACTTGCATTCATGAAGAGAAAAATTTGTTTTTAGCTTTTGTGTTATGTATGATTAATCTCTGACTTCTCAGAGAAGTCCAGTATGCAGCTAAAATATGTTATATGTTATTTGCCTAATAAATAACAATTTTATTTTTAGGTTTTGGACAGATTTCTAAAATATTTTTGTGTTTACTTTGTTTTCTTGATGAAATGACAGGTCGTCTAATAAATTTGTTAGGCACTGTATATTAGTTGTAATTGTAAGTTTTTTGGGAGGTCTATAAGGCTGAATGTACATCAGGCCAGTGATTACGATGGCCTGTGGCGTCATTCAAATCCTCTTGCCAGGCAGGGTGCTTGGGCAAGGTAGTGGATACCGATAAGCATGATGGTGATGTAACATCCTATTTACATCCCTGTTGGCCTAATCTGACTAGGGTTGGCTTTGTCATCTCCCTTGGGTGGTCATGTTGAAGCCTCTAGTGTGACACACACCTAATCCTACCACTGAGGGAAAAACAAGAAGTGGTCTTAGCATGTCTTTGTTTTCGCATTGTTTAAAAATCCTGGCCGACAAGAGTTTTTTGGCATGCTATTGGATTTATGTGATCTTTTATGTTTGCGGTTGTATTTATTGCTGACAATTTTTCATGTTTTTCTGTCTCTTGGCTGTTAGTTCAACTGCGTGACCGAGATCCCTACCTTTTTACATGGATCAGTTACTGCAAAATGAGCTTTATTAAACTCCCAGGATTGGCTGACAAAGACAAACATTGGCCAAACTACGATCTTTTCTTTTGGGAAAAAAGAAGTGAATTCTGGCTGATGAAACAAAGACTGAACAATACTTGAAGGAAGAAGGAGGATATTTGATTGATGAATCGGCTGTGTTTTTCTACAGCCCATCTCACACAATAATAAAGTTAGCTGATAAAGAGGCTGATGAAACTGTTTTGAGTAATGATGAATCGCTACACCACCCTGAAGCAGCTGGGTGATGGCACCTATGGCAGTGTGATGATGGGAAGAAGCAATGAGTCTGGAGAGCTTGTAGCCATCAAAAGGTGAGGATGTTGCTCATTCTTTAATTTTTTGGTTGTCTCTCCCTATTCAGCCTTTATAACATATTAATATTATGAGATTTATTGTTGTGGTGTCATGCAGCCCTATATTATGTACATATTTGATCAGCAATGAGTCTTAATAATGTCAAAATAAAATCACAATCTTGTTTGCACTATAGTAGATATATAACTAATGCTAACGTAGATCCCCTATTGCTACCAAAGAGCCTTTATACTCACAAAACATAGTGAAAAATCACATTTCTATCAAGTGTTTGTGTATCTGTTAAAGTTTTTACATGTAGATGTTGATTTTTTATTACATTTTTTTTCAAATTTGTGATGCAGAAAGAAATGGTTCCCTTTGAAATCAAAATATGACTGTTTTCATTTTACATCACAGCCTTTTTCTTTGTTGTTCTCTTTAATGTTTGTTGTGACACTACGAAACAGATGTGCTGTAAAGTTAGAAACCCCTGACCTGCCATCACCAGGACAAACAAACTACATTGCTTTGTTTCAGCAACATAGCAGCAGTGTTCAATAATAGATGCGAAACTGGGGACGTGCGTCCACTGGTTGATCATTTGGTTACCATGCAAGACAATACATGTGGTGACGGTGAAAGAGAGTGAAAGTAGAGGGGTGTGTCAGGTTGCTGACATTGTGGATAGATATCGGCTCATTCTGTAACTCTTATGTAATTCCAGAAGAAAGGACAAGTAATGTTGATCAGAGAACCCAAGCGTATAACAGGAGGTGTGTTGTTTTAAACAAACACACATTGGATAACAGTGAAAAAGCAGAGTAGGTCATCAGAATCAGAATATGTTTTCATTTTAATTTAAGTACAGAAAAATCTTGATTAGAATATTTATCACATTACATTCATCACTTTTCCAAGTTACTGATGGAGATGCACAGAGGAGTCTTGTAAATGCTGTAATAAGTAATAATAATGTTTATTAATAGATATGGCCTGAAAAGATTACATATGTGATGATCTGATAATAAGATGTATACATTCCTTAATGGTCTTCCATAGAATGAAGAGGAAGTTTTATTCATGGGAGGAATGTATGAACCTAAGAGAAGTAAAGGTAAGCATGGTAATATTAATACACCTGTTTGAAGTACCTTATAACAGCATTACTCGCAGACCACTGTTGCATAGATTGACCAATAGATAGATATGTTCACGCAAATGTAAATTGTCAAAATGTATAAGAGTACAATGGAAAATTAAAAGGTGGCATTCCACTACTACATTGTTAATGCATTAAGAAAATCATTGATTGAATGCACTCACTGGTCACTTGAGGTATAGCGCCTTCAAAAAAGTGCTAGAAGCATTCCTCAGAGATTTTGGTCCATATTGACATGATAGTGTCACAGATCATGCAGTCTGGCTTTTCACATATGACCAATAATTCCCAGAGAACTGCCAAATATTTCCTCTTTCTGACCTTTCTCTGTAAACTCTGTAGATGGCTATATGGGAAACCCCCCGGAGATGAACACTTTCTGAAATACTCAGATCAATCCATCTGGCACCAACAACCATGCCACGTTCAAAGTCACTTAAATCACCTTTCTTCCCCATTCTGATGCTCAGTCTGAACTTCAGCATTGAGTTCCTGCTATGGGACTGGCTGATTAGGTATTTGTGTTAACTATAGGCTGAACAAGTTTACCTTATAAAGTGAGCTGTGTTGAGTATAAATCAACAGCTAATAGAAGCCAGGGCTTACACACTTAAATGAAGCCAAGGAAGAGCAATTCTTGTTATAACCATGCACCAGTGGAAGTTGCTACACTTCATCAATTAGTACATTAACTATTTTGATATCTGTATTAAAAGTGTTCTTGTTATATACGAAAATTTTCGCATTACATGAGACAGTTTTTCTTATCTTTCCAAACATGCGTCACCCCAGTCGCTGAAGAAGCTGAACCACGCGAACGTGGTGAAACTAAAAGAGGTTATTAGAGAGAATGACCATCTTTACTTTGTCTTTGAGTACATGAAGGAGAACTTGTACCAGCTTATGAAGGACAGGTAAGAAAAGAAAAATCATGTTTCACAATACAAATGTTTGAAGAATTTGTTTAACACAGTTGTGTAGTGTCATTGCCAATTGGCCCACACACTGATTAACACCAGATTGATCTGATAGGCTCTAATGGTTGTTATTTAAGTCTGTCAATATCATCCTCTAAAAGCTTTGCAAGTCCTCTATATCAGGCTCTCTCTTGCAAACAGCTGCCACCTTCTCTGGGAGATGCCCTGATGTTTTTGCTAGTGTGAAAACCTCCTACAGTGCAAACTTGAGGTTTTTTATTTGCAAAAGCAAATAAGTCAAAAAGACATTTAATGTTTTAAAGCTGCTCAGATTTGTGGTCAAATATATTTATTTTACCGATTACTGTATAATGTAAGAAAGAATGGTGTTAATGTTATGTTGCTTTCATTAACTGGCTCATGGGAGGTATATCGATTTTATGTTTACAGAAAAAAATTGTTCCCTGAGTCAGTGATAAGAAACATAAGCTTTCAGATTTTGCAAGGCCTGTCGTTTATTCACAAACATGGTAGGTGTACTGTGTTTTCTTCATGACCTGAAAGCGTACGAGAGTGTGGGTTCATACTGCAAGATTCACTGACCATTTCAACTGTCAAAGGCATGTCAATATTTAAGAATCTCGCAAGCAAACAAGGCCATCATACATTAAATTATTTCAATCAACGATCAAAAACTCTTGTAGTATGTGAACCCTCCATAAATGCCTTGCTTCAACACTTGTTTTACTTACTGGTCTGTATCACTGCTGTGTAAAGAATGGATGTATGGATGACTTATTCTATGCATGCACACTAAAAAGCACTCTAAACATTTGACTCTGATTTTTTTTAATCAGGCATGGTGTGATCAGCTAAACAAAAGAAAAAGACCCTGGTCATACAAACCTTTGCATGTTTTAATGTGCACATGTGCTTCCATATATCCAAAATGCAGACTTTTCCACTTTTCTTTCTCTTAACACTTTGATTTCTCTTCTCTTCCATCTTTCCTTCCTTTTCTATCTGTTTGCTGTTAGAGAGAATAAAATGTTCTCAGAGAATGAAATTAGAAACATCATGTTTCAAGTGCTGTCTGGGTTGACTTTTGTACATAAACATGGTAAGAAGCTTTCCTTGGTCATCCTTTTACTCATTCAACAGTAGATTAACCTGTAGTTTGTCAGTTTGGGTGTATATGATATTTAAAAAGTCTTGTGGCCCTTGGGTAGACCAAAAGTATTATATTGCACATGCATGTGTGTGTGCTATGTTCTCTATTGCTAAAAGGTATGTCCTTGTATTTTCTTAGTTGTTTTCTGTAGCAGCGCAGTCCAAAATGTATTTTATTATGACATCAAACTTTATAACTCCTTCAGCTACACTCGATTAATCAAGAGTCATTTGGTTTTGTTTTACTTAAATGGGTGTCAGTGTAAATCACATTTGGATTATATGCCATTGTTGCTACTGCATTTAAAATCTTCCATCATAGGAAAATATTTTGCATCAGCAGAGTACATTTTTAGTAACATGACATGGACTGCCTTTTTTTTCAACATCTGCACGAGTAATTTTAATATTTAATGTTACTCCAAATTACACTGTTATTGTGTGACAGCTGCCGTACTGAAGCACTGTAGCCCTGGTACTTGTATATTTAAAATGATGATGTTGAAATACATTGAGCTCTGAATACAAATGCCTGTTAATGTTACAGGTGAGGCAAACATTCACCCATTCACAAGTAGTTCTGTCTGAATTATGAATAACATTTTTATGTATTAGATTTAGAATACCAGGAAATAGTGCCAGTCTGTTGTCATGATTTGAGTGGAGTCTATTAATGTAGCTAAAAGTTTGATATAAACCTTTGTACAGGTTTCTTCCATCGAGACATGAAGCCAGAGAATTTGTTGTGCATGGGTCCAGAACTGGTCAAAATAGCAGATTTTGGACTGGCCAGAGAGATCCGCTCCAAACCTCCCTACACAGACTATGTATCAACAAGATGGTGAGAGGAATTTCCACACAGTGGTACACTTTTAAGATAGAAAAGAAAGCACTGGTTAGAGTGAGCTAAGCTAAAGTTAACATGATGGTTTTTATGCTTTTTTCATTGGACCATATGGCCATGTATTTTTACACTGACTTTTACAAGCTGTTTATCTAACTGCTCTTGACTGTCTGTCAAGGTACCGAGCTCCGGAGGTCCTGCTCAGGTCATCTACCTACAGCTCTCCCATTGACTTGTGGGCTGTGGGCTGCATCATGGCCGAATTGTACACACTCAGACCTCTTTTCCCTGGGAACAGTGAAGTAGACGAGATATTTAAGATCTGCCAAGTCCTGGGCACCGTCAAAAAGGTGAGACCAAGGTGAAAGGAGAGAGGTGAGAATGCTTGAGCTCAGTCGGTGAGCTTATTTCATGTGTTCAATCATTAATACTCTAAACTTATCAAGTGCTGAATTTAACTGAAACATTATTCCTAAAGATGAAATATCTATACTTAGTGTAGTTAAATCACATTAGAATAAATAATATGCAAGCCTACTTAGTTCTCTAAGGTCTAAAGAGTTTTAAGTGTGGTTCATGCTGAACAAATTGACACTTGATTAAAAAGGCTTTCCAACACCATCACTATTAACTCTGTTTGCAACCTGCTATAACCTGGCCAGGAGATTAGTCTGTGACATCAGCCACAATTCACAATACGGTTCAGTTTTATTTACGTGGTGTTGGCTCATAACAGCCGCCACCTCTAGGTATCTGACGAGGTAAAAACCTTGCCTCAGACTTTTGCTATTTTAAACTATTAACATTTAAAAAGACAAAATAAAAATGTCCAGAACAACCTTTACACAGCTGAATAATGATAATATGTAATCAACTGATTGTGTCCTCCATTAGACCGACTGGCCAGAAGGTCACCAGCTAGCAACTGCCATGAACTTTCGATTTCCTCAATGTGTGCCGACCCACCTGAAGACCCTTATTCCAAATGCCAGCAATGAGGCTATTACCCTGATGAAGGACCTGCTGCACTGGGACCCCAAAAAAAGGCCCACTGCTGCACAGGTAGGCATGTAAAGTCTTACTCCAGGCTTAATTTGTTCTCTTTAACAAAGACCCTTTTTAGCCTGTTGTTTAAAATTAATCTGTAACCTGTTCTCAAAGAAGCAGTTTCCATTGCAGTCAACACTCATCACTTCATGCAGATTATCTGTATTTTCACTGCAGGGATTTCACTGTTAATCCTAAACATTTTAAATAGTCTCTAAGCCATACTTCATTCTCAGTTCTGCTGCAAAACATTTTTCCTCTCTGCATATGTGCATACACATTATGAACATTATATGCCCATCATATTGTTGACTGTAATTTACACTCCAGAGAGAAAGTTAGGCCTAACACCGTTAGAGGGAGTGACAAAGCTTTTCCATTTCTACCTAAACAGCTCCCAGGTGGGTGGTTCTGTTCAGATGCACAGATGCACATCTAATTTTAGCTCATTCAGCTCTTGTCTGATTCAGATGGTGGAAAACTGTAATTGCTGAATAAAATACACCCTATGGTACACAGGGGTGTTTCTAAAATGCCCTGGGATTTAGGTTTGGTGTGCATGTTTTCTGTATTGTGCATGAAAACCATCCCTGCAAGTTTAAATGACTCAAGTTACACAATGATGTGCTTTATTTTGTTGTTTTTTTAAGTACAGACTGTGTATTATTCTTGTTTCTAGGGATATTCTTTCAGTGTAATTGAATATCCTCAGATTATTCAGAATAATAATCTGTGTTCCTTCCTCTCCTTTGCTAGGCCTTGCGCTATCCTTACTTCCAGGTGGGTCAGGTCTTGGGGCCACGCCCTCAGAGCCAGGAGGTCAAGAAAGTCCAGAACAGGCCGCTTGCTCAAAAACAGGCCTCTGAGTACAAAGTTGAACTGCAGCAGTCTTCCTCTGAGTCTAAAGCCTCCACAACCTCCTCCAGAAACCATCAACAGCCTCTGCAGCAGATCCCCTTACCCCAGGCTGAGAGTAAACCTGGAGGCCTCAGCCATTCAGTGAGTAGCTTTATTAAGTCAGATTAAATACTTGCAAAAAAAAGTTTTTAAAATAAAGTAGTCAGTTTGGAATAAGTGAGTACTCTGAAAGAGCAGAAGTTCTGGTGCAGATGCAGAGGTTGAAAGTAGAACTTAATTCAGCAAGACTCATTGCCCAAACGTGACATTACTATGTTGTGCAGAAGGCGCTGGGCAGTGAGAACAATGCTGGTGGCGTCGGGATGGGTGTGCTGAAGAGCGGTCGCCGTCGCTGGGGCCAGACAGTGGCCAAGACCTCAGACAGCTGGGAGGAATCTGATCGTTCAGAAACATCTGCCTCCAACTCCAAGAAACCCAGCCTGGTGAATACAGAGGAGGAGAAGAGCCCCAAGGACCAATGTCCACCGTAAGCTTAAGAAGAGTGGAAACTTTGCTTGGTGAAGCATTTGCTATGCTATGTGCTGCTATACTATGTGCTTCAGTTTATAAATTACAGTATATATGTAAATAAATATGCAATATTGAATACATTTCATATTTATCATACATTCCACAACATCCACATTTATATTCAGAACTTACTGTAATGCCTTGTTTTCAGACACCAGGAGCAGAAACCTCTATACTCCTTCAGTACCGTTACCAAGCTACCAAACAATGTAAAGACTGGCCAAATGGACTCTAATCTTCCAGGATCTGCGGCCCGCCAACACTATCTCAGCCAGTCTAGATACTTGCCTGGTAAGACTAATATGTAGTCTTATCTGTATTGTTTAAAATAGGTCATTGCTTCTCTGGTTACAAATAAATAAATAAAAGTTTTCATTTTTTTTATCGTGGTTTGAATTATTATTATAAAATCCAATTGCTTGCATTTTAATCAGTTTTGTGAAAATAGCACTTTCTGAGGGCTAAATTTTTAATCTTGTAATTTTGTTGGCTTTAAGGCTTGATCAGCAAGAATCAGACCTCCTCTGGAGAAAAGGAGCTGACTGGCATGACACTGCGGGACCTGTGGGAGAACTCCTCAAACACTGTAAATAAACCACTTGGTCCTATTGGGGGAGGATTATCTGTCACCAGAGCCAATGCAGGTAAAGACTGATGATGTCTAATGCAGCAGTGTTAAGAGGTTTGGCATAGTGCACAGTGGACGGGACTCAAGTTTCCAGATTTCAGTAACACATTGAAGCAGCCCGACAGTGTGTAAATTTTTTTGTAATGTACGAAGGCAGAAAAATACAAACACATACAAAAAATATAATATTCAAGCATTGGGTTTGACAACAGACAACAAACCTGCTCACTCAGTGGATTAAATAATGACTACACCATGACTTGCTCTGGAAACCTGGCGGCTGTCAAATTCACCTTGTGTTACATAATACGACGGTGTCCTCTTTCTTATACTAAGGTTCTAAGTGCTGCTGATGAAGCTAATATCACCTGGTCATTAGTTATGATAAAGAGTTAGTGAGCCTAGGCATGTGCGACTTTGGAGACCTAGGACACCATAAATCAATTGTCATGTAGGCAGGCACACAGTATGCGTCCCTCGTCTTCTCTCTCTGCTGCTGTCTCTTCCTGTTACCTCGTCTCTACCTCTCCATTGCTTATTCATGAGATTAAGACTGTAGGTATAAGATCAAGTGTTCCCTAAATGGCCTGCAGCTGTAGACCCCTCCCCCATCCATTCTCCCAGCACTGTTTGTTTTAGTGCTGCTCGCCTGTTCTGCATGAAAATGTGTTATTTAGCATGAAAAGTTTTTTTTCTTTTTTTTTCTTTTGAAAAAGCAAAAATGCTTTCAGTTTCCCTTCTTCGCCTTTACTTTATTGTTTGTCTTTTCTCCTTTCTCTCTGATCCCATGCATCTCCTCCAACTCTACTTTTTTTGGGCCATGTGATTAGAAGATACTGCTGCAAAGTGTTTGGATAGCCCACCAGACAAAACTGTGGTCAAAGAAAGAATACTGCAGAAAATTGATCTCTCCAAAGGTATTTAAGTGAGACTGGGTTTTTTGTTGTTGTTTTGTTTTCATTTGATTTTTTTTTTTGCTGTATTTCGCAGCCTTATTAGTTATTTGGAGTGCAACCTTTCTGAAGGCGGTATATAGAATAGCTTGAGGATAAAATCAAATAAACCAACAACCAGGGTGGTGGCTGATGCTGTAGCAAGTTTCAGATATTCAAACAGCCACTTTGCATGTGAAAGAAACCGGCCTCTTAAAGCTCTGCGTGAAACTAGGGTGTAAACATGCAGGTTAACATGAGAACGAAGAACTCCAGTTGCTTAACAGAAGATAAATGATACTACAACCACAACATCTTAAGGGAACAATGAAGCTTTTGAGTAATTATGGAGATAAAAATCTCTGACTGGTGGTGGAGAGACTCGATGGTGTTCTTTGAAATGTTGAATGACAATCAATCGACCCTATTCCTCCGCTTGTGCCCCTCGTGGGTATGCGGTGGTTCCAGTATGTCACGGGTGTTCACACATAAAGTTAGTGGTCGTAAAGCCACCTGTGAGAAGATCTGTGTTTTCAAGATCAGTTTTTTGTGTTTTTTTTAAAAATGTTGCATTTTAGCAAATAAATACTGGTTTAATAAATGCTGGTTGGACATCTGGGTTGTGCAATAATAAGAAATTTCAGACCTTTGGTTGAATTCTGTATTTATTTTCTTAAAGGGAACTTTGTGAGCACCAAGTACAACCTCTCTGGTGGTTACATCTCTTCATTTCAAAAGAAAGAGGTTGGCTCAGTGGGACAGAGACTCCAGCTTGCCCCCTTGGCTGGCCAGCATGCAAGTAAATAACTCTTTTTTTTCTATATAAACCCAACAAAATAACTTGTGAGACCTTTAGCCAGGTACTTTTAATCATTTATGTTGCTCTGAGAGAACAAAAAATCACTCTTTCCCACGTGTCTGAGAGGTTGCTCTGTTTCTCTAATCATAAACATTAATTCTGGTATTATAGTTGAACTATTCTGTTGTATGATCGTCCTGTACTCTTTTCTAATTTCCTCTGTTTAAACCTGCATCACATTTACTGGGAGTATGTTTCCTTTCTTTCTCCCTTTTCTTCACTTTTAGTAAATCTTTCTTCTTCTCCTGATAACATAAAAGACAACCCAAAATCTGCAAAACTCAAGCCCATATCCAACTCATCATTAAAAGAAACTGGTGAAGGTATTGCCATTTTCAAATAGTTGCTGTGTTTTTTTTTTTTTTAAAGCATCACCTATAAAGACGCTGGTGATTAAGAGAGACATTTGTTTTCTCTAGAATATGAAGCCTGGAAGAGGAGGACAGACAGCTCTCAGATGAAGGGCAGCAGTTATTCATCAGCACTGGGAAAAAACTCCGGAAACCTCCTGACCAGAGCTCCTGCTGTGCAGCCCGTCCATGGGAGGGTCGACTGGACATCCAAATATGGCGGAAACCGGTAGTTTGGGGGAGCACATGCTACAAACTACTACCGCTTGTTAGTCTTTGGCGAGCAATTGAATCCTGAGCAGGCTGCTAGTTAACTATGCTAGCAAGCATAGTTAACTATGCTTAGGCTCAGATATCAAGGTCGACATCCCACGTTCTTTGTTATGTTTATACAAGTAGCACCGAACTGTATGTGCATTGAATCTCTGTGTTCTGGAGATGATGGTTGCCATGATGCTTAACCAGGACCGGTATTGTCCTCAAGACAATCCCACTGCATCCTTCAGATACAGTGGGAGCCAATTTCATTGTCATTGTTTGGATTTTTTCTTCTTTCTTTTTTTAAAGTAGGACTCCAGCACAGCAATTCAACTTTTATTTAACTTTAGATTTATTTTTCTCTAGTTTCATATTACAAAATGTCTTTAATGAATGGTTCCTGTAATGTTGTATCCTCTCTTCTTTTATTCAGCATGTAGTAGGTGACACAAAAAATCCAGAGTGTCATAAAAACACAGCAGACTCTGAAAACTGTAAGGGAACTGCAAACCTCTTTGTAATATATCAATGAGTAAGCTGAATTTTTTTTAAACTTTTTTTTTAACAAATAAACAAGTTCAAAGGTGCATTCACTGAAAAAAGACAACTATTTACTATATAAACAAGAGGGTACATTTATTGCATAAATCTACACTTTTTTTTTTTAAACAAAAGGACATGATTCTGGGCATAAATGGCAAATGCTGAGAGGGTGCTTCTGAAAAGAGCCACAGGAGCTGATGGGAACTGATATTTCAACATATTAACTTCGTCAGGACTGTACAGGTTTCTGGAACAACGCCAAGCTAAGCTTCCCCACCATCAGAGCACTGAAACAAAAGGATTACATTAGACCTCATTCAAAGAGCCAAAGTATACAGTAAAAAAGAATACAGATTACTGGAAGGGGGGGAATAAAATCCTCTGTAAAATGTGGCTTTCTTGGCTACAATGTAATATATAAATAGAAGTGAGGACAAAATTATTAGTGCCTCGATGATATTAAACGTTTTTGTGATAATTTTTTTTGTAAATGGAGCAAGGGATTTATTAACATAGCATTTCTAAATATACTAGCCTTCTTTAGAAACCATAAATTATTTCTATTAGCACACAATAACAGAATTATTTCAGAAAAAAATAAAAGTTACCAGGTCAATATTAATGCTCCCCCTGACAACTGACATGTGCAATGACATGCTTTAACTCTGTAATGCTCAAAGACTGGAAAAATATCAAGTTAAAACTGAAGGTTGTCTTTTTATTTACACAGTATAAAAACTTCCAACGGTTTGAGCTGTCACTTGAGAGAGCATCGTACCAAAAACAAAAGAAATCAGTTTAAACTTGCAAAAAAAAAAAAAAAAGAAAAGAAAAAAAAGTTGTTAATGCTCAAAAAGTAAGCGATGGATACACAAAGTTATCAAATGTCAAGAACTGGCATGAGAAATCTCATCAAGAAATTCAGAAAGAGCCACACAAGGCAGAACAAGCCTGGCAGAGGTAGGAAGCGAACGATTTCAAAGACTCTGGGAAGAAAACTAGCAAGCTGTATCTAAAGACCCCCAGAACAACTGCTGAGACACAAGTGAATGACTCAAACAAGTCTGAAATTATGGTCTTAAAGAGGACAATCGGTAGAACCCTGGTTTCGGACTAAGAAATATTTATAATAATCAAAATATTATAAATAATAATATAAAAATAGAAATAATAATCGTTTGGCCATGGTAGTTTTTGTTTTTTGTGAAATAATTTTGTTTCTGTGTGCAAAGTAAGTAAAATAATATCCCAAAATCAAACTAAGATATTTGGAATAATACTGTCCTCATCTGTGGTACTTGATAACAAGTAATGGCTGATTGGACTTGTACCAGACCTTGCTACAGCCATCAGACCAGCTGGCATGAACTTCCTCGATCCATAAAACCGCTTCCCCATGATACCAGTCAGTGCTCCTGATGCAGCTGGCAGACAGCAGGAGACGGAAAAGGTTAGTGAAGGCACTTGCAATGAAGACATTAGATATTCAGAAACCATTTACTTACATGCAGAACATACAGCTGCTGTGTGCAGTTTAGTATGTGGGTCCACATACTAAACATTTTGAGTGTATTTTTTTGGTCATAAGGCATAATAGAGTTATTCAATTAACATTCAAGACTGCGGCTTAAATGGCACAGCAGTGTTCAAACTTTACAGCTTTTTCTGACATGATGTTTTTCATAAGCTGAGGAAAGAAAAAAAAAAAGTTTACTAACCTAGTGACACCCAAACATTTTTAGGATCATTTGAGACCTGGTAAGCTCCAAAACCTGCAAAGCCCCCAAACAGCAGCCCAGCAGCTAGGGAGGGAACACTGCCTGACAGAACAAACATACAGGAGGTCAGAACCTAGGAAAATATAAACCAACGAGACAACAGCACCAATAGTAACACTTGCTGTTACAGAAATGTGATTATTTAACTTAAGTATTTTAGGTAACACATACCTGCTTTCACGTAACCAATGACTCCTCCAGATGCTACAAGCGTGGCGTATCCATATCCTACCCAATCCACAGTCATGTTGGACACCTGTCAGGACCACAGCGTGAAGTTATGAGAGTCAACAAACACATTATTGGCGTTGCACATCGATTATTCAATTAAAACCTCCTCCTGGTGTGAATCTAATTTGACCTACTGGTGTAAAAATACTTAAGGAGCTGTCCGAGTCCTGCAACACAGAGCTGTCACTGAGCATTAACGGAACCAACAGAAAAAGTGAAAACATTGTAGGAATGTTCCCGCTGTCACACACCGCAGCCGTAGTTTGTCAGCTTTTGATCAGAAGTCGTTAAAGAAAAAAGGGGCGTGTGTGTGTCTGGCTTAGTAGATAAGCCAGACTGCTTTACTGAGCCTTAGCACAAACTAGCATCACTGCTGCACCACACACTCAGAAGTTACACAATATCGCCGAAACCACTGTTAACAGTCACCCCGTAAACTTTGAAAGTAGATTAAATCTTAAGCAGCACTCTAAAACACTGTCGACTGTGGAAGCTGAATTAAAATAACAATCCGACTTACAACCTTAGTCGTTCAGTTTGTCCTCTGTCTGCCACTGACATAAACAGTGTGGTACCTACCAACTGCAGCTTGTTCTCCACCGAGCACAATTTATTGCTGCACTGTACGTTATGCGCTCGCGGATGCCGCATACGTAGGCTTACAGTTCTGAGCAGATCTCTTTATGTTGTGAAACACATACGGCTGCGCATAATAATAATAATAATAATAATAATAATAATAATAATTATTATTATTATTATTATTATTATTATTATTAATATTATTATTATTCTGTTTTTTTTATCGTTTATCGTTGCAAACAAACACGACCGATGAGACTTAAAAGCTATTTAACTATTTTCTCTGCGGAATCACTACTGACGATTTATTGTCCTGTACTCTCCATAATAAACCGAGTCCTGCTTACTTAACGTCGTCAACGCCACTCGGAGCTATTTTATGATAATTGACGGCCACTAGATGGCGCCACAGGATTATATTAGGTTGTGTTTCAAGTTCAAACTACACCCCTCACAACAAGAGCTTTTTTTTCAAATAGGCATGTACTTTGATTTGCATGCATCCGGAAAAAAAATGGTGTCTTCTGTTGGGTGACTAAAATGATCAAGTTTAAGCTTGACAGACTGATTAAGGTTAATCGGAATCAGAATCAGAAACTTTATTGTCATTGTCACAGGTACAACGAAATTAAAAGAAGAAACACAGGTGAACACAGGCACTCAGCGTATTGCTTGTTAGAAATGCATTTGTAATATTTGCAAACGTTTGTATTCCTCACAATTCGTGCAATTTCATGTAGCCTTTCCTTTAAAGCACCTGTGTTTCTGACTGGCATCGGCTCTGCAGATTTACTTCCTGGAATGCTCCCTGCTCACACATTCTCATTTGGTTTCAATTACCTGCATATTGACTTCAATCCACCAGCCGCGCTTCCTCGCTCTTATCCAAAAGCAAGGTGGCGCTATAACACAAGTTATCTTGTTTAGAGAGCAGCCTTTCTAACGTTGGGCCCGAAACCGTCTCAATTGAAAAATATAAATAGATAAATAAATCACGAATTTTTATGAATATAACCAAGCTTGGAGATCTTCGCCAGTAGGACACATCCAGCAGGAGCTAGAGCGTGGCTGTGGGAAAAGAATATTTGTTGCAAACTCAGCATTTCTACGAAATTATTTACCAACTTCATAACTTCATAACGTTTGGGGGATAGGAAAAAGTGCTCCTGTCTTTGATCAGCCTTTTTTAAAGAAGAAGAAGACGGAGACGAAGAAGAAGGAGGAAGTCTTTCTGCCATTTCTAGCAATGAGAGAAGGACGCGTAAAATACGCACCAAGATCTGTCTGTGTATTTAGGTACACTTGATAATAACAATAATGATTATAGCAATACTACTACCACCACTACTACTACTACAACTAATAATAATAGTAATAACAATAATGATAATAATAAAATGTACAAGATGCCTGAGGCGCAGTCGTGGCT
Organism: Astatotilapia calliptera; assembly: GCF_964374335.1. Lineage (NCBI taxonomy): Eukaryota > Metazoa > Chordata > Actinopteri > Cichliformes > Cichlidae > Astatotilapia > Astatotilapia calliptera. Next base: position 14,327,182 of record NC_137430.1, on the reverse strand, counting down.
ATCGCCTTTTAAACACAGCTGGCGGTTGGGGAACATTGCCGGAGGCCCGGTGCTGTGTGCTGCTGGTTGAAACTAAGCCCTAGACCGGCTAGATATTCAAAAGGGACCCCGCTGCAGAACAAGAGTAACCTACTCTCAGACAGCTCTGCTTTAAAACTTCACTCCTCCCTTGCGCAGAGCCCCAAACAATATTTCTGATTCCCCCTCCCCACCTTCCTCTCCTTTGTCCAGGCCTGGTAAGGTCTATATAGCTGCAGGTATTGTGTGTGCAGTTAAAATGTGTTCGCCTTTGAAGTCAAACATGAAGGCTCGTTTAAAATATTAACGCCACAAAAATCTATAGTCTCCGTGTGGAATTTTGCAATTTAGAAAAATACAAAAAACAAAAAACAAAAATGGGGTTAAAGCAAAATTAATTGTATTTTTCTTCCCCCGTTAAAAGTTTGTCCACCAGCACCAGTGTTACACTTAACGCTTATAACACGCTGTCTTTATGTGTGTGATATGATATAGTGAAAGGTAGATCAATGACGCTATCTGCCAGCGAAGTGCCCCCGCGACTACGTCCATAGCAGCCAGTTTGCCTACGTGTGTGTGTATGTGTGTGTGATGCGTATTACTTCAAAGAGGAGAAAGGGGTTTTGGACAAAAGATTTGGCCATTGTCACCCACGTCAGCGCACGTGTTGCTCTGCTTTCTGTGTGCGTGTGTGCGCGTTTCTCATGTGTGCGTGTGTACCACGGGGAGGGGGGGGGGGGGGGGGTTGCTCATTCGCTCTTGGCCCGAGGGGTCTACATAAGTATGTATTAGAAATAAACAGTGGATAAATAAATAATGACTCTCACAATAGTATGGTAGCTTTCTGTGTAATGATGTTGGCAGTTAACCTTCAAGTTTTTTAACTTGACACAGTTTCATTTGCACTGACAATTCATGTTTTCTACCAAGCAAGACAAATCAGAGAAGAAAAGGAACGGAAAGGTTAACAGATATGTCCTTTTTAGTTTTATGCCAGGTGAAGACAAATATAACCTTTATATATATATATATATATATATATATATATATATATATATATATATATATATATATATATATATATATATATATATATATATATATATATATATATATATATATATATATATATATATATATATATATATATATATATATATTTACATTCGCTTTGTCCCAAGCAGTTTCCCATATTTTCTCATATGGAACCTTTATTACTATTATTATTTTAAAAAGCACATCTTAGTTAATCACACTGTTTGCACGCACAATAAACCAAATTATTATTTGATGAAAAATCATATAAAATCCTCTTTTTGTTGTCAAAACATGAAATGGTCTTGATCTTTAAAAATATATTATTACAGATGTATGTATTTGTTGGGGTGTGTTGTGTCTGCATCAATCACGTTAAATAGCCTAAATAATATCCATACTTTCAGCTCGTCACTTGTGAACGCTGTTGTTTTAAAAACTAATTAACTGTGACAGCTCAGACCTATTCGACACACAGACACAGACAAGCTGTTTCTTTTTTCTTCCCAGGTGCTCGCCACTCTCCGGTCCACACCCGGAGCAGTGCGCATGCGTCGCCAGGTGGCTCCACATATGGCCAGGTGAAGCGATTCCGGCCCAGGTAAAGGTTTACTTTTGCGAACGAAGGCTTAATGAAATAGACGCGCCGTCGGATCGGACCAAAACAAACCGCCAAAGGAAGCAAAGGATAAAGAATGTCAATTATGGGCAAAATGATGGAATGGCAGGTATGTATTGTTTACCTTAAGAAAAAGAAAACGGCTGCAAAAAGGGTGGGAAAATACATAAAAACAGTCAAAGTATCGACTTGTTGGATGAGGCTGCACGGACGCTATGAAATCCTGTAGTAAAGAGAGGCAGCACAGTTCTGTAGAGGCTCCTGGATTTGATCACACTGGAGATATTTTGGAGTCTTTTGCGGGGAGCTATAGCCTGAAATGTGGAATTAACCATATTTTTTTGTTGTTGTTGTTTTTATTCTGAAAGTCTGAAGGTATGGATCGTTTGTTGCAAGGACATCGTGCGCGTTTCAGACACACTGTGAAATCCACATTTGTTTCATCATAAGTTAGACATGTATGGAAACAGACTTGAGGTGCTTTGTTAGAGGTGGAGCGATTAGAAAACACAGCCCGTGCTCGATGTAGTTAGGCTTTCAAGTAGAAAAAACAAAAACAAAGAATAACAATGATAAACTTTTCATGTGCTTTGCAGCTGTTCCAATTTTGCATGGCGTGAGCATGTCACAGTGGACTTTCTGTACAGTCTCATTTTAAAAAAACGATCTGGGCTTGACTCAAAAGTATGGCCTCGACTTGTGGATGCGTTGGGGATTTAAGAGAAGACCTGAGATGTTTGGTGGAAGAGAAACACTCCAGTTTCAGGCGAGCAGGCCAGGTCTCTTTTACACGGATGCATTGCTGTCGTTGACAGCCGCTCCACGTTCATTAATAACAACTGTTTGTTACAAAAAAAAAGAAGTGGGGGGTGGGGTGGAGGGGTCTCCGTCCCACCAAAAATACCAAACAGGCTTTTAAAAGGGGGACAACGCCTTGAAGCGCCGTGGACCTGTCTGCTGACCCACGACCTGGTGAGGTGAAGGCTCAACCGGCGACAGGACAGAGCCAGGCTCCCCCAGCCGCTCATTCAAATGAAACAAGGCCACGTTGTTGTGTTAATTATTGACACCAACCCCACCTCCCTCCCCCTTCCTCAACTCCCTCACAAGCCCTGCCAACCTTACAGGTAGCCAGTGGACCTGTAGAGCGGCTTTGAATAACTCACCCTTTTTAACATCACACTGAAAGAATGGCCTCTCGAGGTCTCAATAGGATTAAAATAACACTTTGGGAGGGTTTTTTTTTTTGGTTTGGTTTTTTTTGCAGACAAAAAAAAAATCAGGGTTGGCCCCACGGTGTGTGTGATGGGCTGTTTTTACATCAAATTAAAAGTTATCAAGAGGTGGATAGAAGGGAGTTCAGTTTAGACAAAAAAAAGTCACAGAAAAATATATTTGACAATTTGTTAAAAATACACAATTTCTGAAGGATTCTTTAGGATGTGCACTTTTCCATCCTCCCAAATATGAAATCAAAATGATTGTAGAAAGTGTCCCAGGTGCAAGCAGGTCCCCATGCATGACCGTACCCTCCCTTCCTCTCAATAAAAAACACACACACACACACACACACACATACCTCATTGAACAGTAGAAATAATAACCGTGTGTAGCATCTTGTTGCTTTTTTAGTCTTCACCTGTAATGCTGTCCATTGGTGTTGTGTGAGCAGATGGGGGGAATCAAACGGCTGTTGATATGCTAATGAGGCCCGGTGCCAGTGTTATTACAGAGCTGATCCAGCCCTTCACTTCCACCATTAGAGGGAGACCTCAGAGCGCAAGACAGACAACCAACCCACAGCTTCAATAAAAGTAGTTTTTCTGAGCGGGGAGCACAATTCACTGAGTGAAAACAAGGCTAAGGCGATACCTATACTCAATATCCACCTCAACAACCCATGAAAATGCTCTGGAAATTAACTGATAACATTAAATATGAAGACTGCGAGGTAAGAGGCTCGTTTTTAATTTACTAAATTTGTTGTTGTTATATTATTATTATTTTTAAACATTCAGTAATTATTTTATGGCTGCTTTTTAAAATTGTTTTGATCCAGCTGTGAGATTCTTTTGACAGCTGTTAGAGAACATATTTAACTGCAAGATGAATAGACTGCATCTTATGGCTTTTGTTAAGTAATGTAATAATAATAATAATAATAATAATAATAATAATAATAATAATAATAATAATAATAGAAAGCTGCTTTTAATATCGTCTGGCTGCATAAAAATCACAACATTTTCCAATTTAAAACTTACATTAAAAATAAAATAAATATGACAAAAAAATTATATTGCACGTGAAAACATTAAAGCATTAATATACACTTACCATGCAATTTAAATTAAAAAAATAGTATTTTAAAGCAGTGTGAGTGCTGGCACTGCCTGGTTCATTTTGCGCTTCAGTTACAAGCTCTTGGACTCTTCAGGTTTTTCTATCACTGCAGAAGCCGTTAAATTCTGCGTGTGCGTGTATGTGTGAAGTGCATACACTGAGTGATTGTTGTTGTTGTGGACACAGACGAAGTTTGGCAGTAATACCGGTGGCTTGTTTAAGGAGTGGAGAAGCCAGTCGGACGTGTTTTCGCCCGCGTCCTGTGAGGATAGAGAAGGACGGGAGCAAGAAAGCAAAAAAGCAGAAAGAAAGAAAGTGGCACCTCCGCGGTCGTGTTAAATGGATTCTTTTAATTTACAGACAAACGGTTCGTTTCCTCCGCTGGTATCGAGGCAAAAACAAGAAATACATAAACAGATAAATAACATTTGCAGTCGCGGTCCAGCCGAGGCCCCAGTAAGTGCTGTTTCGTAATTTTAAAGTGCATGATTAGGCAGGAAGGGGAGTGGAGCTATTTCAAGCCGCGCGCAAAAGTTACAGAGCGCAGGATCCAGCGGCCCTGTCTCACACTGTGGGAATTTTATTTTGCTCCATCTTTCCGGGTCAACGTTAAAGTTAAAGTCGGCGTGACTCTGGGTTTTTTGGAGTCGAGGACGGATCGGTGGATTAATTCGACGGAGACGGGAGAGGCAGAGAGAGAGAGAGAGAGAGTGAGAGAGAACCATGGAGGACAGCTCGCTGTCGGAGTCTGAGGTGGAAAACAAAGGGACAAGCGGTAGAAATGAGCCGGCTGGAATGCCCATAGCGTCGTCTGCTGGATTTTCACCCAGTTCAGAGGTGCACATTGTTTCCTTCCCTGGCTTCTTCATTCCTGTCTGTGGTCCACCTCCCTTCCCATTCCTGTCTTTCTTTCACTTTTGCGCTTTGGCCTGGGACTCTTTTAAAATGCCCCCCTCCTCCTCCTCCCTCTCTCTCTGATTCGTCAGACGAGGTGAATGTCCCTCTTTTTGTGTGTGCCTCTCTCCGCACACTCTCTCACTCCCTCTTTCTCTCTCACTCCCCCTCTCTCTCTCCCCATCTCTGATTAGATATACTGATTCCTCCTTTCAATGGACGTCATTTAAGCGCAGACTCCTGCCTTGAGTTGCGTCCTCCGCTTCACGCCAGATTTCCGTCTATTCTTTCCTTGTTATTAAGTATTCCTGTGGTATTAATTGTAATGAATGCGTTCTGGTAGGAGTCCGAGAGGGAGACGAAGAAGCGGCTCTTTTTTGGGGCTAATATGAGCTCGAGCGAAGGGACGGTAGCACTGTGATAGAAGCCCGGAGAACAGGGGGGAAAAGAGGGTTTACCAAGAGAAACTTTTCAACCTCGATCGGCCAGCACCGCCGAATATCTGCATTGTTAGAAGCAAATGAAGGGCAGCTGGGATCTAACCGTTTATTTCTGATGGATTATCGTCCTGCTACCGAGGCACATATCTGATCGCCGGGGCCATCGTGATCTTTGCAGGAGAGAAGAGTTTTTTCGGGGGCCTTGTTCTTTTTTTTTCTTTTTTCTTTTTTGGGTTTTGCTGGTTAATTCCTTTTGCTCTTCCCCCCCGCCCCCCAAAGACTCCGTGTTTTTGTGAACTGATTACTATAATAATCATTTTTTATTATTATTGAGTCGCACCATAAATCCTTACAGATGTTAGTGCACAGTTTTTCCCCGATGGTAAGTTGCTGGAGTCTCCCACTATCAGATACTTTCTTTCTTTGCTTGTTTGCCTACGAGATTTTCTTCTTCTTTTTTTTTATACTTTAAGTTTTTTTTCCAAAGCGTGCATGCTTGAAAAATCAGCTGAGCGTCCTGAAAATAACAATTTAAAAAAATGTCAGGACTTTCCTATTTAATGCCGTTTCATTTTCTGGATTTTTTAAAAATTATTATTTATTTTGCTCATGTGCTGTCAGGTTATTTTCAATTCCCAAAACTTTGCGGATGTGTTGTGGGTGTTGCTGTTTTATTGTTGTTTAAAAAATCCCTTTCCCTCAATTAACTGGAATAATTCAACACAGATTCCACACTTGAGCTAATCGTGTCATCCACTCAGGGGCATATTTGATAATGCCCGCAGAGCATTCACGTGTAAAAATATAGACGGACGTTTCGCTAATTTATGACCGCGTCCTTTCTTTTTATTTTTATTTTGAACGTATTCAGGCTAAAACGCTCTTTTCCTTCTTTCCTTACCTGCCAGGATCGTCACGACGGCACCAGCAATGGGACAGCCAGGCTACCTCAGCTGGGCAGCGTGGGCCAGAGTCCCTACACGAGCGCCCCTCCGCTCTCCCACACACCGAACTCGGACTTCCAGCCTCCGTACTTTCCCCCACCCTACCAGCCCATCTACCCGCAGTCTCAGGACCCTTACTCGCACGTCAACGACCCATACTCCCTCAACTCCCTGCACGCCCAACCGCAGCCACAGCACCCGGGCTGGCCGGGCCAGAGGCAGGGTCAGGAGAGCGGCCTGCTGCATCAGCACCGCAGCCTGCCCCACCAGTTGTGCCGGGAGTATCGCAGGGAAGTGCTCCTGCCATCCGGCCACGGCATCGATACGGGATTGTCGGACTCTATCCCTATCCATGGAATACACCAATCTTTAGAAGACGTGCAGGTGAGGCAGCGTTTACCTGGCTTTCTCTTTCTGTGGAATTACTCCATTTAAGAAATGAAAATAGAAAGAAAAAAAAATGAAAGAAAGAAAAGGAATAATGCTGTCATTAAGAGTTCGAGCACCACGGGTGCCAACCCGCTATTATCTGTAAGAGTGAGGGTGTGTGTGTATTTTTTATTTAAATAAATAATGAAATTTGTTCTGTCACCCCGCCTTTAAGAAATCAGGTACTAGTCATAGCAGTGCTGTGACTGTATCATGTTTATCGTATTAATATTCGCTGATACAAACACGACTGACACGCAGTAAATTAGGTTCGGGGAGCTCATTATAGCTCTTAAAATATACAAAACAAATAAATGCGTGGATTTTTTTTCAGTATCGTCAAGGTGTTTTAAGACAAAGCAGCACTGATTTGCAATTTATTTCTGTCATGAAATATATTTTAAAAACCATTCATAATGCTGCTCGTCGACACATGGCTTTTGTTCGACATCTGAAAGTAAAAAGGCATGAAATACATGAAAATAATAGATATCTCTATTTTCACGATTCATTTTCTTTCGTGTCGTTTGCTTTTTATTTAATTTCTCTGTTTAAAACAAAATTAAAAAAACGAAGCCGACGCTTATTTGAGAACAATGACATGAGAGTGTACTGCATGCACATTAAGGAGAATTTTACTTTGCTGCACGGAGCTCAGACAGACGTTTTACTGAAGGTCTGTGATGGACGAGCTTTTACATTTGTCAATAAACTCCATTTATAATAAGAACATTACACAAAAAAATCAGAAACAAACACCAATAATTCGCTAATTAGTTCATAGGCCTTTAATAGGCAGCGCCGCCGTAATTACTATCCAATCTAGATTAGAAGTTTCCTTGTGAGTACAGCCAATCTGAAGGCGAAATTAGGTCAGGATTATGGGGCGACACAGCTTCGTTATTTAAGTCTGCGTTTTTCATCTAATCAGTGTAACCGGTCGAAAACACCATGGACAATAATAACAGGTATGGGGCCTCGGGAGCCTCCATGTTGGGTGATTCTGGCTGCTAATTGTGTCAGGCTTTGTTCCTGCACCGCATCCTGAGGTGCGTTTACGTACGCAGGACCGAGGCTGACATTATTAGGTTTTTCCTTCTCTTTCCTGCCTTTGTGCTTAAACGTATACTTTTTTTTGCATTTGTGTCATAGCCTGTTGAGGATCAAGGAATTCACATCCCCGACCAGACTGTAATTAAAAAAGGTAAGCAATTTCCTCCGAGATACAGTACCATGCATGTTTCTTCAAGCTGCACACCACTAAGCAACACACACACACTCGCATACACGCACAAACGCCATTCACTATTCTGCTCGAGAGAGCTCGATGCAATGCGGTAATGCCTGACTGATCCTAATACGCAGTAGCCTATTTTTCATTACATGGTTTCCAAGTGCGTCAAACTGGCTGCACCTTTTTTTTTTCCTCGCTGATGGAATTTACTGTCAGCGTTTCAGCGCAGCGGGGAGATGAGTAGAGCTGGTGGGCTTTGTAGGCCCGCGTGCTATTGATGGTCAAAGATACAGGCCTCATAGACGATCCTGGCACTTCAGGAAGCCAATAGCTGCAATCACGTAGCGTGGTCAAATCTAAAATGGGAGTTGGTACCGCTGGATGGAGCACAGGCCTGCTGTGTGTAGGATGATAGTCTGTCATTCAGTGAGGGGAATCAAAACTAGGCTTGGGAAAAAAATAAAATCACTTGGCTGGATGTTTAATATGGTGAAATGCAATTGTTTAAATATATATTTAAATTTAGGCTACTTTGGTGAAGGTTGTTGGATTGTGCTGCTGCTGCTTCAGTCCGTCGTGTTTATTTGCTGTTAAAATTCAGTGAATTGTATTACTTGACACAACACGAGGAAGTCCCATTCTTTTCGTGGCCATGTTTAAAAAGGTTTTGTCAGGTCAAATTAGAACTCGCTGGATAAGATATGGAGTGATTTTGCTTCCCCATTTCTTCCCTTCCTTTTTTCGTTTTTTACTTCTTTCTTTCTTTCTTTTTTTTAAAATCTTTTTAACCATTCTTTCTTTTTTAGTCTGTCTATCTGCACATCAACATGATAATTGGCTTCTTATATTAGTAATCTCAAGAGTTCGTTTAACTCCTATTGTCTCTATTAGGCTCCCTTGAGCCATTAATGTCACAAGTGATCTATCCAAAGGCGCACAGTCCCCTTTGTCTCCGGTTACTGCACACCAAAACGGTGTAAAGCCCAGCACTGCTGAGCCCCCCCTCCACATACACACACACACCCCTACCCCACTATCCCCCCCACCCAGTGTGAAATCACACACGGGGTACGGTGTTTTGCTGGATACCCAGGATATGTCAAAATAGGTAGACTTTACAGAATCTCTCGGTTGGTATGGTTGCTTTGTGCGGAGATGCTGTGTAGGGCGCACACATCCTTTTATTTCTCATTGTCTGCTGCATAGTTGTCTACATAATGTCATTGAGTGGTTTTTTTTTTTAAGTGATAATAATAATAAAAATAATAAAAAAACAAAAGAGCACAGACGAGCGGAAGTATTCTGGCTTTCAGGCAGGTATATTTGAACGGAAATCAGGTCTCATAGTGCTGATTTTACTGATTCTGCAATATATTATTATTATTATTATTATTATTATTATTATTATTATTATTATTATTATTATTATTATCATTTGCCAGTCTTACCGAACATGTACACATGTTGTGCTAAACTCCAATTCCGGGGCCTAACCTCCACCCCCCTTCTCATTTAGTTAAGGCTCTGCATTGCATGAAATTCACTGAGCACGGTCTCTCTCTCTCTTTCTCTCTCACCCCGCAATCCCTCCCTCCTTCCTTCTCTCCATCCCGCCATCCCCCTCTCTCTCCCTCTCTTCCTCCCTGGCTATAGGTCCAGTGTCTTTATCCAAGAACAACAACGTCTCCGCAATCCCAGTAAATAAGGACGGTCTTTTCGGAGGGGTGGTTAACCCCAACGAGGTGTTCTGCTCAGTTCCGGGTCGCCTGTCCCTTCTCAGCTCCACATCAAAGTACAAGGTCACGGTGGCAGAGGTGCAGAGACGCCTCTCGCCGCCCGAGTGCCTCAACGCCTCTCTGCTGGGCGGGGTGCTGAGGAGGTGAGTTTGACTGGGAGGCTGAAAAAAAATCTCCTCTCTCTACTCCCTCTTTACCTGTGGGTTTGTGCGCGTGCGTATGAAACTCGCTCTACTCCAATCATTTCTTTCAGCGAGCGTGCATCTCTCCCTTTCGCTCTTGCTTTCCCATTCTCTCTCTCTCTCTCCTCTGTACCAAGAATAATTAAAATCGACCAACCATGACACCTAGCTCCTGCATTTAAAGCAGGGGGGTCTGTTAAATTCCATATCAACTTCCCAAGCGTACTGGGTATCTCTCTCTCTTTCTCTCTCTCCCAAATTAATGTAGGCCTAGTCTGTTTCAAGCTCCGCTCTATAGGCCCACTGAAGGCATTACACATGAAAACATTGGTCTCCAGTGAACTGTCTACAGAAGTGCTGCAGACACACAGCCAGTAATAGCGCTGCCTATTAAGTAGGACTTTATTTATTCAGTTTGTACAGTATTTGCTGGTAGAAAAAAAGGCGGAGGGGGCTCCTTAAGTATTATTTATTGTTTGTAGCTATCAGATATGTGGAGGAGGGGGAAGTTCACGTCCGACTTTAAATCACAACCACTGTTAAATTAGCCAAAACATATATACAGTCAATCATTAATAGTTATGCATTAATCATTACCTTTATATATATATATATATATATATATATATATATATATATATATATATATATATATATATATATATATATATATATATATATATATATATATATATATATATATATATTCAAAGAAAATATTCTTGCTCATATATTAGCCTCCCTTATACAAATTCCTTCACATGAGCAACACTACAATGAGTTTTTCTGCTTTGTGTTACTGTCACAGGGCCAAGTCTAAGAACGGAGGAAGAAGCTTAAGGGAGAAGCTGGATAAAATCGGTTTGAATCTACCTGCGGGCAGACGCAAGGCAGCCAACGTAACCTTGTTGACGTCACTAGTCGAAGGTAAGTCGGATACCGTAAATTACGTTCCCACTCTTGTTGCTCCCGCGATACCAGGTGCTTGCAAACTAGGTTTTTTCTCTCCTTTCTCTCTTTCTTTCTTTCTCTGTGTTGGAAATCAGCATATGCGCTCATCCGTGTAATGTGGACCGACTTTGCCTCGCAAGTAATAAAGCATGAAGGATGTGTGTGTGTATGTCTGCGAGTGTGTGTGAGAAGAGAAACACACACGCACACACACACACACACACACACACACACATATGTATATATAGTGAGAATGGTGCTGGTAATTCTAGTGGCTTTGCAGCGTTGGCCTTCGCTTTCAGGAGCACACTTGCAGGTCCACGGCTGGCCTAGTTTATACACTGGATTAATTTGTGTTGAAGTCCAGTTAATTATTGAGTGCTGCTTGTTTATTGGGCACCGCTGAGCTGTTTCACCTCATGGATGAGAAGTCGATTGATTTATTAACCCTGCATTGTTTCAAACGTTAATATAGTCTGGATATAACAGTACAGAGCTGATTTTTAATGGTGACTTAATTCTTTCGTTAATAGCTTGCCATGCTTTGGCTTTCGGTGGGATTTTTATTGCATGCAAATGGCGTGGCGCTGACCTATTGGGAGCTATATGTTTCGGGCCTATTACAAAATAAATTAGTCAATTATTGTGCGCAGAAAAGATGCCTTTTGCGCGACTGGATAAATCCATTCTGCTAGCAGAGTTGAACCTTATTATTCAGTGCAGTGGTATTTGGTGTGCTGCTGGTTTCCAAAGGTGAAAGCCTGCGATGCTTCATTGGTCCCCGTTAATCATTATTGCAGAGGAGCACCGAATGCAATATTCATTGTGTTTCGTAGAAATTTGGTGCTGTATTGTAATGAGCCTGGAGAAATGTTTGATTGTGGGTAATAAGAGGGTGGTGGCACGTGGGGGGTTGGGGTGGTGGATGACAGAGAAGGGTGGGGGGGACTGAGACAGCCGGTTATTTATTGAAGGGACAGTGGGTTTTCTGTGCTGTCATTGTTTACGATCCGCTCCATTTTATGGAAAATAGCTTACCGGACTTGAGCTTTGATGCTAATTGGCGCATGCGTTCTTCCGGAGCAGAGGCTTATGGGCAGGAAGCCCCGCAGTAAAAACTCAACTGCTTCAGGAAATTAAAACCAAAGACTTGGAAAAAAAATCCACCAACAAGAGAGGCGAGCTTGGGACGGAATTAAAGCAGAAAGTCTCATAAGTGAAGTTTGCAAAGGCAAAGTGAGATTTAGGTGTAGCCTTTTAAAATTGCTGTGATGTGCTGGACTTTCAATAATGCGCAGGCATTGGTAATCAATGACATGGTGTCGAGCATGACGCTCCGTCTATACTTCACCTCCACTTAAAGGTTCTCCTCCATCTCTTAAGTGTTCCCACGGTGTGACGGAAAGACGGGGTGCACTGACTGCTCGCAGGGCCAGCTTCATTATCATTATGAATATTATTATTATTATTATTATTATGTCGTCATCAGCATCATCATCATCACTGACGCTGTTGGGAACGCAGGTGCCTTAACCCTGCCGTCTGAACGCACAGACTGGACGCTGTGTTCGGGCAGAGAGTGTGAACTTGTCTATGCTTGATGTAACCATGCTTTATGGGCAAACATATTCAACCTCATTTCTTTTCGTTCTCAGGCGAAGCGGTGCATCTTGCCAGGGATTTCGGTTATGTATGCGAGACCGAGTTTCCAGCCAAGGCAGTAGCTGAATATGTAAACCGTCAGCATTCCGACCCAAACGAACAAGTCCAAAGAAAAAACATGCTGTTGGCCACGAAGTAAGTGCTATTATCACATTTCACCATGTCACACCAAATGCATGCCGCTCTGTGCCAGCACAGAATTTGATCAAAGTGCTGCTTTTTTACGCAGTTTTCACAGGCTGAATAATTTATTTTGCATTATTTTATTTTCTATTTTTTAATTAGAGTACGCTACGTCAGACACGTGACCATGATAAAAAAATAAAATAAATAAACAACGCGTTTGCCTCATACATATCGGGCTAGTGTTACCGAGTAACAATTAATTAATAATTAATTAATTAATAAACTTCTCACGCTTCTCACCTGTTTTAATTATAGACTTAATTCACTTCCTTGTTTTCCTTTATTATTATTATTTAAGCAGGTGCCTCTATATGATATCATAAATTATAATTACAAGGCTTGCTAAATATACCGCTGTTCAATATGGGCCTTTCGCCTCATCCACTCGCGCAGCAGCATTTTGTTTACTGTGAGATTTCAGTGACACTGACACATAGCTGGTTTTCATCCAGCACACTGTTGGTGTTTATGCATTAACTAAAACATGGGAAGTCCTTACAGGGCAAAGAAAAGCAGAGGCAGCATTTAATATTGATGATAGGCTGCTATAATCAAACAGCTGTTAGCCATAACTGCTTATTATAGGCTTTTTTTTAATGTTAATATACAAGTGGCATGATATGGTGTGTGTATCTGTGTTAATCCACCCTTAATGCTGGTGCCCCCCTAAAAGGAATATATGTATTTAATACTTTAATGTCATATATTGCTAAATCGTTGGTTTTAAATGATGAAAATAAAAGGATGAAAGCAGGAATTTCTTTTTTTTTTCATTTCTTCTTTCTTTGTCTTTCCTGTTTGATAATCAGCGACTAAAGTTCAGAGTTGACGCTGCAAAAAAAGAAAAAAGAAAAAAAGAAGAAGTTCATTATATTAGCAGATCTTTCCTTGTGTAGTTGGCTCGTGTATTATGATTTTTAAAAATGATTATTTATATTTTAAAGTAAAATATTGCAGCTAAGAGATTAACTGTCACCTGTTTGTAGCTCCAGGACATTTTCTTTCCCCAAATGTTATTTTTGGAAACGAAGCGAAGGAAACACGGGCTCACACAACAAATTTTTCCACGCAGATATGAGAATGTGATGAAATAAGTTTCTCTTTTAAGCTCCAGCCGGATACTTTTGACTCGCTTAAGCAAGTTTAGGATTTACAACCCAGCACTCCCGCGGGGGCATTTCGTTTTGCACTGTGTCCATTTGAATTTAGCCTCTTTTTCTTGTATTATTGAAACATTAAATTTGCATGCAGGGATTTTCTGTCTCGGTTATTAACACCTCCTGTCTCTCTGATTTTAGGCAAGTCTGCAAAGAGTTCACAGACCTGCTGTCCCAGGACCGCTCGCCGTTGGGAAACTCGCGGCCACAGCCCATTCTTGAACCGGGAATTCAAAGCTGTTTGACCCACTTCAGTCTAATTTCGCACGGTTTCGGAACCCCTGCACTGTGCGCGGCCATCACGGCCCTGCAGAACTATTTGACCGAGGCTATCAAAGCCATGGACAAAATGTACCTCAACAACAACCCCAACAGTCACTCAGATAACGGCACTAAAGGCGGAGACAAAGACGAGAAGCACAGAAAGTGATCTTTTTTCTCTCTCTCTCTCCATCCCATCTTCACCGAGGGCCAAACCGGCCCCCCCACGCAGGGGCCCTTCTTCTGCACCGACCCCACACCCTTCCGCCCCGGCGCCCCTCTGCCCCCAACCATCCAATATAAATATTATAAATACCTTATAAATATTATTGATAAAGTTAAACGTGCCACTTCCTGATCTTGCGCGGTTTTACATGTTTTTTGTTTTTGTTTTGTTTTGTTTTTACATCCCACTTTGGATTCAGGAGCAGGGGGAGGGAAAAAAAAAGAAAAGTCGCAAGAATCTTCTTCCATCACCTGAACCATATGAAATGTTATTTAAAAAATAAAAAAAGAAAGAAAAGAGGAGAAAAAAGCTGCAGAGGAACAGCTCCAGGGCGAGGAAAAGCTGTATTGCCTCACCCAGAGGACTTTTTATGTACTCCCCTTATTTTTTATGAGCTGCAACGGATGGACTGAAATCCAGCGACCCCTCTATATCTCAATTTTACGATTGTGACAAAGAAAAAAAGAAGAAGAAGCTAAAAGAGGACGAATTCTTATCAGTATTGTGAATAGTAAACTTGAAAAACAACGAGAAATCCCACAGATCTCCATGCCATGACTTCAGTTGTAGACTCTGTCTCTCTCTCTCTCACTCTCTCTCTCTCTCTGTCCAAGCGACCAACTTGAACTTTTTTGAATTTCAACACGATTCACGGTTATATAAGGGAATCAGTGTTCATGTATGTATATATTTATTTATGTGTAATTTAATGGGAATTGTAAATATGGTGCGTCTGTTGAAACTTCTTTTTTTTTTTATTTATCTGGTGCCTCCTGTTTTAGTGGGTTTGAATATTCGGTTAGTTCTTCATGTGATTTTATGGTTCTTAGAAAAACAGAAGTTTGGGGTAATTTTTCATTTCTCTGGGATATTTCAACTCAGCCCTCTTGTAGCATGTTGAGGCGACATTGAAGCAAGTGAACAAATTTAATAGAAATAAACTTCCAATTTTCTCTCTATATATCATCCTTATTCAGTTTTTTTTCTTTAAATTTTATTTCAGACAGAGCATAAGTGAGCCCCCACCCCCCACCCCACCCCACCCCCCGAGGAGAAATGTTCTTGTGTGTGTGTGTGTGCGTGTGTGTTTCTATTTTTCGTTTTTATACGAGCTTTTATGTGTTGTGCCAATCAGAAATACGTTCCCACCTCTTGTTCTCTCCTTGAAGCAGCATAAAAGCAATAAATGGAATATTGTCTTTTTTTCAATGTTCGAAGACATTCAAAAACATTTTTTTTGGGGACCACCTGATATCTTGTTATGTCCGATAATGTCCGAAAATTGGAGGCGGTTTTAGCTGTATTGTATAGACCTGTGCTGGCAATAGTTCCTATGCCTGTCAATGTATTATAGTCCTTTGTTGCCCAGAAAAAAATAAATATTTGATACGCTTCATCTCGATTTTATTAATATCTTTTAATTTTTTATTCACTGCTTGATATACCCGGGTGTTTTTTTTTCTTCTTCACGATTTTTTTGTCTTGGTATTTTCCCCCCTATTCTGAACGGCTACAGTAATTGAGTTTAAGTCTCCCCTGACGATTGCTCCTTGCAATAAGCAGCTGAACTCACTGTTTCCCTCAAGTATAATAAAAAAAATTCTTACTTTAAACTCCCTAGTTCAGAGCACAGGATCTTATGCAGGCCAAATGGCTCACAACAATGGATATATTCGCGTTTGAAGTGTGCAGCGCCACCCCTCCAGCTAAAACCCTCTGAGATGTATATAGGCCTGGTGTGCAATGTTTTGTTGTTATAGGCCATATTTGGCTCTTCTTCGTTGATTCTGTGCCGGATCTTTATTCAAAGACACGCATCAAATATTTGTTATGTTGTTTCGCCTCTCAGTGTAATCAATGAACAATCAGAGAGCTCAGTGTGGTGGATTTGTATTTATTTTTTTCACATGTGTCTATTCCGTGGCATAACCGTAACACTTTTTTCACTTTTTAACAACGAGTGTCCAGCTCTAAACTACAATTTCGCCTGATTTTGTGACTGTGGTTCTGAAAATGTGGCCATTTTTAAATTTGTATTTATTTATTTATGTATTTATTTTCGTACTTTGTGATGGCAAATCTGGCGCTAGGCTCCCCCCCCCCCCCTTTTTCTTTCTTTTTTTTGTGTTGTTGTTGCATGAGCTGCGCAGAGCGGCCCATTGCATAACATTTAAGCTGCGTTTGATTGTGTGCTGATGGCCTGGCACCTATAGTTCCGAATCAATCTCGTCTGCGGCGTGAATCAGTCTGGTGATATATGCATTCTCGTATTGTTTCTTGCTTTTCCCCATTTCACTGTCTGGTAACCATGCAGTTTAAAATATTGTAACACTGGGAGATATGGCACCCCACACCCCACCGTTCTCCCGCCCACCCCACCCTTCCCCTCCTTCCCCTCTTTCTCTTCTCCCCGGTCTCCTCGGCAGTCGTATTTATTATCTGCATGATTTTCGGGCCTCAGTTTAATTCTGAGGCAGTTGTTTTGCAGGAGGGTGAATGAAGCCTAACTGTACATGTCCTTGGCATAATTGCGATGCACAGTGCTGGAGCAGGTGAAGCGAGGCATTGTCTGTCAGGCCCTGTTTTTGTTGGCTCAGTCCTCAGATTGTGTGTGGGATCCTGTCCTCAGGCACAATAGCTCACTCATAAAGGAGAGAGACTACCCGGCTGCTCCTGCTATGGTGGATGTGAGGTGGTGGTGGTGAGGGGGGGGACTAGCATAAATAGTCACTTTAAGGGGAAAACAATCGTATTAAAACGGCATTCATTGGCATTAGCGAAAAGGAAGCCCCTCGCGTGTGTCATTAATGCTAATGTTATTTAATAAATTTATCGGGGCCGGGCTGAATGAAAACAGGTTTTTTTGACGGTGAGACAAACGCATTAGAAATAGTCATATCGGTGACAATGGTGGAAATTTGTGCTCGTTATTAGCAGGAGATGAGGAGGATCGAAAGGCCCGTAATTAGAGCGTGTTTTAAATAGAATCGGGGTGTTAAAGAAACTCGAAATCCCATTGTTTGCCTTTGTTTACACCGATACCGGGCCTGCAATTTGCATGGATACCTTAAAAATACAAAATTGGAATTTTACCCTAATTTGATCTTAAACAGGTAGAACTAGTTTCTCAAATGCCTCACAGCAAAAGTCATTTACAACACACACACACAAAATAAAGGGGGGGGGGGGGGGTGAAATTTGAAGAGCCAGTCAGCAGCTGAATTTGGATAATTCAATCCCTAACTGCTGGTTGTCTCAACTAAACCAATTACAGCTGATTCCCGTATAGTAATTAATAAGTGTGAGGCCTGTTGTTATCAAATATATTCTGGGAGAATATGTGAAAAAAAAATATATTCCAGGGGTTACACTGATAAATTTGTGCGCCCCTGAGCGTGATGGCGTTCAGGGGCGAGAAACAACAACAACAAAAAATCATACAGTATGTGTCTATGTGGCTCAGTGCAGGGCTGGTATTTATAGTTTGCAGCAGAGATGTAATGAAGGACAAACACAGACAGCCAGTCAAACCGCCTCTGTGTGTGTGCGCGCGCACTTTAGCCACTCAAATCTAAGTTTAAAGGCAAAGCAGCAAAATTTAAGCAAATGACACTTATACGGAGGTTTCATTTAGAGGAGAAATTAATGCTTGTGCGCTGATACTCCAAACATATTTTTTTTTCCACGCTAGTCGCCTTCGATTGATCGCCGTCTTTCGGTGTTATAACTTTTCATCTCCAACCAGCTGCACATCACTGCTGCGCTCATCACTCCTGTATAAATGTGTCCCATCCACTCTGCACGCTGGGAGCATTCTTTATTATTATTATTATTGTTATTATTTTGTGGTCAGAAAGTATTTAGTTGATACTGCTGAGATCATTGCTGGATGAAGGGACTGTCTATGGCCTAATTACCCCGTAGCGGCATCACTACAGCAGTCTGCACTGTAACGCTTGGAGGCAATGCTTTGGAGCTTGCTTGCCTGCATGGGAAGATATAGGGCAACAGTCTATGAGGCCCAGATTTTCTCTCTGCACTGACAGAAATATTATATAGGTATGACTGGAATTTGATTCAAGTCCAGCTGTGTTCCTGACATTTAAACAGGGGGATCTGAGTATTGATGGAGTTGGAATACATAGTTTAATGTTTTTATTAATTCATTTATTTATTATTTCGCACTACTTATATATATATATATATATATATATATATATATATATATATATATATATATATATATATATATATAACACGGGTCCTCCTCACCCAAATTTCTTTTAGTACCCACACAATGCGGGAAAGTTTTTGTTGATTGATGGAGCAGAGGTGTTTTGATAAAGGCTTTTGATGGACTAAACATGTTGATGTTTTAGAAGTAGTAAGAGAGGGCAAAGTCTCAAATAATAGCAAACAGATGGTCATTTTATCCACTGGAGTCTGCTATGTAGAACGACTTGTATCTTATTTTTACTATCGGTAATTTCAAACTGCCGACTTAATAATAAGTAGAGCGGACAAGGCGCAAAAGGTTCCCCTAAAAGACATTTGATACGGCTATTGGCGCAATTGAATTATGTGATTTTCGAAGTTTGCAATGAAGCGCAAAATGGCTAATTGTCGTCAACTCTGACATCAGCCGTCATTTGCAGCTTATCCCCCCCACCGCCTGGCTCTGACCCCCTTTGGGCCCCCTTGCCCATTCAGCAAGCCAGGGCTCAGAAGCCAAGAAAGGTCAATGACTTCACCAAATCGCCCTTGATTACTTGAGACATTAGGTAATCGATTAGAAAACATTAAGTGACTTTGAATAAACAGAGGCACTCCTGATAGGCATTAGAGCTCAATAGATCCACCTCAATATGGCTCATTCACAAAAATGAAAATGAGAGGTGTGTGAACATAAACAGCGCCCACAGTTTTTTTCTGGAATATATATATATATATATAGTCTTCTTCTATCAAAACATTGAGATGAAACCGAGCTTGTATATCTCCAAATATATGGAAGATGAGCGGATTAAAATTGTATTAATATTTCCCCATTCGGTTAACGCAGTTTATTTTCTAGTTTTAGTCATTCTCCTTCTCTCCCTCTGCCTCTCTCCGTGTCTCTCCCTGAATCCTCTGCAGTCAGCCGGGGGGGAGTGTCGCCCCGGGCCAAACATATGCTTCTTTCCATTGCACTAATCCAAATGCAGCGTGGAGGAATAATTGCTCGAGTGGCCGTGGCTTCGCAGGGGCTTTGTCCCTCACTGGCTCCCGTCAGCCAGGCACACGCCATTTCAATCAACTCTCTCTCGCCCTCTCTCTCTTTCCCGCTCCCTTTCTCTCTCTCTCTCTCTCTCTCTCTCTCTCTCTCTCTCTCTCTTTCTCTCTGCATCAACCTCCAGATCTTTTATCAAACCAGACCCTCACGCTTCTCAAGCACAGAGCCACATCCTTTAAAACGCCTTGTTGCCTTGCCTTCATGTTGTTGTTGCTGTCAGGTCATCATATTTGGAGCATCGTCTTCATTAATATTGACAGTGCACCCTGTTGGCAGGCTTTATTGGCAAAAACGGTCGCATGACTACAAATGACGTTTTGGTGAATTCTGTCAGCATCTCACATGATTTTAGTCATTTATTATAATTATTATTATTTTTTACAGTTTCTAAGCAACAAGCATTATCCAGTCAACTAGAGGAAATCATCTCGGCCTTTCAACCAGAAAGTTGACAAGGCTGATTATAAGTTAATGTGATTTGTGGATGACTGAAACCAATAAAAAAAAAGCTTAGCGTAGAAATAATAATAATAATAATAATAATAATAATAATAATAATAATAATAATAATAATAATAATAATAATAATAATTTGATATTATTTCAAAATAAATCTAAAAATACTATCCAGGGCAGCAGCAAACCATCCCAGTGTGCCAAGTTTTTCGTTCTGACTTTATTGTGGGATTAACAGCAAAATATGATTCGATAAGGACACTGAAATTCATTATTTCCTGTGCTGAAATCACAGACATGCACTTTTTTTTTTTTTTTACCCCTGTGAGTGGAGAAAGTAAATCAAAATGCACACGGACCTCTGTTATGCCTTGTATACAAACACGCAGAGTTTAAACACCCCATGTCATCGTTTGCCTTTTCTGTTTTCCCCCCAGTGAATCGACGATGAAAAATCACTCTAGTAAAATGGAACATTTGCTAGGAAATCACATATTTCCACGGATAAGAAATGAAATAAGACAGAGGGAGAGGTGGGGTGGGATGGGTAGCGACGGAGAGCCGTGGATGTCTGACTGAATTAATAGACATGATAATTTCACACTATTTCATAGTGAGCTATCTGTTCCATCACAGCAAAATAAAAGGGTCACTGCGCAGCTGTGGCAAACCCCAAGCGTTATTATGAAGTTTGATGATAGACCCCCCCCCCCCTCCCCTCTTTTTTCTTTTTTTCGCTCGCTCTCTTTTTTCCTTCTCCCTGGTACTTCGCTTCAGGCCAGCAATAGCTCGAGGCCACGCCGGTGCCTCCCCATGATAAAGGACTTATACTGTGTCTGTGCGCAAAGAAAGCTGCAGCAGCTTCTCTCTCTCCCGAACCTAATCAACTCACTGGCTTGGCCCTTTAACGATTGGTATACCCCCCGCCCCCGCCCCCACACACCCTCAATCTCTCTTTTTCCCATTTTCTCTCTGTTTCCTTCTGTGTGTTCTGCACGTATTCATGAACATATATTAACTGCATTTAGCTAATAATAATAATAATAATAATAATAATAATAATAATAATAATACAGACAGTTATATGCTCTATAAGATAAAGCCAAAGTATATTTCTTTTATAGTTTTTATATAATTTGTTTACACCTGTTCAACAACCACACAGTTTGCTTCTGAAATTTGCCTGAACCCATTACATGAATGAGGCACAATATAGTTTCCTTTCTTTGAATGGTACTGACTTAAAAGTAGGTGATGCTAGGTAAATGGGTCTATTTTCCTCAAATGGGGTTGCAAACAAACAAATAAATTCTGATGCACTGACTACAGTGTTTCTTGATATGAGAAAGCGTGGGAGAAACTCAAATAATGCTACTATTATTATTTTGTATTTTTTGGTGTTGTTTCGTTACCTCAACCACCAACATCATCATCGTTTTAATTTTTTTTGTGTGTGTGTTTTAATCACTGATACATTAACAAAAAGTATCAAGGGGAAGGAATAAAGAGATGGAGAAAAAAAATGTCTGTGACACGTGACAAAGGTCATGAGCCAGTTCCAAGCCAAGACTCCTTCCAGCAGTGAGATGTGGGAGTTTGAATGTCTCACGAGAGTCTTGTGGGTGTTTTCTATAGCGTTATTTATTTTTATGACAAGAAGTAGCAAATATTTTTGAACCAGGCTTAAATATGCTTAAATCATTACTCTTGCCCTAACAGAATAGCCACTATCTGTAAAAAGCAGTATAAAGGAGAATAAGAAGAAAAAAAGCCACTTTGAGGTAGCCATTTTTTTCATTTTGACAATTTTTCTGCTCATTGCCCTTATTAAACATGACTTAGGTGTTTTTAATACTGCAAAGTTTCACTGTTTAGTTCAGAATACCGCACATAGCTGAGAACGACCGGGCATAATAGAACATGTTAGAGTAAAAGTGTGAAACTACTGCCTTGACAGCACCTTAAGGCATGCTGGTCCTTGTGGGTATACAGTATTTAGTCTCAGAGGACACCATTTAAATTATTTACAACAAATTAGGATTTAAAGAAAATCAAATGAATTCACACAGACGTGACGAGGGTATGCTTTATAGAGTTCTGTTACAGTGTATTCGTTGTTTGAGTATTTGCTAAAATCACAGTTGTTTTGTAGGGGAAAAGATTTTTGATGTAGCATCTAACAAAATATAATTCCTTACTAAAACACTACACTTCAAGT
The DNA here is from genome assembly GCF_964374335.1 of Astatotilapia calliptera. Classification (NCBI taxonomy): domain Eukaryota; kingdom Metazoa; phylum Chordata; class Actinopteri; order Cichliformes; family Cichlidae; genus Astatotilapia; species Astatotilapia calliptera. Next base: position 14,304,919 of record NC_137430.1, on the reverse strand, counting down.
CATCTCAGGGAATATGTGATCATTTATCATCACTGTGTGAGTAGCTTTTCATGCAGTTACAGTTTCATTTTGTTTTGATTTTCCTAGACGACACCGGGAAGTGAACATTAAATACTCTGAAATTTAGATGCGACTGTATTTTTAACAATCTTTAAAAACTTGTGTGCAAAAAATTGGTTTGCTGACTTACTTTACGATCTCCTCCTTTCTAATGGTTTTGAAGGACAAATGCTTTTTATTTCTCGCACCGAGTTCATCTTCGCTGATTGTCTCAATGTTAGTGATCTCATGGACACAAAAATAGATTTACATAAAAATAGCACGTGGCACGTCAGAAGCGCAATTACATTTCTCTGTCATTTTCAGTAGAGCAGCTGATAGTAATGTAATAACTTAGAGATAAACAGCCACGTTATTAGCTTAAAGGAGAGCCTTGTGTGGCTGTGAGAGTAAGAGAGCTTGGTCTGGCCTCTCAGAGCCTGTGAAGAAATGGTTTTGATCTCACCACAGGCTAAACACTGCCAACAGGACTTGACATTGCAGAACAATTTCCCAATTACCTTTTGACATGCATATTGACACAAACGCACAAAACTGTAATTTTCTCTCTGAATTTGTTAGCTTGAGGGGCTCACTTTCATGCCAGTGGATTGTCAGATGTGCTGCTCTCTCTCCCTTTCTCCCACTAAGTATCTCTCTCTCTCGCTCTCTCTCCCCTACTCTCCTCCATTATGCTTATATGTCAGTGTCCAGAAAAAGGATTTCCCCCCTGACAGCTGTTAAATGTATGAACCAAATGGAAGAAGCATATAAAGAAAATATGGTTGAAAAAATGTTTTTTAAAAGTTATTTTTCAAGTTTTTTTTTATCTTCACAGATTTACAGATTTAAATGTGAACTGATAGTTTGCTTTCACAAACAAGTTTTATGTAATACTGTTGAACACTTGTGTGCCAAAAACCTCAACCTTTCCCAATAAACTTTGCAAAGCTCACAAACATGTTGTCTCCACACTGTCAATCTCAAGGTTCTGGCCAAACTCAACATGCCAGTTGACACTGAAATGCCATAATCACTGGGATGTTTTCGTGCTTTTGAGATGTCCAGGCACCAAAGGAGAGGAGAGTGGACGATGGCCGTGTCATCATGAGCTTGTCATCGTGGTCGGCTTGATTGGCACATGCTAGGCCAGATTACAGGAGCTGGTGCTGATGGAGGGTTACCCTGAGACTCCCGGTCGCCTGCTATCAGGAACCCCTGAAAACTGGGTCATTCTTGGGCTTGGCTCTGCCTCGAGCCCCTTTGCCCCAATGCCGGTCCCAATGAAAGAGTGGAAGAGAAGGATCAAGCCCCAGGCCTCGGATGAAGGCCAAAGCTCAAGCCCTCTCCCAACATAGATTTAAAATCAGAACCATTCTTTCTTCTTATTTGTAACTAAAAATACATTTATATATTTATGCTTAAATGATCACTAAAAACACTTTGTTTTTGTCATGTCCAGCACGGACCGACTTCACATCTTTCCTCGGCCTTTTCAAAGATATATATTTTTAAGTGTTTATCCTTTTTTTCTAACAAGCAGACTAAGAAGCCTTTATGTTTATTGGTTTGGCAGCCATGGCTCCAATCTGGTGACAGAACACAAATTAAATTGATTGCGAATGGTAAATATAAAAGGAAAAGAGACAGAAATAATAACAGATGTTCAACTGCTTTGAATCCAATATTCATACATAGTGCAACATATTAAGGCCTCATGGTAACTTGTTTTTGACCTGCCAGAGTATTATTAGACAGCACATGTAAAGCAGAAAGGACTAAAAACATATTTTAATGCTTTAGGATAAACAAATGCTTCAAATACAGAATACAGAGACCAGTTTGTTTGGTGAAGAAATCATATGACATGTATAAAGTTCACACTGGTCTTACTGGCAAACCACTTTAATGACTGTGGTGACAGCTGGTGGAGTTTGACATTAGAGTGACATTCAACCACAAGTCATTTAAAACACTGGGCCTCCACTGCGGTGGCTCAACAGATTAAAATGTGCATATAGTTAAAAGTCAATTCGGAGGTACTTTTACTTCCTTTGATAAAAAAAACAGTTTAGTTAAGTGTAGATTAGTCCTAACCTCTTAGATGCAACCTGAATGAATGAATCATTTCCTAAAGAAGTGGCAAATCGGATGCAAATGAGAAAATGTTAAAGCAGACTATGTGAACTCACTGTGGGCATCCCCCTTTATCTCCCCTCCATGGCTCTGCCGCACGCTTTCAGTGAGCGTGTAACCCAAATGAGCTCTGTCTTCTTTCACCTAAATTAAAGCAGCCACAACTAAGGGGGCTGGTGCTGAGCGCCAAAGCTTTGCAGTGGCAGCACCGTGTTTAACACAAGTTCCATTAAAAAGAGCCCATTACTACTACTGAAGGAAACGGTGCCCGGGGCCTCTCTAAAGTGTTGCGAAAACCTCATTGATAATTAAATGTTGGTTACCCCTGGTATGCATCGCTCCCGCACTTTGCTTACCAATCAAATCTCCGCCCACCACTGCTGCCATTTGCTCTCTCCCTCCTCTGTTTATCAAGAAATCATACAGCCCTCTAATAGGTGCCAATTAGAACCAATGGGGGCTCTGGGGTTAATTATTCCCAACACATTATTTGATTGAACATATTTAGAGCACAACACAGTGGTGGGAAGAACGGGGACAGTGGTGGCGGTGGATAGCACCTTAGTCTTTATTGATGAGCACTCCACAGTCACAGGAAGAGAGTGACAGACACGTGCATGCCGATGTGCACACACATACACACAAAGAGATGCAGACACAGCACTGTTTTCATGCATTGGCTTTCCTAGAGACTTACCCTAACCCATTTAACCCTGATCTTCATCTAGACCTAGACGTAGCCTTAGCTAATGAAATTTATAAGACAGCATTCTTAATTTTAATCTGTCAAGGCTTCCTTGTTTCCTAACTTTTGGCCAGCTGATTTGATTGAGGTCCAAACATCATATAGTAAAAGTCCTTGCTTTGAATACTCACTCACAACTACATTTGTTGATCTCTCAAGGTAATGTGAGAATATTGAGAGTGCCTGATAAAAGAAGCGGCTTGTTAATAATTTCTATTGTTGAATAATCCTGCTCGCACAAAATCAGAAATGCCCCCAAAGTATTAGACGGAGCTCGGTGCCGAAGCAAACAAACAACAACAAAAAACAAAACAAGAGAAAGTGAAAAATCGTTATCTCTTTCGCAGGTTCTTTCAAGCGCAACGTGGAGCGTTTCGCCGTCAATAATACAATAATATAAGAAGAGGGAGAAACAAATGTGGATTCAAGCAGCTCTCCTTGAACAGCAAACACTGGCATGAGAAGAAAGTAAAGAAACAGAGAGACAAGGAGAAAAAAGAAAAACATATACACAATGAGCAGTAGGTATCTGATTTATGCCGGGCTGATAATAATCATCACGCCCAAATAGCGCCTCTCCTCAGTCACACAGCAAAAGAAGCAAAGACATAAAAGTAAGTTGAGAATGAAGCCTTTGACAGGTTGCTAATGGATCGCTTTAGGCCCATCTGTTTCACTCCAAATAGAGAAATGGTGGGGTTTTGATTTTGCTGTTGAAACTGTTACCACTGTCACTGTAAACAATAATTGTCAAACATATTTACCCCACAATCGCTTTAGCAGATGTTCCGCTTTTTGTTTCAAGCAGCTTTTCTGTGTGTTGTATCTCCCCTTTGCAGACACACCACATGCCCCACCACCACCGCCGCCGCCGCTGCACCCCCAACTAGAATATTGAGCAGGTATTTGCAAAAAGGTGCTCCAGGGCACAGAGTGCAAGGGATTGGGTGGGGTGGCTGGGAGAGGGGAGGTGAAGTGAGAGGGAAGGGTGGAGGGAAAGGGATAGAAGGAGGGAGGAGGAGATTATCTGGGCCCTTCATCAGTGGTTCAGCCTCCCTCCTCCTCCACCTCCCCCTCACGGTCCTGCCCATGGTGGAGCCCTGAGGGCCCGGGGAGGCGGCCCCCTTGCCTCACAGCCATGCAACCTCTTTATCACTCTAATCTGTTAATTGTAGGCGCTCAATTGGCACATGGTGGCTTTTTATTAGAGCCTCCCAACATTAACTAGACAGAGAATGTAGAAAAGCTGGTGTAACCCTTATCTTTTTTTTAACTCCTTCTATTTACAACAAGAGCACACAGGCTTCCATACTTAGAATTCCACATTTTGAAAGACTTATAGTGCACTTAAACTCTTTAAAATAACAATCTATAATCACTAAAATTAACATTTAAATTAAGTTGAAGCTGTTCATGGAAAACAGAAACTTCTGCAGTTTAGAACTGGCAACAATGTAGTAAAAAAACAAACATAATTCATGTTTTAAATGAGTGAAACAGCGTATCCTTGTCTCATATCAGAGACTTGGCTCTTTAAAGGAGGAATGTTGAGATGACTCTTTAATGCAGTCAAGTGATCAGCAGATCTGATCTCAGGTGTTCAGCCCTCCTCCCTCTGCTCTTCCTGCTGTCTTTGTGCAGCTTGTTACAGTGAGCTGATCCCTTACTCTGAGGCGACTCTGAGGGACGGCTGGTAGAAGGCCAGAGGTCACCCTCCTGTCCCGCACAGACTTGTCTGCAGCAACTGCTCTTTTTTTTTTTTTTTGGTTCCCCTCCCCAAGAGCAATTTCTCTGCCTCCTTTTTTCTTTTTCTTTTCTTTCCTTTTTTTGTCTGGCAGCTCTATTTTAGAAAAGAGGGCTGTCCAGGTGACGTAAGCGCAGACATGAATGGAATTTTCATACAACTTCAATGTTTTCTGTGGTCCAAACAGCTTGTGTTTGTTGTCAAAAGACCGATTAGGAAAAAGACCCCTCTCAGCTGGCTCTCCCGAGCCCTCCTGAAAAGGTCAACAGCAGCTAAATTATGATAAATTAGTGTGTTTTTCTGCAAACATTAATCTTAATATCAGCATCCCACCAAAAAGCGTCTGCTAAAGGGCCGCGACTAATTTACAATGTAGTTAAATCATATGCCACAAAAGGAGACGTTCATTTTTTATTCAAATTTGTGAAATGTTTTTTACGCAGATTATTAGAAGGGAGCCGAGTGACTTGGAGAGAAGTCGAAATTCAAAGGCCAGTTTGCGCCACGGTGCATGGTTACGGCTCAGAAGTTCATTTTCCAGTTTCACAGGTTCACAAGGAGTGCCTGGCGATTGATGCTTTAAATGTTTGATGCCATAGCAGAGGAGGTGGGCGGCGGCCGGTGTTGCGCTCTCAACAAAGTTTTACCTCATGAATCCCGCTGAGAAATCCAGGCCTGCGAGTTGGTGACAGAACAATGGAGTGAGCGATTTATGGCCAGCTATTAACAACTTCTGCTTTCAGGCCCCATACTGCAAACAGGTGTTTTACGAATCCGCCCCCCACGCTGACACCGCTGTTTATTTCGACCAACTTCCAGGGTTTCCATTTCTACCCTCGGCTAAGGGTTAAAAAAATGAAACCACGCAGTAGATGACAGCATCAAATCACATCGTTTATACTTTATTTTCCTGTTTGGTTTTATATTTGCCTGTGTTCCAGAAAAAGCAAGTCCTGAGGAGAAACACTGGGCCCTTGGCAGTTAATTGGTGAACATTTTCTGTATTATGACCGATCACCAGCTAAGCCTCTTTTTAGTGGTTTCTTTCCATGGTAAGGAGAGAACCTAAGAATTAGCCTGCAAGAGCAGCAGTGGAGGTTTAACACTGACTCACTTGTAACACTGCAAACTGATTTATGTGTAAACATGTCAGAGTAAGAATGATCAGTTCCCCAGTTTCACCAGCAACAAAGCCGCCCAATGTCCAAGAGGGCTTTTTCTGTTATCTTATCATTTGTGTTGGAGAAAGAAATAAATGCATCGCAATAACAAATTGAATCTGGACAAAATGAAATTCAATTTGTTTAACATGCTTCAATTTTTTATAGGCAGGAGAGACATGTTGCTGTTGGTTCAATGGAGTCTTTGTGCAGGGACAGCGGTCAAAGAAGAACTTTTGGGGTAATACACTTTTAGCTGAGCATGAGCAAGCATTTGAACTCCTATGTCTTTTTTTTTCCTGGCTTGCATTTGCTTTGAGTCTGTGTTCATAAATGCATTAATATAGCATTTAGCAGTTGCTTTATAGATATTTAAAGTATCTATACTGAAACATCTGCCTTACAAAGTGCAAGCTTTTGTCTTTCAGTCATAAAGGTTTTTTTTTTATTTTTTTTAAATCTTGATTCTGTGGCTTGGTCACAAGGACTGCATGAGGCAGACAACACTGGGTGTGATACAGAACTAAATACGCCGTGAATCTGTCTATTTTGGGGCAATAGCTCCACAGAGTGCAGCTGCAGAAATGTTTTCAAGATTTATATCTTATCCAGTGACCGAATGAAGCAGAGGATGAGAAGAACAAATGTAAGTTTATAGAAAATACGCTAGAGAAATCCCAGCATCCTGAACCTTGTTATGTACTATTAGGTATAGAAGCTTTGGTAAAGTATCTATTTTTTTTAATTCTGTGGGAAAGAAGGAGGGAGGATGTGAAGCATTTCCTGAATGGATACATTTTCACATTATGGCGCAAGACAGAGAGCAACTCTGCCATCCTGCATGAAGTGAAACTAATCTAATTCACTTTGAGGAATGTACGTGGGCCAATGCATACAAGGTGTGAGGCAGCAGCCTGTAAACAAAACTCTTGAAGGCTTTAATTAGAAACTGACACGCAGACAATATAGCTTTTGAAGGCCTAAATATAACCTAAAATTGGTACTTCTGTGACTTTAGCAAATTGCTGAGGTTTTATTGTAATGTCTGTGTAGACAGGTTTTAAGAAGACAATATATCCCCAAATCCCAAACAAGTCCCCTTAAATGCACTGTGTTAAATTGCTTCAGAAATGTCTGTACTTGTATGTAGTCGTGAGGGTTTACAATGTGGAGAAGGACAAAAGCTGGCTTGAGAGTAACACCCTGTGTTAGTAGGAAGGGAAAAATCCCCTTTGAAACTTTCAAAAGAAAAAAACTCAACCCTGATTGCAAACAGTTTAGGCATATGTGATTTTCTTTGGGGATTTCTTGTTTATCCGTGTTTGCAGCGGACAAACAGTGTTGTATGTAACGTTATGAAAGTGTAAAGTGGGACTTAACCAGTGTCTATGTGTGTGCGACTTGAGCTGTGGCTTAAACTAATTGTCTGTGTAGTGAAGCATTAGCTGTTTCCTGTTCTGCTGACAGCTTTGTCATTGGCGGTCAAACTTTGCAGTGGGCTAAACATGCCACGCTCCAGACCGCACTCCAGTTAAATAGCTTTTATTGGGTGACTTTTCGCCAGGCTAAATGGGGATACATTTTATTCGCGGTGTTTGGGGAGAGCCCGAGGTGTGTACGGCCAACATAAGTGGAAAGGCTTTGCAACTTAAAGGAGCCCTTACCTTCCGGCACTTTTTTATTACAACTACTGTTTACATCTCCCAATACATCCTAAGTATTTCCATTATTAAGTTTGGACAAATCATTTGCCTGGGGTTCAAGGTAGTATGCCATTGAAACATGATCCTACTGTTGATCTTATTACTGCCAAACCAAACAAGCAGAAATCAATTTCAGCAGGAAAGGTAAAGGAAGAAGGAAAAAAAAAAAAGAGGAAATTAGATCAAAACGATTGGGGCCGGTGGTTGCAGCTGTGGATTGTAGGAGAGAGGTGGGGCCAGGAGGTATATATGCCAAGAGTGTTTGCTCATTGCCCAAACAAGTCAACAAACAGCGAGCGGTAATTTTTTTTAAAGCATTAAAATATGAGGCCTTTTTTACAAAGCTGCCCCCCTCCCAACACACACACACACACACACACACACACACACACACACGCACGCACGCACACACACACACACACACACACACACACACACACACACACACACACACACGCACACACACGCACACACACACACACACGCACACACCTCTGCCCTGAAGGTGAAATCAGACACCTCGGATTACATTTTCTTTTCATACTTGTCACATACTGTGCATGGATTTACAGACTCACTTCGCGCAGTGAGAAAGTATGTTCCAGCTGCTTTAGCACTAATAAGGCTTCAAGTTTGATTGTTTGACAGTTCAAAGAATTTTGTACACCATGTTTAAAAAATCTCATAACGTGGATTAAGATTAATAGAGTGTTAGTGAAAATATAGATCCTGTTGATCATTGGACTGGGCATCCTGTATTCATTATTAACTGTTGGGAAGTTAATGAAAGCATAAATAATAATAACAATTAATAACAGACTCTAAATACATACTGCACACTGTTTTTTTTGTTGTTTGTCTTTTTGGAAATACGGTACAGAAGTGTCCCAACTAAAGCCAAAGACAATGTGCACATTTGAAGAAGAAAGAGTAAGAAATGGGTGTGACAAATTAGTAGTACAAGGAAACAAAACGCAGGGGTTCTGGCAGGAGGCCTCTTGGAGCTCCTATAAAATACTAACTCATAGTATATCTGATATCTCAAAGAGGAAAGGAAAGTGGGACAGTGGGAATACTATTAACAGCAGATGAGTGATGTCGTGGAAAAGGTACCACGTTTGGCAACTTTTATGTCTTCACATCCTACGCCTTCTTGAGACGGTGACAAATACACCTTTTAACTGTGTGTTTGTGCGCAGCTACAAGCATGCGTGTACATATGCAAATACACGCAAGGACCCATATACATGCTAACTGTTAGGTTTTTTCCCTTAAATTAAGTCTTCTAGTTTAACCAACCTCTCTTTCTGAAAGTACTCACATTGTTCATAAACTAAGAAATCTCATTGTGTGTGTTTGTGTGTGCGTGCGTGTGTGTTTGTGTGTGCGTGCGTGTGTGTGTGTTTGCACATGTGCATGCAGATTTTGGCAGGATGTTGTTCTGGATATAATTTGCCTACGGTGACAACAAAAAGATAGGTCGGGGTGAGAATTGCATTGCAAACTTATTTCTAAGGTCATTATGCCCCGTATTACAAAACAAACAGGGTCATTGTACTTTCCCATTGGTTAGACCCTCATTTGCATAGTCAGCTGAAATGAAAGATCACGCACGTTTCGAATGTGTTAATGTACCAACAGAATATATGTAGTGTTGTGTAACTGCAAAGTTGCTTAAATTATCATTTGTAAAACAGCTTGTTGCATTTAAAAAAAAAGTAAAGGAAGAAAAATGGTTCCTCTCCAGCTGCATTAGCATTGTGTTAGGCACCGCAGTGTTTCTGGTACCGGTTGCGCAGGCTGTGCAGAATTCTACAGACTTTCCCCATTTACAGCTTGCAACAGTGACAGCAATCAGTCATCAGGTTGGCCTTTCTCTCTGTGTGTAAATCTTTGGGAATGTGCAGAGGCTTTGTTAACACACAGTTGATTTTCTGGCTTTGCTGCTTTATATAGCTTTGCAAGTTTGGCAAGGACCACTAGCAAGCTGCAGAACATGCACATACAGTTCGCAAGCCAGAGTGCATATGCACACAATAAGAGTTACGAGAGACCATGGAAACTGTGGTATTGGGTCGGAGTTACGTAAAGTTTTAGCAGAAGGTATTTGGACATTAGAAAGCATAGATATATCAAGTAACACACTAATGACTTGAATGACATTTCAATAACTCCAGGCTGTTCTAGACTAACTTTGACTTTAATTGTGTCAATTAAAAACATATACTGAGTTAAGCCAGTCTTAAATCCACCTTTGATTACATGTTATGTTGTGTTCTAGTCTAACTAATAGTACAAGGAATCACGTGCATATTTTTTTTCCATTTTTTTCCTTCTATACTTTAGCGCTTTGGCTAACATTTGCATGTAGACTTAAACACATCCAATCAGAGCAACTCAGTGTTCAGTGTCTTTCCCAATGATACTAGAGTAGCTGAGGAGTCAGTCCGCCAGTCTTCCAAATGGTACGCAGCCCTTTCTACCTTCTTAGCCACCGCCATAATGTGTGCTCTGCTAACAAGTTTTCAATCAAGCTGTCTGCTAGGATCCATTTTTCTTGTTTAGCATTAGAGATAAAGATACCTTCATATTTATGTATGCTAAAGAAGGGAAACAACAAGAAAGTTATCTCACATTCACCTTTCATTTCCGACAGCACACAACTTTCAGGCACAAAAACAGCTTATTACAGGAAAAGCTAAATAAAACATAGCAACAACTTGTCAAGCTAATCCATCTCTCTACACTCAAGTCAAAATATATTTATCTTAAAACTTTAAAGAACAGCTGCATTTCATCAAACAGGAGCTTGGCCTTAAAGCAGTGTTCTTACCACTCCTTTTACGACTCACAAATCTAAGAGAAGACAGCGTTTTCTTTTGATGCCAGACAACCCAAGCAGCAAACATAATACTGTCTGCAAAGTGTGAATATTGTATCGTTTTTTTTTTTTCTTTCTCTACTCTTTTTTTCCCTGCCTGCCCTGCTGTCTGCCTGTGTTGTTTTGAAGCGGTGAATAGATTTAAAAGATGCAGGATGACAAGACAAAGAGCCGGGGAATAGCCCCCGGGCACTTGTGCTTTAAGTCATGCCATTTCCTTGCATGGCAGGCAGCCCTAAATAAGTTACTTATAAGCATTTATTGATGCACAAGTGTGGCATCTGTTCCTAGGCTGTGGTTCTGGGTGTAATTAGCTCAGAACCTTACGCACTTCAATCAAGCGACACATTTAGAGACCCCCACCCCCACTACCTCCCTCCTTCAGTGTTGTTTCCTCATTCCCTCTTTCAATCTCGCTCGCTTGGGTGTTTTACTCATTCACACTGTGTAGAATCCTCTGTGCACAGTAATTACTCCACGATAACCTCCATCATCATTATCGTTATCCTCTTCAGCATTCAGCCAACATTGCTTAACTGTAAAGCCGGCGAGGTGCTGCCGTGGTGCGGGGCCATTCTGATGACATCAGCGCCAATAAAGAAATGCTAAACAATCAAATGGACACATGAAACCAGTCGCTGGATCAGGCGCGAGCTATTTCACAGAGCCAGATTTGAAACGACCCCTGAAATTCTTTTAATAGGGTTTGTTTCCCTGTGTGCGGGTCGCATTGTTGCCTCGCGAGTGCACGCACACAGACACGCCGTGGTGCGTGTTTGTCACTGTGTGTCCATGTGCATGTACTTAGGCTCAGCGCAAAGAGGAATTAAATTTGATTAATTTCAGACGGATTTTGAAAATATAAACTATTCATTTTGTTATGTAGAACACAAGAGAAGGTTTAAATCTAGCCCAAGGGTAGAGCCTTTGTGTTGAGTCTTCTTTGATATTACTGAGGGCTTTTTTATTGAGCGCTTGACATGATAGATAAACCATACAGTGGATTGAATGGCCTTCTTCTGCAGAACCCAGTAAATGCCATTTGCCATTAACAATGCTGCACTGGGGTACATAAACCATTAATATAACCTTTATGACCATGCGGTCTAACTGAGCATGTCTACTATACACAGCTCTTCTTCTGATGGACGTGCTAGCTGAGGCCTCCTTGCAATACCACTAAAAGAAGAATTTAATTGCACCAAACAGATGAGATGACAGACATTAGCTTTTTAAAAGCTGTCGTAAAATGGAGACGGGATGAAAATCATAAGAACTGGTACACCTATCTCCTGCAATCTCCAAACCAATAAAAACTGTACTTCAACGTGGAGGGGAAAAAAAAAACAAAAAAACAATGTTAGCTGCTGTTTCAGGTTGACAAAGCCAGCAACCAGTAGCAAGGAGTCTGTGACCTGCTGTGTGGGTTTAATTGAGGAGACAAGATGAGTGCCTCTTGCAGGCCAGGGGTGTGGAGAGGGTGGAGAGTGACAGGCAATCACTCTCAAGATGAGCGGGCCCAGGACGGAGACCTGTGGGGTGCCGCAGACCCTCGGCCACTCCAGCAGGGCCCAGCCATTGATCATTACTAGCTGACTATCGAGGAAGGATTGTGACTAAAGCAGGCATGCATGGAACAATGGTCCATAGTTTAGTCAACGTGCTTAAGCAGCTGGGTGTCAGTGCCTTTAATAGAAAGGGTAGACTCCCTCTATATGGTCCACAAAGCATTGTCTGTTTCCCCCTCTGACAGAAAAGGTGGTTTTCTGTGAGGGGCCATACCCACAATCATGTGGTGGCTCAACCCCCTACCCCACCACCCACCGCCCGCCCCACCCACAGACAACCGTCTCCGTCAGCTGAATGGACTTTGTGGGTGACATGGTCTATATGTTTGTGTGTGGATGGAAGAGGTGGGGGGGGGGATCTCCAGAGGAAGAAAGCAACCCATTGACTCACATAGCAAGGGGGAGGAGGACACACACAGCATATCACAAGGGAGCATCTGGTAGGAGGAATGTGTACATGATGTCAAATGATAGTCCAAAGATAGGCCTCCCTTCATAAAAAACAGAGCGGGTGATAAAGGGCGTCCCTGACAAGAAGAGTCAAGAGGAGAAGAATCTTGTTTGTGTTGCCTTTTAGGAGAGTTTTCTTAAAGGGGTTCGTTTGCAATGCAGAACAAGATGTTAGGAGGTCTCGCGGTCTCGTGACACATGAGTCAGAATGTTTCCAGAACCGAGTAAACTGTCTGACTCAAACTGTGTGGTTAGCTAGAAGAACAGACAACACAATAGTGTCCTCCCCTCCCACATCCTGAAAAGACTACATCAAACATGCAGTTCTGGAAAGAAAAGAAAAAGAGTTTTGAACAGCATGCGTGTAAATCCACCTTGATCCATCCTCTGAATGCACACTTACTGTAAGTGTAGGCCAAGGCATGTTCAGACACATGAGGAGCTATTAAGAATCCTGCAAACACCTGCTGTAATACTCTACAGGTTTAGTGTGGCTATAAATTTACCACCTTCCCATGCACAGGTATTAAGGATGATAAGCCTTATTTCATTAATGTATTTAGGTGTGCTAAGACTGCATTGTGCATACCTGTTAGAAAGCAGGATATCCATTGACAGGCCTTTAGATTCAACGACTAAAATCACAGGGCTTTCTCCAGCACATCTAGTCAAGTGTCACAATACAAAAGTTACATCACTGATGCAGTTTTGATGCACTGATGTGCATTTCTGCTTTTTTATACTCTGCGCCTCTGAATCAGTTTTGGGGCAACATCTTGGATTTGCTGTGGCGCAGTGCCACAGCAGGGTTTTTCTAATGCTCAGTTTACAGCATAACAGAGTTGGGGTGGGATGTGTTTGATGGTCTGCAGCACATAATTGAGTTTTAATTTGTTACTACTCTCACCACCTATACCCCGAATCAACTGTTTTAGTTCAGCAACATAGTGTATTTGGAGTAATCAAAATCTTTCTTTAATCATGAACATATTATACTGTACTACATGCATGTGTCATAAACACAGACATATTGTATACATTTTCTGAAACACTGACAGTTGGTGGTTAAGAGTGTTGTGTCTCCTAAAACTGGAAAAAATCCTTGGCTAAGTTAATGAAATCTAACTCTACAACCTAATTTTGGGTCAACACAAACCCCAAACAGAAGTAACTACAGAGGAGATTTAACTAGATTGTGCTGTTGTGCTGTCTTAATGTTAGCTGTTAAAAGTTTTCATGGGTCTAAACTCTTTCAGCAACTGGCCGCGATCGTCATTAGGACAAATTGGAAGGATAAAGCTGCAATTTGTCACTAACTTCTCAAATTTTGACCTTTTTACTGCAGCCCTAGGATTCCCATTCATGCACATTGCATCCAGAATAATTCAGAACCATCAGTGTGTTTATGGATTGACACACACACACAGCCTGAGGACAGCCATGCCAAACTGAATAGTGGTTGTAGGCAAGTCATGGGCCAACACTGAAACCCCTTGCTGGTTGACCTATCCACCTACCTCTGAGCCTCTGTCTCTCTATTTCTCTCGCTCCCTTGGGGTCTGGTGGACTGGGATCTTCCCAAGGGGGCTCTCTTTTCAGCCACCTGACTATTACCTGTGGACTGAGCTGTCACAGTTAGCTACCTGCATAGGAGAGATACAGCACATGCACACACTTTAACAAACTCACACACAGTCAACATGCACACTGGTGTTTGACACCCTGAGGGATCTTTGTGGTGGGGGAGAGTGAGACAACCCAGAGACCTGGCAGCTCTGGGGAACGAGAGCATGCCATCAGTCAAGAGTTGGCCATGTGCTGGCTGTGACATGAGCAAAGCTGCTGTATGGGCACCAAACAAACAAAGTCTAAAGGTGATACACGGGGCGATGCTTTGCCAGGAATGGGAATTAATATGAGCCACAAGAGAATTGAACAATAAGCAAAAGAGTATTTAGGAATCATGAAACAAAAGTAATTTAGCAAAGTGCAAGAAAAAGCCTTATGGCTTTTATTGAGATAATCTTAAGTCACCGATTTCCGTGACACCTGAATGACATCTGTTCACAGTAACACTTTTGTGTAGATAAGATTGTTCATCTTAACTAAACTCACAGCAAAAGATGAGAAAAATAAATAAATAAAAGGAAGCATGTGTGGGTGTTTTCATCATCATCATCACCAATCACCATTAGTGCATCACATATCACTTATTTGTCTTACTTTGTCCTGGAGCCACTGCTTAGTGGCTATTTTTTTTAAATGCTAAGTATTTGAATAGGCAACCTTTCTTTTTTTTTTCTTTTCTTTTTAGTACAGGAGGATTTTAGGGTCACAGAAAAGCCCAAGTGAATCATTAGCTTGGTTTGGTGCCAGCCAGGACTAACTCATTAGCCATGTCAGTGATCTGCCCTCCAGACAGACTCTCCTTTATTTTAAATACATCAGAAATGTGTCATGTTGGTAGGATTTTGAATGATAATTGCATTTCATGGCTTGGTTCAACCTCACTAGGTAGTTTTGTTCTGCTCAGTCTTGCTGCTCTGACTCTGGCAAAGTGGAGGTGGAGGTCTTTTGTCCCAGCTTGTTAAACCCCTAATGTGCTGGCTTTTGCTGCCCAGTGAAGGCAGATGTCTTAGGGCCACTGTAACTTTATTAAGCACAATGCCAACTCTATGAATCGCCCAATACAGGGCAGGCGGGAGGTGACGTGGACAAAGCAGACCATTGTGGGTGAGACTAGAGGACAAGTGTGGAGAACCACATGTTCCTTTCCCACACTTATCAGTTAGAGGCCAAAATCTGAAAATAACAGCTGATGGCTAATAACAGCAAGACCCCAGGAATTAACGGTTGTGATAAAAATGGATAGTTATTACTCAGTAATCTGCTGTTATTATATTTATATAAGATCAGAGCGAACGCTGGCTATTAAATTAGTGTTTTAAGATACAAAAAACGTAATAGACAGTTTGATGCAAACACAAAAAAATAATCATGGAGCCAATGGGGAGAGCTCTGATGATTTATATATATATATACATATATATATTTTTTTTTTCTTTTTTTTTTTTCTTTTACATTGTGAAGTACATTTGCACAAAGTGATTTTCTACTGCAAGTGAACAGTGCCTCATCCCTGAACCGAAAGGTTGTACCTTGATGCAAAGCATCGAGCAGCAGGGTCTCTAGACAGTGGAGGAGAGAGACACAGAAAACAATCTTCTTCTTGTTTCTGCCTTACCTCTTCTGACATGGCCTGACCCCTCCATCGATCTCTGCTCCACACAATAGGCTTTCTCCCGAAGAGCAGACTATGTGTGTGTGGATGTGTATATGTGTGCTGTGTGTCCTCTTTCCTGACATGGTATTTAGTTGTTACCAACATGCCCACAACTCTCCAGGACTAATCTCCAAGGTGTTTTTCCAGAACAGCAGATTCTGATGTTGATACAATGTGGCTACAGAGTGGAAGTCATACTTGCATGCTGATGTATTTTGCAAAAAAAGAAGACTTATTGGGATTTTCACTAGCATTTACCCATTTTACCAGCAGAGAGAGCAGGTCTGTATTTATGCATGCCAACCTCAATGACAGAAAGCAAGTTGAATCATTTTACAGCAGACACACACACATGGGCTTGTACGCACACAAACACTGCCCACTCGTCTTATCTTACACAGCTACACTGCTTGCAAGAAGTAAATACAGTACAGTAAATAAACCAGGAACCCTGCCAAAAATGAAAAGAAAAAAAAATGAAATGAAAATGAAATACAAAGAGAGAGAGAGGGAGGGCGAGGAGAAGGGGATGGAGATGGAACTGTTCGGGTTTAGAAAGTGACTTGAGATAAAATAACTAGTCATACGACACACACAACAGATCTGGGCGCTGCTTCTCTTGCCCTGGGGCTCAGCCTACCCAGCCACCGCTATGAGAGAGAGAGGGGGGAAGAGAAAGAGGAAGACAGAGCAGGGTAAAGTACAGGTGAGATGAAGAGATGAGGGAGAAAATTAGAAATAGTTTAGAGATTTGGATATGTGAAGGACTGCATGCAAGTGAAGAAGGGCGAAGGTGGCAGTAAGGGACAAAAGTGTGTAAGGCTAACAGAGGGAGGTGAAAGGTAAAATGTGCAGGCGTGATTGTAAGTGCATGGGAAAGCAAGAAAGAAAGAAAGAGAAAGAGAAAGAGAAGTTATGTTTGTGTAAACGCTTCCTCGCTATTGTACGTCCTCTTAAATATGCTTCAGGGAAACCAAGAGTCTTTTGTGATTAACTGGAAACAAAAACATTATGAAGTAACAGAAACAAAAGAAAGAAAGAAAAAAAAAACATCAGTATAAAACAGGAAACATATACAATAAGGTGGAATTTGCTCTTATCTGGTGTTTGCTGACAGTAGGCCCTCAGCATGTGTGCAAGAAACCCAAACTGACCAAATAAAAACAACTGCGTGTAAACCGTGTGACAACTGTTGTAATATTGTTATAAAAACATCCAAACAAGAGAAGCTTCACTCTCATGTCTTTATTACTAAGATACTGAGAACTTCCTACTTCATCTACCAATGTCAGTAAGAATCTGAAAACCTCACAATGTTCTTCCAAATTGAAAGTATCCAGCAGAATGTTTTTGGTACTTGAATCAACCCTTTAAATCAAAGCAATTCTTGTCCAAATAAACACTGTGATATCTTTATCTCTCCAGCACAGCTTCTGGCAGGTGTCCTTGGGAAAAAATGTTCTGCTACTGATGTAAATCTTGTGAATCTAGACATCGGTAGGTGCAGCCTGTGTTGTCAGCTTCCCTCCCACACAGCTAACCTGATGAATAGTCCAAACACCTCCATTACTCGTGGGGATCTTGTTTTAAAGTCCATGGCTAACAAACAGCTGCGGCGTCTCCAGTCCCGCCTCTGCAACAGCGTAAAAAAACTTTTATTTTTCAGTCAATGTACAACTGACTGACAACGGTGTGTTTCTATCCTGGCGCCATATGCCGTCCATGCTGCTTAACAACCTCGTCAGTGGAGTCCGCAAAGGACCATAAAAAATAGGCGATCACGGATAACGCCTGATGGCCATTCTTGGCATCAGGAGGGGGGCTAATTAACCGACAGGCTCATCTAATGATACCCCTATCTCTCTCTTTCTCTCTATCCCTCTCTCTCTCAGCTTGTCCCCCCCAACACTTCTCCTGCACGCTGACATTGTTTTCTATTATTACTCAGGCACTGATGCCTCGGTAAGTAGTAAAAAGCCTGTTGACCATTCAGTGGCCACTGGAGAAGAGAGCTGGGGGTGTGGATAATTAAAAGTTCCCCAGGTCTCAGGCCCTCAGGGGTTAACAGGAGGGGAGGAGCTGGGGACTGACTGAGTGAAACGGGCGCCCTCAGTTGTAGTGATGTACTAGCCACTCTTTTGGGTGACTGCACCAGCATAACAGATAGAACAATCAATGGAGTGCAATTAAGTTGTGTCCCAATTAAGTCTGACTTTTAGAAAAAAACAGATTAAAAAAGGAGAAGATATGTAGGTTCTTATGCTTTATAAGTACATATATTACAAGTTTGTCTTTATTCACTGGCTATTTGAATGGCTGGTGTTTGTGAAGTCATCACAGAGGGAAAAATACACCCACACACACATAGACGCACACACACACGCACACACAAATTCAAGAATCAGCAACCGATTTGTTTTTTTACATATCGGCCTATAGAAACTCCAACCAAAAATTCATAATGAGAGACGCACTGAAACAAAACAGTTATTTTCACATCGGAGACTTGCCCAAATACAAAAAAATACTAAATTTAAATTTAAAAATAAAATGCACAGTTTTGTGAAACTTAGGGTAGTCATTTACTTGAAGCCCTCTGGTTCAGGTTTGATGTAAAGGCTAGTCTGCCTTTTACTTATCCCTTCCACCCTTCTATGTTAATCCAGCTCTTTAATATGAAAATATTGTGTTTTTTTCACTTTATTTTTCTTTCTCTTTTTGTGCACTGCAATCCACGTTGATTGTATTTATTTAATGATGTCTCAAACACATAATTCATCTTACCTGGTGCACCACACATTACAGCAAAGTCACAGTGAAGCGAGGACTGTAGCCACGGAGACCCTCTTGTCCGATCGATCAGCTGATTAACCCTCATTACTGATTGGCTCTGAGCTGATTGGATCCCATCATCAAGAATTCACCTCTACCCCTGAGGCGTGTGTGTATTTTGTGTTTATGTGCTCGTGTTTGGGTGAGTATATATGATGGGGGCTGTCACAGTTCACTCGATTACTGGGAGGTGAGAAAGGAAATGGAGGGGGGGAGGGCTCAACCATTGCAACACACAAAGACGCACACACAGAAATGTACACACCAGGGGCAGAGAGGTCAAAGCAGAAGGCCAAAAATTTCATTGCATGTCTTTTTTTTCGTTTTTTTTTTCTATATCTATATTGGCTGGCCGTTCTCATACACCCTTCCTCCCTCTCTTTTTCCTCCTGCCTTCTTCCCCTCCTCCTTTTTTTTGGTGGCAGATTTAAGCTGGGTCAAGCATAAACGCTAGCCCAGTTTCCGCTGCTATGGCCGATAAGGCATTGTACCTTGGCTCAGTAAACAATGGGATGCCATCTGTCCATTAGTGAGAGCACTGCGAGAGGAGAGAGAGAGAGAAGAGGACCCATTTGTGTGTTCAGTGTGAGAGCAACTCAAAACACATGGAGGAGGAAGTAGACTCTCCTCAGGGAGGGGTCAAGCAAGTTGGTGTAACATGTGGGTGATTAGGAACGAATTAACTTTGCGCATGTTTATTTTTTTTTTAATAAGTTATTTCACCATATGCTCATTTTGTCTTATTTTGATGAAAATGTTACGTTATACAAAGAAGTTTCTTCTTTGGTTGAATGTGGAACACATTAAGGCGCTTTGGAAAACTCTCAATATGAAAATAACTTTGTCATTAAAGTCCAAATAAAACAAAACTTCAAATCAAACTGACTTTAATATTTTTAGAATTCAGTGAAAAAAACTCCAATAACAGAACAAAAAAAGAAAAACTGGTTATAGGCCCCTGAGGGTGAACACTAAGTTGTCCGGGGGCAAAACATGTCTGCCTCTGGCAATAACCCCATAGAGATCTTTGAGAGGGTTACTTACTCAGGACCTTCAACCAGAATAATTTCAGGTACCTTAAAATAAGTCTCACAGCAGTCTCATGATGAAAATTATCAATGAAGACCAGGATTAAAGAACTAGAAGTGTTGGAGTATGTATCAAGTTGGTGTGTGGTTACTAATTGACATTTTAATACAGGGTGATTGTTAAGAGAACCAAAAATAAATGAAACCCTTAATAATACTGGCCCACATGTCCCACGAATTCATATATCTACAGATAAAATGTGTTCTTTCACTTCGACGCTCAGTATTTTAGTTTTTGACTGTAACTCTATTAAAAAAAAGTTTTTCTTTATGATAATGTTGAGCCGTGTGTTCCAACACTGCACTGGCATCAGGCTTCTGTTCCCCTTTCTCTGTCTCCCTCTGTCTGCACCCATCGTCTGCCATCCTCCTCTTTTCTATCTAAAGCCCTTTCTGTGCAACTCACTTTTCTCCCTTTCACACACATGCTAGAAGTGGTATCATCACAGCTTCTCATCAGAGTGAGAGAGTAACAGGTACAAATGTCTGCTCTTTAGATGACACTGTGCGGTGCAGTCCTGGCACTCTGGGGACACTGCAGAAGTGCTGCAAAGAAACTGATCCGAGAACTGTAGTGTGTGAGTGCGAGACCTTAAGAGTGTGTAGATGTGATTGTGCAACTACTGTACATTCATGCATATAATAGGTGTCTCCAGGTACGATCAGGTGAGTGTATGTGTGAGTGTGTTTGTACGTGGGGGATTTGTGCATTTCAGTATAAAGGTGTGTGTGTGATTAGTGTGTGGATGCTTTTGCGAGCCTTGGACTGACTGTAGGGGGGCCACACACAGATCTCACTTACTCCCTTAGGCAAAGGAATTCTCCCAGAGTGTTTCCACTAAACAATCTATTTCTTGCTAAGGTTGTAACTCCCACAAAAAGAGCTGTTTTCTGCTACTAAATTTTGACAGAGTGTAGTACATGCTTGAATCATGGCACACCTCTACAAGCCAGCAGTAGTGAATGAACTAGGTGTGAATGTCAAGCATATTGGAATGGTATACATGCTTTATGGTAAATAATACCGTAATAAAAATTGAAAAAACTTACTTTGATTGAGAACAAGGGTTCCATCAAAAGCTTTTCAGGATTTCTACATTATTTCTAGTAGGAGAAAGAGGCAACATCTGAACATCTTTTTTTCAGTGTCAGCTCCAAATCAACTGACACCAAGTCAAAGAAGTTGTTTAGCAACATTTTGTTGAAATGGAAGATCAACATGTCTTTTATAAAAGTTGCAGCAATTTGCTTATTACACCTCAGCCACCAAGGAAAGGTATTGCCTAAAAACGTAAACTACTATATCTGTGTTAACTGACATGGCAACCAACATCTAAATAATGACGTTTGGTGACTTTGGGGAAAATAATGCAATTCAATTTTTTAGAGCCAAATCAGAAAAGTAGGATGCTCCTGGGATAAACTTTTACCAACTCCTGGTGATTGAAACTACCAATGAGAGCACAGGGTTGAATGGCACATGACCTTGTACATTAGAGAGTTACCTGGGCAACCAGAGCTTGACATGTCTGCTAGCAACCATCAGCTTTGAAGCAATGGCCAATGAGCTAATTGTTTCCAGTTTGAATGAAGATTTACAAATGTACTCTGTATATTTTATAGTCTGCGCTAAAGTTGCACCCAGACTGAAAGTAACTGGAAGTGATGTGGTGACCACGGAAAGTCAATGACGTTCAATGACCTCCAGCAAATATGGGCGAAAAAACATTGGTGATGCAAAGGTCCTGAGGTAAACTTTTCTCAACTTTGAGCTGAGGAACTACAAGCAACTAAATGAGAGTACGGGATACTGCTGAGTGAAAGACGACTTGGTAGTAAATACATTAGATGGTTACCTAGGCAACTGCTTCGTGGAATGTCAACTTCAAAGTGATGCACAACGAGTATCCACTGGAAAGACAGCTTGATGTTACCTTTGTAACGGCACGCTAATAATAATAATAATAATAATAATAATTTAAAAAAAAAATAATAATAATAATAACAACAACAACAACAACAATAATAATAATAATAATAATGATAATAATAATAATAATAATTATTATTATTCACATATATTCACAAAACATCTTGAAGCAAAATATTATACAGTTACAAAAAAATTGAAAAAACTGGGATGCGTGAATAATTGAAAGGACAACAAGAGACAAATTGCACCTAAGTGATATTTTCAGAGAGGAAGAGATAGAAAAGGGAAAAATGCATCTTATGAGAAAGAATGGAAAAAAAAAACCCTACAGACTGACAGACGGGGGAGAGAAAATTAGCCCGAGGGAGGATGAGGAAGAAGAGGGAGGTGCAGGGATACCTGCTGCGAAACTTCAAAGTCCATGTTCTCACTTACATTATTTGACCTTTCACCCCCTACAAACCCCGTCATCATATTGTTGTCCCCGTGTGTTACATGTGTGCGCTACTTTCTGGTAACAGAGAAGAAAAATGTGTTTCTGTGGAAAAAGAAGAAACATGCTAGACTAGATGGGGCAAGATGAGGATAGAACTAGAAATTCGAAGATTCATTTGTCTGTTGATTTACATTTCTTTATGCCCTTTTACTCTTTGTCGTGCTTTTTTTTCCCTTTTCCTTTGCTCTGTTTTACTACTCAATCTCATTCTATCTTTTAGTGATAGTGGTAAAGAGAAGATCCCTTAAAATGATTAGAGTTAAATAAACAGCGATGTGGCCTCAGGGCCCAGAGGCAGAGCTGATCTGAAATTAGATGCTATCAACCAGGTGAAACTGGACTCACCTGGCTCTGGAACAACAACAACATGAATTACTGCCATGTGCACCGCAAAATTAGGAGGATTTACATATATTTCTTATTAAATCCGGACATGGGCAATGCATAAAGTGCAACTAAAATGCAAATGGAATCTTGGAGTTCAACCCCTTCCACAGAAACGATAAAACGTAGAGTACAGCGTAAAGTGTCCTTTGCTTTGCTTGTAAGCTCCCACCAGCATGCATATATTCTGCAAAATATAGTGTCATCCCTTATCTGATCAAGTTTTCACCCAGCTTATCAGTGTGAACAATATGCAGACAGAATGTCATAAGTGAAAAATGATCAATCCACAGCAAAGCATATTTTTCTCATGCTTGGTCTACTGCACAGATATTCCATGATTGCTGATAACAAAGTGACGAACACGCTGGATGACACAGGCAGCAGAAACATTCGTGCACAGAGGTACACTTGATATAGCATAGCAGTTAAACTCTACCCATGCCAGTATGGTTGAAAAAGGATTATTACATGTTCTATAAACTCATACTGAACATTTCAAAATGCTTAAAATCGTATAATTAGGCACCCACGTGTATTACAGAAATATACTCTCCAAAATACTCTGAAACTACTAAAGCTATTCTGGCTTCTCTTTAATTCCCAACTGGGAAGAAGCTAGTCATGGATTAGGTTTGACGTCATGCCCAGGTTGTCATCTATCTACTATGAGTTTGTGTGTGCAGGTGTGTGTCCTGTGCATATGTTTAAGGTCATGCCTGGATGGCTATCTATCTTTTTGTGTAGCAGCACCTGAGGGGAGCTACTGAAATCTGATAAGCCAAGCAGGAGTGTAAATACCTTGCTATTTTAACATCACTGCAGAAGAGAACACACATTGCTGTGCCTGTGAATGTGAGTGCGCGCATGCACGTTTCATGCATGTGTCATGGCTGGAAAGTCATGTGTTGTTGTTGTCCACAGTCTTTTAGCAAGTCCATACGTCTTACACTAAAAATGCTTGCATAACTCTGCTTTTATATGAATAATACATTTTAACCAGTATACTTAAACTTTATTTTAAGTGAAGCTGCTCAACTTTTCTGTTGCTGCGCTCTCTATTAGAGCTCAGTCCAGCAAATGCTCCTAAATATTGATACATTTTTTGTACATATTTCAAACGCTTACAGTTTACGTGTTCTTATTTTATTTTGCCCTTTTTCATGGTTGAAAGTATAGAGTAACCACATGTGTAACATTGTCACACATCTGTCTGAAGTGACTGAATATCCATGTACTTGTCTATGTCTTTAAAAAAAATGAAAGAACGTTCATGACAGACTTTGATGAGGCCTCATGAGCCTCTTCAGGCCTCACCAATGCTGCAGTAGAGTCGAGTAGAGAGAGTAAACGTACCTGTGACTGAGGGCTACCTGCACCAAACTGCCTCATAGCAACAAATTAACTCTAGATGGCTGTGGATGAAAAACACTCCTTATGTTTTCCTAGCAGTTCTGTGAGCCTATGTGAAGACACTTTACCCTCAAACTGCTTCATCAGATCTATTCAGTGGTGAGCAGGGCATGACTGGTTATACTGGGCAGCTCTCTGGTGGGAGATGTGGTCTTTCCACAGGCTACTTTTATAAATGAGAAAAAAAAAAGGTCATAGTCAGCTTTTCACTATATGCACAAACATTTCTTCATTGCTGATGTCAGAAAGTTGGGCAGGATTCTATTCCCTTTCATCGCTATGTTTAAAATTGTGTTTTCTTGCAGGTTGTTTGTGCAGACCTGGAGAATGAGCGAAAGGCAATTAAGAGTATAACTGTGTATCTATGTCTGACAGTGCATCCCGAGAAGCAAAACCCAAAGCCTTTTGGTTTATGCACTGCTAAGTGTCTAAATCCAGGAGAGCAAGCTTGGGCAGGTTCTTTAGATCGGGCCCTTTTTTTGTTCAGTCATTATTGGCCGCTTTGATGTGTGACCTCTGCTACATTTGCTGGAAATTGAGAAATCATCAGCTAGATGAGCTCACAGAGTGTCATTCTGTGTCATTCTGCTACACGAATACTCGCCGATGCATCTGCATTTACTCATATATACAAACACACATAGAAAGATACACTGCAGAGACACATATGCAAGTAATCACACATGTATACAAGCACTTAGTCTTGTCCAGTCTATGCTTAAAAGATGCTGAAACCCATGTTTAAATTTTAGTCAGATGGTCCTTCTCCTGGGAATCATCTGAGTTGGGTTCTCTTAACTCAAACATTTGCAAAACTTCAAAGTATTTAAATGAAAAACGTTTTTTCTACTCAGTTTTAACAAACAATACCAATCAGCAAAGCCTCAGCTAAAATCCTGTGACTTCTTGCAGCTTACCATCGACTCTAACTGCTCGTTTCTTAATGGCCTTCCAAAGCAATCCATTTCCCCTCCCCCCAATTCTCTGACCCTTCTCAGGTCAAACAGTCAAAAGGCTGCTGCATGAAAGAATTATCCTCTGAAGCCAGAGTCATCAGTGTCTATCCAAACAGCTAAATACCGGTATTCTCCTCTAAGACACACAGATGCAGACTGGCTTTGGAGACACCGCGTAAGTGTTGAGGAGGTGGATTTGCGGGGGGAACATTGTCAGCCTTTCTTTCCTTACTACCTGACTAAGTCAGGTGGGACCAGAGCATTACCGCAGCACTTGAGTGTGTGATGATGCACGATCCACGCAGAATGTGAACTCATGACCCCGACCTGCACTTCTTCCAATCAAAAGCAGAATCCACCCTTTTGAGCCTCTTCAATGACACACCAAAGCCAGTCTCTAATCTACCTTGGCGCTGTTTTAGACAACACTGGTATCTTAAAGAGTTCTGTAGCACGCCATCCTCCTCCACCCAATGCCATCAGCTTAACAATTTTTAAAATTGACAGCTTTAAAGCGCCTACCTAATCACCCACCCCACCTAACTCGTTATGGACCCGGCAGCGCTTGTGCCAAGTGTGCTTCTCCATGCTGGTGCAAGCTGTGTCTCTGTATCGGCATTGGTGAGGATTAGAGAAAGAAGTCACGGATGCCAGCACACTTTATCTTTTATGGAAACACATGTGGATGTCCATGTGCAGAGAGACACTGCTGACTTTTGTTTACATGTCTGCAGATGCCGTGAGGAACAATGAGGATCTATTAAAACCACATTGTCGATACATGCAAATGTCTGGGATGAATTGAGGAGGATATTTTTAATACTTTGCGTTTGCTCTTTACCTCGCATTTTTGTGTGTGTGTGTGTGTGTGTGTGTGTGTTTTTTTTCAATGATCCCCATGTCTGGCCCCACGAAAACTACTTTTCTGTTAGAAACCTTAACTGCATAGTACTATTTAAGGGCATTTAGTGGTTTGTGGCAACTGACTCTAAATTGCAAAAACATTTGCACGGCAATACTCCCTCGCCTCGGAAAGTAGTTTCTAGATCAGGGTTTTATTGTGTTTGTTGATGACTGCCGTCTTTTTATGTGTTTTGCTCCATTGCTTCACTCCTTGCCCATTTTGGAGGAAAAAACAAAGGGGAGAGAGAAAAAAAAAGCATTCCACTTGTTAATTCGCTGATCTCACCAGCAATCGATTCAGATGCGTTTGTCACTGTTACGGCGGATTGAATGGCCCAAAAAAAAGAACATGGAAGCAGTAAAAGCAAGGTGGGTTTAATCTGAAGTTGTGAATGACAATATTGATTTGCCTTTTCTTTTTTGACAGGGCGGGATAGCGACTCCGAATCAAATGTAATGGGGGGCTATAACTGTTGCAACGTGCCGCTTTTCTTGTCTCTTCTCCTCTCTGTATCAGCTTTTTCCTCTGTTTATGGTGTGATATGTTTTCGATAGCTCATTTATTTTTGTCAAGGGGAGCGAGTCGGTGTCAAGGGACACGATCAGAGTTCTCAATATCTTGTGTGCTACATCACGTTTGTGAGAGCAAGAGAAAGAAAGCAGCAATTCCATAAAGACGGCAGTTGAATTTTGTTCCACATTTTATTAACCTTAAATGATGGTGATGATAATTGTGATAGGTACTCAAACAAAATGGCATCCACCAAATGACTTGGACGCAAATGTAATCAATAAACTTTAAATGTTACCCAGATCTATGTCTACAGACATCAGCATTTAATTTGAATGCACAAGAGTGTTGAAGCGGAGCAGAGCTCAGTGCAGCCCGCACCAGAAGGAAACTCATCTTTGCGAGTGAGAGTGGAGGTATTTGCCTTTAGAGGGCCTTGTGGACACATTAAGGCCTATTTGCATGTCCATAACACCAACAGAGAACCCCATCTCTGCACTTAGGCTCACTGGAGCTGTAGGTTTAAATATTGTAGGGAAGCAGAGCATTGAGTCTTTTACTCAACAAATAATGAGTCCCCACGATAGCTTGTTCTGGATGATTTAAAACACTGCTAACTGTCTGCGTCGGGCTTCTTTGTTATTCCTTTCTCTCCTTTGAAATTTGTACAGTATGCACTCAGGACTATAGGCTTTGTTTGAAATGCTTTTTTGAAAAGTCGTAGAAGTTAAGACAATCATATAATACCAAACCTGTGATGTGCTTAATTGACCCTAGCATGGAATCTTTAGCTCTTGTTTACACAGGTATGTAAATTGTGGCCTTTTTGACCATTCGCAGAGCCCCTCCCCTGCCACTTTTTTAGAAAAATGTTACCTTTTTCCTTTTGTCCCGACGACGGGCCTTGGCTCTGAATAACAAAACCAGGACCCCTCCTTGCATAGTAGCCTTAGGTTGTGTTTACACTCGGCAACATCAAAGGCATTGCTGAACTTTTCCAAGCCCCTCCTGCTCAGGTAGTAATCCCAAAGTATAATCTCTTTAAAAACTGTAAAACCCATTAGGGTGACACCATCCAAATCCTCAAAGAAGAAGATAACGGCAGAGAGAGAGTAAAATAAGCAAACTTTGCAGGCCTCTAAATTGTGACAGGGGGCCTATCAAGTGGATTTATAAACGGGCGATTGCATGTTTACTCTCAAAATTTCCTGGGATATATTTGCAATAATTGGCTGGATGGATGGTTGCTTCCTGAGCAAACATGCTACATGTGGTTTAAACAACATAATGTGTGTTTAAAGAAGAGATGTAATGGTGTTAATTTGGCCTAACTGACTCTAAAGCAACAAGTGAGCTAGTAAAACAAACAAATCTTTTTTAGCTGCCCTGCCCTCAGGGGACACAAAACATAATTCAAACTCAAATAAATATTCTGCAGCGTTTGCAACCATCCTATGCATTTGGGCCCGAAGTAAGCGCTGGCGTTAATCGTATTAGTTACGTAGTTATAACAGTCTGATTACAAGGCTTTTGTACAAAACTCAGTTGCTGGATCTTTTCCGTGTGAAGAAATCTCCTGACAGTGTTTATCAGTTAGTCACAGGCAGATAATAAACTCAAGGGGTTTCGTTTGTGCATAGTGCCAAAGAGGTGACAACACATTACGGTCCCCCTCCCTCTATCCTGTCCTTCATGTTCTCTTTCTTTTTTCAACACTCCTTTATTATTTATATATGCGCCTATGATTTTCTTGTCTTAATTTTCTCACACATCCATCCAACCTCACCTTTACACCACATTCCTTCTTGATTGTGCCACGCACACAATTATATAGCGTGCACATACATGCATGCACGCACGCACTGTCCAATCACCCGCTCCACATGCAGCGAACAGCTTTTCAGAAGCCATAAATCCTGGGATGACGAAATATTCCATTTCTACAGCCCCTTACTGTGCACCATCCCCCTGACCCAGCCTCTGCCAAGCCATATCGCAATCAATTGCACAAGTTACATTGCAGTGAAAGGTGCTGTGAGAGGGTCAGCTCAGCCCACTTTGACTGCTATCAGAGCGTGAAGTACTTACCTTCAACACCATGTCCAAACAAGCTGCCACAGGATGCCTTAATATACCACCTTCCAGCACTGAAACTCTTTGGAACTCTGGTCTTTGAATGCCAGATACTGGAAACAGACATTGTGCATTTATGTATTGATTTTCATTTTGTGTATCATTAAATTTGACCTTTTTAATGCCAGACAATTACCGGATTCAGCAGAAAATTATTCTCATCAGGGTTAAAGCAGCTAACACCACAGCAGACTAATGAAATTATTTTAGGTGGGTTAGCAGCCGCTCAAGGCAGGTTGACCCACCCCATTTATTCAGCCGTACAGGAAACTCTGGGATACATCATTGCCCTTAGATGAGGAATTAATTTACAAAAGACATTGCTGAATAATAGATGACTGTATAAAGCGTGGAAAGAAAATGAAGTTTTACTGCAGATCTTTCAAAATGTTGTGGTCGGGAAGGAAAATTCAAGAGACGGGAAGCGTGCAGTCCTGAGCAGCAGATTACGATGTTTATTAAAAATGAAAAATGCCCTTCTTTATCTTTTTCTTTGTATGATCTATTCTCTCTTTGATTTCCTGTTACGTCCACAGAGTAGGAGAAAAACATTCTCCCCCTTTTCTCCTCACTTGTCCCCTTTTTCTTTTCACCCTCTCATTCTCCGTAAATCCATCCAACAACCTGTCTGTATCTGTTTCCAAGTATCTCTCAGCCTGTTACCATCAAAACCCAACTGGTGGTAATGGAGTGAAACGCTGCTTGTCTTGGAGTTGAACACAGAAACAGAAGGAAATGGAGAGGATTTTATTTAAAGCATGATGAATGTAAAGGTGTTCTTGTAAATCATCACATGGTTTACAAACTCAATAAGTAAGGGCTTCCTGCCTCAGCCAGGCAGGCCAGCACACACCTAAATTATTAACGAAGCTGGGGGCACCCAGAGGCAAAACTTTGATGATGTTATAAACAGGGGAGAGGACAAGGTGCCTTCTCAGCAAAAGATTATAGGACCTCCCACCTCCCCCAAATCCCCGACCTCAACACACTCACTCCTAATTACCCACCTCCAATGGGGAGTGGGAGAGATAGAGATTTAGGGTGGAAACATCTAAATAAACTCGACACAGTCCTTTCTTTCATATTGCTCTGTAAACCAACAGCACTCTGGTGCTTGGCCATGCAACCGGGAAAAAGCCAGTCAAACTTTTAGCACTGACATCATAGAATAAAAACTGCTTTTAAATTCTGTTTTTTCCTCCTAAAGATCTCTATATATTTGTAAATCATGAATATGTTAATGAGGAGTGCGTTCATGCAAATAGCAGTCTGTTCAGGCACCCAAATGATCACACCAAGTTCCTCTGCCAGATTTTTTTTTTTTCCTTTTTCCCTTCATAGGATAATTTTGTCTCTGGGCAGTACTCCATTTTTAAATCCAAATTCATTGAGCTTTGGTAACAGCTGATGCAGCATTTCATTGAGTTAGGTTAGGGAAAACGGTGGATCAGGAAAAGAGCTGACCATACTGAGATAAAGAAAACGTGAGTGAATTTTGCAGATTTTTTGCTGTATGTGAGCAACAGTCACAGAAATGAAGGAGTATGATTTCATCCTGTCTGTTTGTAAAATCAAATCGAACACAAAGGGCAACAACATTTGTAAAACAATTAAATAATTCACTTACAACCATTAGTTTCTTCTTATTACTCTATAACTCAACTTAAGGCTAACATACTTGTAGGCCTTGTTGTATCGCGCTGTTAATAAACTGAAAAGCAAGAGGCAAAGTCTGTGTTAAGATTGTGATAACAAAGCATGATTTCCCCAGTGCAAACATGTTCCAAATTAAAAACTAAAAACAAGTCCCCAGTGACATCGCTCTGAGTCTGATAGCAGGTCTGATGAATTTGTCATTAAGCAGATCATAAATTCAGCAATTTCACTGAGAGAGTTTTTGCTGTAATAAGGTCCCACTGAAAGCTTGCATTTGTGCAATGATCTACTTTTATGTCGTTTCTGCTCTGGTGATTAGTAAAACGAGAGGAACTGTGACAATACAGGAAGTCTGCTTGTCTGCGGTTGTAAGGTATCTCTCAAGCTGGACGAAGACCCATTTGCTTCTTCATTACTGTCTCCAGTTACTTTCCTGCTGCTTCAGGAAGAAAAGAGGTTTAGTGCTCCAGATCAGATGTTTGAAAGGACAAATCTGGCACAAGTGTTGGGGTCGTTACACAAAAAATTAATGTGTTACACATTCCCTCTAACTTTTCCTTAAAGTAATGCAGTATGTTACTTAATTACTCACCGGAGAAAGTAATTTGTGATACTACTACTATTCCTTAAACTGACAAAAACAGCTGAGGTTACAAGACAAACCCCTATTCTAATGAGGACACACTTACGATCTTTCTTTTACTTTTAACGAATGAACATAAATCCAACAACACAAAGCAAAGATGAAAATCAGCACAAAGAGACTTCAAAGCCACAGTGATTCCACTGCAGAGACATGTACGGGCAGAAATGGAGGCTACAATGCTGCGAGCCTGAGTGCTCATTACTGCTTTTGTTACCTTGATGGCGTCGGTTTAACATCATTCTGGGTTCTGTGCTAACTTAGTGTTAGCATCCTGTCTGTACAGATGCTTGCAAACAGCTTACATTGTGTTAGCATTATAATGCAGTTGCTAACAGTTAGCATTTCACCGCCACCTTCTTGTAAGTCCTTTCATGTACTGAAAGGACTTGCGGTGTGCAGATAACTGAAGAACCTATGTAATGCAAGTAACACCATAGATATAAATGTAATGTGATTACTGAATGTAGCACATTAGCATGTTTCATTACTGTGCAATTTGGAATATGTTACGTCCAGCACTGCCCAACACACGCACAGAAATGAATCATTTGCAAATAAAACAGATAAAACACATAGCCCACCCTACTTTTTAGAGGTTGTGTGTGTCCGCCACGGCTTCCAGACTAGTACATTTTTTTAAGTTGCCTGTGATGGGAAAGCTGTGCATTTAAAATAATACTGAGGCTATAACATCGTGTCTATTCCACACCAAATGCTGCCTGTTTAATATTTTCCTGTTCACATCATCACCATTACTTTTCATGTGTCAGGTCACGTTGGTGCAGTTAGCAAATGTAAGGTCCTTGTTTCCGCCTTATGCAATATCATTAAAAACACAGCACCTCCGCAATGTGAAATATATATTTTTTTCCAAATGCCATCTGTGTCTCTTCATTACACACATGGTATTCCTCAGTGTTTAGAGACCTGCAAAGTCTGAGGTAGGATGCTGGAGTTGTCATATGTTCATAGCATAATGTTAGGACTGTCCTTTTATGCACCTTGATTTGCTCTTTATTTTACTTGCTGATTGATTTGTTTTTCACTCATCTTTTTCTTATGCTTTCAGTTGGTGCTCAGGTTTAGGCACTAAGAATCAGTCGGTGTGGTGACTCACAAGTTTGTCTCACTAAAGCCATAACATGTTCTCTGAAGCTCTGCCACAACAGGCTAGCTCTGATTGGCCTGGCAACAAAAAGAGAAGCTTTTTTTTTTTCTGACGATGCCGTGTTTTGTCTTAAGCGTGAGAACAAACTGCAGAATGCTGGGATATCCATAAGTGAAATAGGAAACTTACAGACACCCAAAAAAGTGGAGAAAAGTCAACAATGTGAAAAAAACAATTCACACCAACACGTGCTCCTGAAATGGTCTCCCTCAAACGTTCTCTTCTGCGTCCTCCATCTGTGGGAGTCTCGGGCAGCAGTTGCCACTCGACACAGGGCCATCTGTGAGGGATGAGCCTTCAGAAATGCACAGAGCAGGCTTTCATACATTTCCCATCACAGTCAAGCAGAAAATTCAGAAAATTGTGTCAAAGAAGAGGGAGCTTCCCAAACTCTGGTCTTGAACTGTGGTTGAGTAGAGGAGGCAGGGTTGAGAAGTCATGGTCATACACAGGGCCTGAGCACTACATCGCTCTGGAACGCCAGAAAACATAGACGCCCCGAGGGGATTTGGTGGCATACGCGAGTCTCTGTCTTTCTGTTCTCCCCTCTTCTTTCGTCTTAAAAACAAGCGTGGCTGTCATACAATGGCATCAGATCAGATGACTGTTGGTGAAGTAAACATCGTTCTCTCTTGAACTTTGCGTGTATTTTATCTCGCTTTCACGCCGTTCTAATTTTGGCCAAACGTTATGTACTCTATATCACAGTAAGCAATTTAGTGTGGGAGCACTTTGTGTGCATGATTTCATATGCATATATTGAGATATACAAGCATTATATAAAAATAGCTTTTCTTATAATGAGTTTAACTTGATAAGGTGCTATATTGATCATTTGTAAAAGACACGATGGAGCGGTAAATTTTGTGCTCCATTGTTTGTTTGTTTCTATTTTCTGGTGGGATGCAGAAGTTATGATTAACCCTAAGACATATAAGCTCAGATCAAGACTCACATTCCCACTACAATAAGTCATCTGTTGAATTCCAAAATGAGGCTGATGACACAGATGTCAAAGTATGCACACTGAGAGGGAAGTGATGTCACTGCTGCCTACTAAAACTGTATCTGTTCAAATCAAATTAGATCTACGGCGCCCTGGCACATTCAATTACCCAAAATACCCCCACCCGAAATACCACCAAAGACGCTGTGATTTGACATCTACAAGGATAAATGGAGTGCTAACAAAGTTTCTTACACTGAGAGCAAGTCATCCAAATAGACTTCCTGTCTGCATGGAGTGGCAGACGGTTTTCTTCAGCAGTGTCTGGGTCTGAACAACTGTACATACCAGAGGACGGAATGAAAAGGCAAAATGACAAAACTGTCGAGGGAATTTTTACGCCATGACATTATACATGTTTTCATACATGCCATGAACTTATTATCCAAAAGTCAATACAGGCAATA
The DNA here is from genome assembly GCF_964374335.1 of Astatotilapia calliptera. NCBI lineage: Eukaryota > Metazoa > Chordata > Actinopteri > Cichliformes > Cichlidae > Astatotilapia > Astatotilapia calliptera. The sequence goes on along the minus strand of NC_137430.1, from coordinate 14,271,678 downwards.
GAAACTGAAAGTTAGGCATTTTTCCCAAGCACTTTAGCTGTTGATAAAGTTAGATTTTACAAGTCAACACATCTGGTCTAAAAATTCACAGAAAGTCAATGACATCAGGCAGACAAGTCAAATCCCTCAGTCCATCATCTTTATGGTCCAATGTATTGATCAGCTGCTGTCATTGTGGCTTTCGGGCTGTCTTTATAGCAGTGACACTGTGTGTCTTGGACAGGGTTAGGTGTGAGAGCTCCTGTGCCATAATTAGCTTGCCATCCAGGGGAAAGTTAATATTTCTCAAGTTGAAGTGAGGCTTATTTGTTTTCTGGACAGGTTGTAATGGATAACCCAAATGTGGCCAGCGTGCACTGCATACACACTTGTGAACAGAATACACAGATGAAAACACAAACATACGCCCGCTCCCCGGGAGGCCTACAGTCAGACAGAGAGTGACACACAAATCTATCCCCATTCCCTACATGACAGACTGTGCCGGCTGGTTGAGCTGCAGCCTGATCAATAGTCATCAGTGACCTTGCCCATGTAAAAACCCCAACTGTAAGGCACAAATAAACCAATCTGTAAATTTATATACCCTTTGAACATATATGTGTGCGTGTGTGTCAATACAGAAATAATTTTTATATATGCAAAATTATTATATTAGCCTGTTCAGGTATCCTTCACAATCTTAAAGAAAGAAAACATGTGTGCTTGCTTGTGCTTGCACATTGCTAAATATGCATCTTTACAGCAAAAACTAACAGGGTGTCAGAAGTACAGCAATCGATTGCTTGCTTGGGTCACTGATCAATTGTTACAAATGCCAATCAAAATCTAATTATTCATACTTTACTGTTATCGCACAGTCAGGCAGTCGTTTGCAGCACCAACTGCTTATTAAGCCATGATTCCTTATGATATCCTTCAGATTGAGGCTGTTGGACTTCTTGAGGCGAGCCTCTGCAGCGTGCACAGAACGTTTTTAAACCTGCATTTAGAGGCTAGACGGACGTTCTTTTTTTTCTTGTACTACTCGTAATGTAGTCACTCATTATACTTCTCGCTTCCAAATTATTCTCTCGTGGTCGACTACACAAGCTGTCTACATTAAAATTGTGCTATATTCCCTTTTCGTTCACTGCATTTTCCAGTATGTACTCCATCAAGAAAACTGTTATACTTACATGCAAATATATTTACTGAAAAACAAAATTTACTAAAAAAACAGTTATTGATTTTAGCAACATTTTTTGCATTGACAATATGTAGTTGCACTAGAGAGCCGGGACCAAGGCAGCTAACAATGCCACTACAACAACAACAACAAACAAATGTTTGCTGATAAATAAAACATATTCAATCAAAGCATAAATGCTAATGAAACGAGAACTTGCAATCACACGAGCTGAACGTGTGAGCTCTGGCACACACAAAGTGTGAGAAAGAGAGGTGTTAATTGCTGTGCTAATTAGGTCCTGATTGCATTGCTCTTGTTTTGCACTTGCAGGTGATTAAAATTTCAACAGAGCACATTATTTGGCACTGTTAACAGGTGCCAAGCTCAGCACACAACACAAACAAGGAAACGCACACAGTCACACATAAAACCACACTCTATAGTGTGAAGCTGTTGTAAAAGGTTATTATGTGTTTTGCTGCTTTCTTTTCTATAAGGGGCCAATTTCAGTTCTAAACATGCTGTTTTTTGTCTTGTTTAGTTTGCAAAGACTTTGAGAATACTATCATAGGCATATGAATTTTACTGCAACAATCCACAGGAGTTGCAGAAAGAAAAACCAGGATAATAGACAATCAACTGTAATCAACAATGCTGCAATGATTTTAACTTGACACACACACTTTTCCCATTTACCCTGTATGTTATTTTTTATATGTTATATATTTTTGGGATACATATTCCTTGAAATATGGACAACACAGAGTACAATATTCTGAAATATCTTTTGACAAGTAACAGTCCAAATGTACAGACAGAAACAGAATTTTCGTGAAAGTAATGCATACGCCTAAACAAATGACCAGACTGAATTATTTAGTTGTTGGTTAGAAAGCTGAGATCACCTGTATACTCTGAGTACTGTTGGTTAACAGGAGGTAGTTCAGCGGCTGGTTATTTGGCTCCCTGCACAACTGACAAGTCTCCAGTGGGACGGCTGAAGAGTGTGTGATATGTTCTTTTTCAGAACAGTTGGGCTGCTGTCCCTATTTAGGCATGCGTGTGTGTGTTTGCATGCGTGTGTGTGTGCACCTCGCTGTGTTGATGCGGGCCTGGGAAAATCTGCATCTGTTTCTTGAGTGGGATTTCAGGGCGATCTGAGCTGTCAGAGTGATAGTCTAGTGTCTTATTTGTCACTGCACGGTATCTATCTATCTATTTGAGCAGGTACACATATACAAATACAGCATAAGGAGATAGACAAACAAGCTGCGATGCAGACGGACAGTTAAATATGAGTTCATAAATGACATTTGTTTGTTCTAAAGGACTTGGCCTAAAGCAGCAACTTTCATCACTGGTGACAGAAGAGTTACTCACACAAGAAACCTACCAGGAGGCACAAATCCCCAAACTTCAGAGGCATTTTGTTTTAGTCATCATATATCAGTGTGCGTACGTCCTCCATAACTCAACCGTAAGAATTAAACAATGTCAAAGTAAGTTTAACAGAAAATCTCTACGGCTTCCGATGCCGTGTGATTATTGGTGTTAGGATTCTTGATTACAACATAAACTGTTAAATCAGATGGAGCAGGGAAAAAAACTATAAAATTCACAGATACGTGGCACTGAGAGTATTAAATATACTGTAAAAATAATCAGTCCTAATTACTTAATAACATGCCTTTTATGGAGGAGTCAGTGAAGAGGGCACAGCGCATATGGATTCACTCAGTTGCGCTATAGAAATGTGAACAAAAAAACCCTTCCTTTCCCTTAGCAGTATGACTTATCTGACTTTGTAGTAGATGTTTGCATGCGAGTAGATATTTGCATTTTTGTTTTTGCTTTTTTTTTTAATAAAGCTAAAGTAACGCAAAGCATTAGGGTGGCAATGCATGTTGTTTTAACGACTGGTACTATATAAACAAGAATAAAGCCTTCCCTCTTTAATTTATGCATGGTGAAATAAAAAATTTAAAAGTAAAATGCCCCTGGAACAATATACACAAATTTAAAAGGTTTAGAACACATCCTGGGTTGTAGAAATCAAATGGATGATTTGATACAGCCAGCTTCAACCCAAATTGTCTTTAGTGAAGGCTCAGTTTGTATTCATTACCACAAAGTCATGACCCAGAAGGCCAGAGTGCTGGGGCTTAAACTCTGGCAAGACAGCCCCGTTACACCACACCGTACACACACATTCTTGGTGACTTTCTCTCACTTTTAACTACTACTTGCCCCAAAAACCATAACCATACCACAAACGTAAACCAAGTGGTCACTTTAAATTTAAAAATTATTATTTCTGTTGTGAGTGTGACTGTCCAAAGAGATTCAGTACCCCACAACATGAGTAATCCCTCATGCACGCACGCATACACGCACACACAGTCTAAAGTCTTGACCAGCTGCCTTCTGACCCAAAGAGACTACAATGCTTAACTGGGACACTTGTCACTCTCCCATGGCTGGCACATGGAGGCAGAGAGAGTGTGTCTGGTTTATGTTTAAAAGAAAAAAAACCCCACATTGATGATTTTTCTGGTACTGTTTTTTTTTTTAACACAATCACTATGGGCCACATTTACTTTCAAGTGGGTTTTTGCAAAACAAAGTACTGTTAATATTTAAAAACAGGTCACAGTGACACGATTGCATGTGAGAGGTGGGAATTTAGAGATTTTGCAACTATTCCTGTTGCATATGTACTTCTGAGAGTTCCTTTCTCATGGTGAAAAGACTTGCTTTCAGACAGTATTTTGCCCCGTTTGGTAAATTTGCCTCTAAAATGCCCTTAAAGGAAAACAAAGTAGCACTTCAAAAAGTAAAATTTGATGGTTGCAGGGATTTCCAGAGAATGTCTTTTGTCCTGTTTTCCTCCCCTCAACCCCAAGCAGTCGCAGCAGATAGCACTCCCTCCCTGAGCTCAGTTCTTTCGAATGTTTCTTCCAGTTAAAAGGAAGTTCTTCCTTCCCATTGTCGCTAAGTATTTACTTAGTTGTTTTTTGTTTTTTGTTGTTTTTTCTTTTTTTTTGGGGGGGGGGGGGGGGGGGGCATAAGACTTACTATAACTTCTTACAATATGAAAGTAATTTGAGGTGACTGCTGTTCTCATTTGGTGCTATTGAACTAAAATTGAGTTGAATTGAATTGAATTGAATTTCCAAACCAATCTAAAACTTCAATTTATTGGATCTTCCCTAATTGTAAAGGGGCAGAATTTACAAATACCTGACACTTTGACCAGTAGATTGCTACTGTCTTAAATACAGTAAAGTAAGTAAACTGTGTATCTCAGGAGTAAGGAACAAAGATCAATCTCATTTTCTGTTCCATAGTAAACCCAGGAAGTGCTTAAATTCCGGATGTCGTTTTAAAATCTTATGGTAAAATAAATAGATCTACATTTAGTATCTATGCCGAGTGGGTAGGCTACAGCTACTAAGACAAGCAGACTACCCACATGTCCCTCAGAACAAACATTATTCTTGCTTTCCACAAAGCCGCATGTGGGTAGATAAAGTATGTTTTGCTATCAAATGAAACACAGTGATGTATAAAGTTTCTACCCCTGCATTAAATGTCTGTGCATCACTGTGTTTGCTCAAAAGAAATCCACAAGCACCGAGAAACAGCTGCCCTATTTTTGCCCCAGAAACTTAACTGTTGATAGAGATCAATGGCACTGCTGATGATATAAATTCTGAGCTACCAGTTTGTATTGATCTGGCTGTAATGCTTTTGGCTCTCAGGATGGCGGATGGTGCCAGCAAAGAACTTCAGGAAAAAAAAGAAGAAGATTAATATCATAGGCCTACCCATCTATAGTTTTGATAAAGATTTCTACAAACCAAAAAAATACAGTGTGCGACCGCAGGAAACATGAAATTTAAACATATGTGACACTTAACACATAAATGGAAATGAATGGTAACACTTGATTGTTCTTGATGGTTGGGAGATGTTGCATTTGTGCATCTCTGTCTTCTTTTCCGTCCTTCTGTGCTACTTACCCCTTTTTTCATTTGTTGTCTTTTCTCCATCCGTCCTTCTCTGACACTCGGGTAAGTTGGTAGGGGTTATAGGTCATAGTATAGGACAGAGGACATTTTATCCACACAGATACATAAATCTAAACTGCAACAGTTAGTCTCTTCTGCAAATGATATGGCAACAAGCAGGCAATGCAAACCCATTACCACCTTAAAAGGTAAACTAAGAATATCTAACAATGATCGCCTGGCAAAACATGAGGTTTTACCTGCAACCGGATAAGTAAATTGGGAGCAATTACCCAGTCATTTACCCACAGTGCAAATGTAGAAAGTGTAGTGCAGAGCCTGCACCTGGATATGCTTAAGAGATGTCACCTTCCTACCATGTACACACACACACACCTGAAAACACACCTGAGCAGTCAACGCTGAGGTAATGATCACTGCCACTAACCCCAACCTCCACTTGTCTCCTGTTCGACTTCTAAAACTCATCCCGTCATTATCCCACATCTGATATTCGCTCTCTTTTATTCAGTGTAACAGGTTGAGTTTCCCCTAATTGGGCTGAATAACACCAATGCGATTTACGAGTGCTTTTCCCCCCGTGTCGCCGCTATTGCGGCACAGATTCTGGTTTCATCCCGCCAGTGGTTTTTGAAGGTATCATTTCTCTTGACTGGAAAAAGCCCCTGTTGAGTTGTCAGGCTCATTGCTCAAGGTGTGCGCTGGGTTTCAGGAGGGCCCGTGCTGACACATTCATAAATATGACACCTTGTTTTGTCCTTCTGGCGTCTTTTTGGTTCACGATGGCCTTTGAATTGGAAACAGGTAAGCTAATAGGGCTGCGTCTGATGCATGGGAACCGTGAGCTTTGGGAGAAGGCAGGGTGGCCCTCGGGCGACACATGACAGGCAGATAATGACTGTATAGCTGTCAAGTCAAGGATACCTGTCTGCCGGTAAATACAGATTTGCCTTTTTGACATCATTTTTCCACCTCCTGGAAGATCAACTGAACGCAGTTTTCAGACTATTTCAGAATAGCTATCAGACTTTCACACAAGCACACACACACACACACATGCAGAAACAAAGGGACTATAAATGTCTTCGCTAATTGTGACTTTCGCTGACATTACGTTCCCACATAAAGCTGCGTGTTTGGTATATTTGCATGGCTAGTTAATATGATTCTGTTGTAGTCAGGCATGAAAGATAGAAAGAATAGAAATGTTTCTTCATCTATATGTTTTCGTGTGTGCCCATGCATGAGTATGTGTGACTAGCAGGCCGGCTGAGGCCTGTGTTTTGTGCGTTGCCCCAGGGAACGCAGGTGAAAGCAATCTTGGTCCATGAAAGCCGACGAGATGCGCCTTTCTGCACCCAGAGAGCTGGTGAGCTGATTTCTTTTTGATAAACTCAAGCCCTGACACCACCTCCACCTCTAACCAACCCACCCACCCCTTCACTGTGAAGCAAGGCCAAAGCTCTGGTCATTCACATCTCCCCCATCTATTTGGAAATCAGTCTGTGTGTAAACTGTGTTGTTTTGCATTTCTCTCACGCTATAATAGCTTCTTTGGAGCCTTTTCTGAGATTGTGAGAAAAACATTTTCTCACAATCTTATTTGCACATGAAAAGACAACATGGCATACTTCACTCTCCCTGTCCCTGTCTGCTGTTACTGCTCTAACGTTCAAAATAGACGAACTGCATTAATTACCACTGTGGATGGGGCACAATCTGTAATACAAACCAGCTGTCGCTCCATCACACAGGTCCATTAGAGTAAGTTTGTTGTTATGAATTTATGATTCAGTATCACTGCAGATCTTGTTCATATTTAGCATTGTAAGCAGAGCCTTGTAAATTCATCCATCCATCCACAGGGGGCTGGAGCTCATGCCAGATCTCGCAGGAGGAGCATTTTTGTAAAATCTATAAAATCCCGCCCTAGTGCACACACTTAACTATACGTACAGACATGCATTATGATCACACACAAATAGAAAACGCTCACAGGATACACAGATAGGCACTCATAAGTAGTAGGTATGTAAACCCGAACATGCAGTCCTAGGAATGATGATTGACAAAATTTACCCTTGTGTTTATTATGCAGTGATACAGTCAGTGAGTCGGTTAAACAGGTTATACACAACGCACACCTTGCCAGTATTACTATAAGAGTAAAACAAATGATTTCCCACTGACCAAAAATCCATCAGAATTTTCTTGAGTGGACTAAGAACAAATTTTTACGTTTTCCCACTGGTCACCATCTAATGTCAATTATAAAATGAGTTTTATAGACAAGTTTTGGGTTAAACGGAGGCACTATTTATATTTTAAAACTTCTAATAGACACCTTTATACAATTTATAAAGAAAGACAACCTTCCACTCTTCTAGCCACGGGACTCAGTCACTCATCTTGCTGGCCAGCCAGTCATACAATATCAACCTCTTGAGCCCGCCAGCTAAAATGGAAATGTGTGTTAGTGCCAGTAGTTGGAGACTGTTGGGGGACTTAGCTTTCACACTGTTGAGATAAAGTAGCAGGTCTAAGCCTTGCCTGGTGAAATGACACATCCCCCCACCTTCCTTTTTTCTGTACAATCGCCATAATATTGTGTTTCTATGCTGGGCCTGTAACCTTTGATTAAATTAGTCCAGTATTGCCTGGGTCCTTTTCTAAACTGTAGGCACTGGAGAGCTACTTAACGGAACCTGTCCCTTGGAGGGAAGAAACTGCTTGAGCTTACAAGTGTACGGCCACAGAAATATCAAACCCCTCTCACTCAATTCTTTCTTTCTATCCCTCCTTCTTTCTCTCTCTTTCTCCGTCTTTCACTCTCCATTTACACCTCTTATGCCCTCTCTCCTTGTCTCTCCTCAAGTTGTTCTCCCTCTGTGTGTGTATGTTTATATGTGTGCACATCGGTAAGTCGATCCATCACAGTCTGTCACTCTCCAGGTGAAGCACGTATTATAAAATCTCAAAAAAGTGCAGTAAAATGACATTTTGTTGTTGTTATACTTCAAATGTATGAAATATTGGTGCTGCAGACTGAATGACAGCATAAATGAACAGATCAGAATTGCATTTTGTTCAAGTAAGTGGGATTAATGTGGGGACAAGGCAATGGAGACATGGCACTGGTCAAACGTCAATCACTTCTAAGCCTTGGTTAAATAAAATGGCACTTCCTGTCCACACTTTGTGTGTTATTTACTACAGAGTAGCAGCAAGCTTTTCCCTAAGGCTTCACATTTTCTTTCTGAAGTGTATAACTTAATACATTTTACATTGTTTTATCCATCAACCTTTTACTAATCCCGTTATATACCTTAAAAACATTTCCACACTTTCCACCTTTATCTAGCCTTGCTTTGTATTGTGAAGCTAATGCTGAGTCTCAGACACAGACTATTGGAAATGGTGGCTTTAACAAACAAGTGAAATAAATAAGGTAAATTCTTAAGATCCAGCACTGTGCAGATTAGCCGCTGCAATTAAAATCATTGAGTGACTGCATGGCTAAAGTTGGAGGTCTCCCCAATGCTGTGGCTTTAACAAGCTTGTCATTTGTGATCATTTATATCTCATCTGTTGAACAAATGTAAGACTACAACTTTACAAAATCACTTCCTTTATCTAAATATTTATATTCACAAACATGTCCTCAAAAGGCCTTTTATTAAAAAAAAAGTTCAATAGCTTTGTTATTACAACACAGATTGATTAATTACATATGCTACATATCAAAAAGACCAAAAGAATTTCAGAAGTGAGTTGTTGGGTTTGATGCAGTCTCTATAATGCAGATAATTGTGTTTTTTGTGATTTATAGTTTTTGTCAAAATGTTTCTCATGTAAATATTTCTGTTCTGATTTGGGCAAAAAGCAAGTGTTGATCGTAAAAGCTGCTTGTAGCGAGTAGAAACTTTTGGGAAGAGTCAGAATTGAAGGAGGATGATCAGGATCATGTCAGAGTGATAGAGAGAAAAGTTAACAGTAGAAAAAGGACTTACAGACTTCACTAGAATTGGATCGAGGTGATAGAGGGATCTCTACAGGGGCTGATTGGATGATGGTGTGCAGGTGTGCTGTGGTTCAGGTGGCAAATAGGAAGACGCCACACCCGGTACATGTACACAAACAGACAGGGGAAAATGGAAAAACAAGAAAAGCTAGCGCAGGAATACACTGGAAGTTCCAGAGTTTTTTAAGAATCCCCCCATAAAGTGAAAGCAAAAAATATATATTTTTAATACAGCTTGCATTTTTTTCCCACTGCTGACTGACATTTTTCTTTCTTGACCAGCAGTCAAAGCTTTCTCAGATTCATGATTGTGGTTCTCTTCCCAGGGTTATCTTGCTAATTATTCCTATCCAGAGGCCAACTGATACAGGAAGGAATCACTTGTCAAAAAAAGGAGGGAAAAGAACCCCTCTTAAGATCTCTGTTAGGTGTGAAAAGGGTGTGTGTTTGAGTCTGAAAAAATATATTTGTGCATCTCTGATTAGGTGTGTGTTTGCATGTGTCTTTGTGATTACGGATGGTGTGTGAAATTTAAAACTCAAACAGGATGTGCAAATACACGACTCGCAGACAGCGCTGTTGTCTCCAAGTGAAATGAATCATCTTGTCAAACTGCGGTGGTACATGGCTCTGAGTGGTGAGAGGATTCACTCATTTAAAGCGTGAGAAAAAGAAGACGCACAGAGGTGAATTACAAGTTAATCAGACAGTGAAACTGCAAAGCTGTATGTCTTGGGGAGAAGCATCTTCCACGGTAGGGTCTTCACCATGTGAGGAGCGTGACATCCACATGATTGATAGCACAAATCTCTTTGGGTGACATAATGAAAGATAATCATTTTAAGCTTGCATATCATAGATTTGCTATTAAACGATCGACTTTATTAAATGATTGCCTGCAACCTCACAACTGGATTTTTAAATAACTCTAAATAACCCTGGTAAACCTTTGAATCTGCATTGTGATGCCTCAAACATGCAGAACATTGGCATCAAAGGAAGGAAGAAAACAACTATTTTCCCACAGCTAAAGAAGCTTTAAGCAAATAACATTTCCATATAACGCAGGCCCTGAAAAGCACTCCACTCAGTGTCACTCATGACCCAACTGCAGCTACTGTTGGTGTTACGCAGGTGTGTGCAAGTGTGTGTATACACACTGGGGACCTGATATAGTGAGATGGAGCACCACCAGCCTACACATCCCTAATGGGGAGGTCTTTGCACCTGGGTCCACACATACAGAGACACACATACACAGTCTCGTGTCATATTTCACGTCAGTGGGCATTTGATTTTAGACATGGGATACGACAACATGACAGGGTGGAGCGGGCTTTTTGTACAAGGTAACATCACAACGAATAAGGAGATCTGCTGTGTGTGTCTGTGTCCATGTGCATCTGTGTATGTTTCCATGCCCACACTTTTCACACATGTCAACACACAAAAGCCACATGGGAGGCGATTGAGAGCTGCGGCAGCTGTGGAATATGTTATTCAAATGGTGTGTGACTGTTTGTGTGTGTGTGTGTGCGTCGCGGCATTAATATGTGTGTGCGCGCTTGCGTTATCATCTCTGCTTGTAAGAATAAACGGCACTGATGTGTCTCTGCGGGGAGCTTATAGAGAATCACTTACCTCTCTGCATTTACTGTAGCATAGCAATGAGTGACTCAGGAAAGATTTAACGGATTTACATAACACTTTTTGAATTAAAATAACAACAGTCAGACAGCAAACACAAGAAAAACATGTGAAAAAGTGGCCAAAGCTTATTCTCCCCCTTCAAACCTCAGTCTAAAGTCATGTGAGCTATGCTTCCTATAACTGAATTGGCTGAAAGGCTATTTTACATGACGTTATGCATAACTGGCAGACTAGTTTCTTCCCAATATTCTACAGATTAGATCAAACTTGTTTTGGCCCCTTGTCTGTCTGTGTGTGTGTGTGTGCCTTGCACCAGCTTTATTTGTTTGCTGCTGCAATGTTATATGTGTGTATGCATGGGATCCCACCCTTTGGGGTGTGTGTGTGTGTGTGTGTTTATGCATGTGTGTGTGTGTGTGTGTGTGGACTGCTGGCTCCCTAGCCCGTGTCTAGCCTTTGCGGCACGGTCCAGGGCTCCACGACTGCCCCGGGGCCACCATTGTCCCCGGTCTCCACAGCCCAGTGGCCACAGATGTTCCCCGTTTGATACCGTGCTCCTCACACATGCACCCCGCTCCTCTAGATGTGTGGGTGGCCAAGCGGGGCGCCCTGTTGCGTGCCACACTTGCACGCCATTGGTCGCCCAGCGCCTGCACGTGACGCTGAAAGGGGGAAGCCATCACGTCTACAGTTTTAATCCCGCCACCATGCATAATGGAACAGAAGTAGCCCGAAGTGGAGAAGAAAGCTTTGCATGAGGAGGTGTTCATAAAAGGATCATGGGAAAACTGTGCGCGAAAGGATAGAAGGAGAGCACACTGAGATGTTGTTCAAAGCACCTCAAGGAAGAGAAATAGACTTTGGAAGACAACTGACATCACTCGCCAATTGTGCAGTATTGTGTGTGAGTTTGCACGTATGCGTGCGCGTGCGCCGGTGTGTGTGTGTGTGTGTGTATTGATGTATACATTGCATGCAATGCACGAAGAGGGACTGATCAGGTGGCTCAGTGTTACAAACATGTTATAACAATGCAACAACAACAATGAATGCTGCAGCAATGAATGTTGAGAGATGTTGACATTAGAAACATCTTACTTTCTGAAGAAAAATATGAGACACATGGATATAAACTATATTTACAGATCAATGAGTTACAGTTCAAGCTGCAGACCTATAACTTCTTTTTTGAATATTTACTTGTTTTTTTTTTTTTTACTTTAGGATAAAAACACTTTAAAACCTTCTGCATTTTTTTACTGTGATCATCAGTAGCATACATGCAGCACATTGCTTGAGTTTTCACTTTTCTGCCAAAAAAAACAACAAGTAACACGAGTTAAGGAAACAGTTTATCCTCAGGCACAGATATACTGTTTTACCTTATCTATGTATGGATCTTTAACAAGTTTGATTGCTTACAAACTGAAGTGTTTGACTTAGCTTTTCAGTTTTCCAGTCAAACAAGTGACATGCATTGCATATGCACTTTCAAACAAGGTGTGGTTTAAGATCCTTTGATGATACATCTCTTTCCCAGGCGCTGGAAAACAGGAAACTGCTTACTTTAGTTTGCTGATCGTGGCATGCATGAAGCTCTCTGGTGGTCCTGCGTTTAACTAAATGTTGACAAACGTGTGACACGCCACATGAATTCAGTTATGCAATGGTGTCTATTAAGCTGTCACTTCATAATTAAAATGCATTCCAAAAAGACCAAAGAAATGAAACAGGGAACTGTCCCCTTCATGTCAAAACTCATATTAAAGTAATCCAAGTCCACTGACTGGAAGCATTAGCAATTGTTTTAGATGAAAGGTTTCACTGTGAAGTTCTTGGTAAGGTGACAAATGATGAATGGTTGACAAATGATCTGTTTAAACATTCACGGCGTTGAAGGGTAAATGAGTCACAGAGAAATGGCAGACTGAGGCGTTTATGATCTGGAGGAGAAGCGCAGATGCACTGACATCCCCACAAATGTACAAAGTATAAATTTGAATGGAGAGAAAGGAGCCGCCATTTTCTTCAGCTCTAAGACACAGCCCAGTCTTAATCAAAATCCCACACAGGAAGAACACTTGAGTAGCTTAATCAAAGATCAGCCTGCTCGGTATTAATAATAGAGCAGAGTACTGAAATGGAGTTTTACTTATTCAACACTGCACTTATTCGCCTCATATACCTTTAGAACATATTAGGCTCTGGGTGTGGCAGGAGAGGGAAGTCAAGCTAATAAAACTGGTGGAGCCTTTACCTGTTTTGCCATTAAAGTAGCAGATCTTAAAAGCGCCGCGCATTTTAGCGTGCTGCCTCTGTGTTGCAGTGCATGCTGGGAATTCAAAACTATGGTAGCCATGACAATATCGAAAGTTGATGTTTTGGTGCTATTTTATTGATTTCAGATTGCATCAAATGAAATTCAAATCAAATTATATTGGTAAGATGTTGGGTCCACTGCAATTTTTAGAAGAGTGGCACTTTTCCAATCCAGTGAAATTATAACACATTATCACAGCCATTTGCGAATTACTCATACAATTTGATCAGTTTGGAAAATTGACTTCCAGCACCCCATTTTTTCTTTTTTCTTGTTCATGAAACACCACATTGTTTATACTGATTTATGTCCACATTATATTTATAGTTTAACATTTACATTTTATGCAGGTGTTTATATTTAGGCTTAGGAAAAGATCATGTAGAGTGATTACTTCAACATTACTTTTTTCTGTGTCTAAAGTCAGAAGAGTCCAAATGTGTATAAAATATTCTGGCAGTTTAAATACATAAGATTCAAATTTGGAATTAAAAACAAACAAAAAATGAATCTGAAATCCATGTCCATTTACACAAAGAGATAGCATGTTTGTAACTATTTCATATTTAATATGCAACAACTGTTTGTGTCACAATTAAAAACTGAGAACGATTTTCTTTTAGTTACTTTTTACTAAGTTCAGATGTTTTTGGCTGAAACACCAACAATAGATTTTAAAAGCACCACAGTTGGAGTGGGGACAATACTCTTTATATAAAATATACATAAATTGAAATAAAAATGAATAAATAGAAATATACAAAAAGCAACAAAAAGAACACAAACATGTTTGCTCATAGGATGCAAGACCTTTGTTAGCTTCTAGGTAAATGTGTTTGCGTGCCATTTAGCAAAAGTTGCTATTCATTTGTTGGAGGTTGAGTAATCCAGTAGATTCCATCAAACACTAATGAATGTGATTTTCTAACAAATAACAGAAAAGAACGGAAGTTGCATTAATGGCTCTAATCTTTTAAAAGTACCCCTGTGAGGGAACATCGAAGCTACAGCTTGATGTATCTTTAATAATCAAAGTAAGGCAGTCACAGACTGGTGAATAACAGGAACACAGAAAGACATATAAGGAATGTATAGTTTACTTTATACTAATTGGTAAAAGATTTATACAAAGTTGCATCTGTTGGTATTCTGTTAGTCTGGCAGCAGGTCCTGTATTTACTAAGTTTGACTAACTTCTTATCTGCCTTTATCATTAAACACTTGTTTTACATTCTTGTGCCTCTTATTAAACTGTCAACGGTCAACACCTGGCAGTTAGATTTGGACTCCTGAGCGTATCTTAGTTTGTAAGCATAGAGGGCTTTACCAGTTTGCATCTCAGTATAGCTGGTTCTTGTCTGTTGTCTGCAAATATAACCTATTGTTTACACCACTCACGTGCTGCACCTTTCTCTGGGTGCTCACATGTACCACCCAACTACTACAATTACCAATCAAGCACCACTCCCTCTGCTGATGTCCTGCTGATATGTACTCGTCCTCTACTGTTGATCTTTACAAACTAACTTAAATAATTTCTTCCTATAAATCATTAAAAAGTCTACAACATTCAATATTGTCGAGGATAACATTTTATTACATACTAGACTACAATACAGTTATTGGTATTAAAGGAAGTGTGCTGCAGTGGTTTGCATCATATGAATTTGATGCTTGTAAATTGCGAGGGGGTCTTTTTCACCCACTAAGGTTAATTTTGGAGTTCCACTGGGTTCTTTTCTGGGACCAATGCTTTTTCCATTACACATCCTTCCCTTGGGCAATATTATTAAAAATTAAAGTGTGCATTGTTATTGCTGTGCAGATGATACCTTTCTGTATTTATCCATGAACCCAGATGACACACAAGAATTAGTTACTTTAGGCATGTCGCAAAGACATAAAGGATGACCTCTAATTTCTTCTAAATTTAAGTAAGGCTGAAATTATTACTTGGCCATAAAAATCTTAGAAACATGAGATCTAACCACATAGTCTAAATGACATCACCTTGGCCTCCAGCAACACTGTGAGAGTCAGTTTTGATCAGGGTATGTCCTTCACTACACACACTAAACAAATAGATAGGACTGCTTTCTTTGATTTGTGCAGTTTATCTAAAATGAGAAACATTATATCTCAGTGATGCTGAAAAACTAGTTCATGCATTTATTACTTCTAGGCTGGACTGTTGTGATTCATTATTATCAGGCTGTCCTAAGAACTCCCTAAAAACTCTCCAGTTGATCCAAAATGCAAGCGTGTGTGACCAAATGTGACCAAAGGGAGAACCCATATTTTTCTTTTACTGCTTCTCTTGAATTGAATGTAAAATCTTGCTGCGCACATAAAAATCTTGAATAATCAGGACCTGTCATATCTAAAACCTCATTATCCAATAACTTCATCCTAATAGAGCTCTACACTCTTAACTGCAGGCTTAATTGTGTGTCCCAAAGTTTCTTAAAGTAGAATGGGAGTCTGAGCCTTCAGCTATCAGGCCCCTCTCCTGTGGAGCCAGCTCCCATTTTGGATTTTGGGGAAAGACACTTTCTCTACTTTTAGGATTAAACTTAAAACTTTTGTTATTGATAAAGTTAATAGTTTGGGCTGGATCAGGTAACCCTGAATCATCCTTTAGTTATGCTGCTATAGGCTCAGCCTGCTCCGGGACTTCTTGTCATACACTGAACTTCTCCACTCCCCTATTTTCACTCCCTGTGCTTTACATAAAACTTCATCATGTCATTTTTTTTCTTAGTCTTTGCTCTCTCTTGTCTTTTTCTTTTCCCTCACTTCCCAACCATTCAGTGCAGATGGCTGCCCCTCCCTGAGTCTGGTTCTGCCCAACATTTCATCCTGTTAAAATTGAGTTTTTCCTTCCCACCGTTGCTAAGTGCTTGTTCATAGGAGGTCATCTGATTGTTGTGGTATTCTCCAGTAGGATTTTTACCTTACAATATATAGAGCCTTGAGGTGACTGTTATACAAAAAAATCTGAATTGAACTGAATTTCCTGTATTTCATCAAAATGAGTAATTGTGGCTTATATTTATGTATATATGTTTTCTTTATTTGTAACTGTATAAATATAACATAAACAAAAATGTCATGATTAATAATAAATAATCAATATGTCTGTCAATTATTTCCTTCCTTTTTCAAATTTTTAACAATGGCAGTTTTGGTCCTCCACACACACACACACCGGGGCGAGAACGTGAATCCAAATATCCAGAACCAGGGTTTTGTGCTTTATACACAAAGAGCACTTCTTACAATGCAGTCACACTAAATTACATGCTGCAGGTAACTAATAAATGGTATAATAGCTTTTTCTATCATTGTCCTTGCATGACATTATAATATGAGGGAGCTTCTGATATACTTTATTAGACCCGAGTAGCAAAGCCACTGTTTATGTTGGTTAATGTCACTGGCAAAAATGGGGTATTTATCTTCCTCCAGGTCTCATAAGCACCTCATTTAAAGTTGTCTAAACACTATTGGTGGGCACCTGGTTCAACAGTATAGAGACATTTTTGCAAAGGAACTGCAGGTCGCAGTGTCCTTTCATAATGATTGACAGGGTGAGTCTGCCACCTGCTTTGGTACTGTAGCTTGCTAAAAGCAGCTGTTTTCACACACTCTCAAATGCATAACTCATTGTCAGATTATCTGTATATCTTAACTCCCCACACCCTTATTTCATTTTCATTTCTAAATCTCCTCTCAAGTGCTCCTGGAGAGAACAGAGGACATCTCGCAACATCACACCTGTCTTCCCCAAGGGCGAAATGGCTTGGGAAAATATCTGAGGTAGGCTTTGCCTTTCTCACTCCTCACTTTCTCTCTGCAGTCTCTTGCTGCAACTCAAGAGGTCAGCCCATGTTGGAAATTACTGTGTTTTAACAATATCATGACTAATTTTCCCAGCCAGTAGTCTGACACAAAGTACTGGATGTTCAAAATAACAGACTTGCCCTCTAAATTGTCGCTATTTTTAATAGGCTGACCTAAATCTTGTCTGGGTCAAATAGAAACACTGAGTATATACTGTATAGCTCTCTGTTTAAATTCAAACAAAGCTGTTTTTAAGATAATCTTTCAGACGTGGCTTTAAGATATGCCACAGTCTTATTTAAATTATGAATCTGTGTTATTCTTGAAGGTTATTTTCAATAACTTGAGTTGTGAACATGGGGCTTTATCTCTTAATGCCTATAATTCCTTGGAGACAAAGGGCAAAATGGAGGAACTGACGGGAAATCAAACACTGTCTATGAAGCCGTGTCTGGCCATGTCACTTCAGGACTCACAACCTTAAGACAAAACGTGCAGGCGTTACACAGGATTATTGAAAAGAACCTGGGCAAACAAAAGCCTGTAGCAGTACAGTCGGATAGAGATTCGTACACTGACAGCAACAATGGACATGTGTGGTGTGAGATAGGCAGGCGTCAGCTAATTAGCTCAGTGGGAAAACCCTATTGTTTAGGGTTCGTGGCAACTGTGCATCAATGGCAACTCACTTGTAGATTTTTATGCTGCAGACTGGGTTCGATGTGGCTGGGCTATTGTTGAGCTAAATGCTATTAACTTTTAAGCTGAGTGACGCATAAAAGTGAAGCTGGTGTAAATTACAATTCCCCTGCACATAATCCACTTGCTGATGGAAAACATTACAGGGGCCTTGTCTCTTGACAACAGATTACAGCTGTGGCTTTACCCTACCCCACTCGCAAACAGGAGAAACCATGGGATTTCTGTTTTTATCCGCCCCATCCCTTCTTCATCTTCTTTCTCTTCCTCCCTCCCTAACGTCCCCCTTTTCTGTCCTCTCGTTCTCCCATTGATCTCATAGTGGTATTCAGTATGTGCCAATGGTTCATGCCTGCAGGGGGGCCACCAAATCCATTATCAGGTAGGACAACAGTTTCCACACTGCTTCACTCACACTGTATACTATATGGAGGAGAGAAGACAGGGAGAAAGAGAAGGAGAGATGGGGGATGAGGTATACAATAGGTTTTCAAACCAGATTATGAGCCACTGGAAATATAATTTAAACACTGCAAATAACAGTTAAAAAACTGATGACTGTATTATCCACAGTGCAGATAAAACGTGTGATCCAGCATAAGGGAGCAGAATGTCAATATTCACACAAATCTAACAGATTTAGAGTTTACATATAAACATCATGGGTGTGAATATTAATTTGGACTTTGGATGATTCCTTTAAACTGTTCTTTTTCCCAGCACAAATTTACCATGAAATTAGACATTCTGATGAATGTATTTAAACTTATGACCACAACTACACATTCATCTTCTAGCCATAGCTGACAGTTCCCACTGTACTTACTGATACTGTATAATGTGATATATAATCAAGACAAGCCTGTGCAAAAAGTGAAACAAGTTCAAATGTGTTCGAGGGTGTGTAAATCCTTGTGACAGTTACGACATGTTACCTGCATGACTTCAGAGATAATATTAGATGAAGCATGAGCATGAAGTATGTCAAGTGGGTGGCTTTTTTTTTTAGCATTCCAACAACCAGATATTATAATACATAGTTAATGTTAGAATGTCTCCAATTACTCATTTTAATATAAGGATAGAACAAGTCATCTCATAAAAACAGTTCTCAGGATCACAGATCAGCAAGACGTCTGCTGATCTAAAGTAACATTCTCGACCCAGACATCCACAGAAAGCTGCATCATAGTGATGCTGTGAGTTTAGTGCCTCAGTGGGTTTTGCTTGTTGGGACTGGTTGAGATATTGGGAACACTGAAACACTACCGGCAACTGGCAGCATTTACTTATTCACACACACACACACACACACACACACACACACACACACACACACACACACACACACACACACACACACACACACACACACACACACACACACAGGCGAACTGCGGACTAACCAAGGACCGATGTAGCAGTACTGATGGCCAGTGTGCCAGCCTGAGCGTGAGTGTGTCTAATTCTCGACTAATGCTGTCTACCCCCCAGGTCCACTGTCCTTGGCTGCCTGCCACTCTCTCAGTACTCACTATGCTCTTTTAAAAGCCTTTCAAGGAAAAGTTCAGGGGCAAAAAGTGAGACAAAAAAAGAACGACACAAGAATACTCACTCAACATATATAAGAGACAGGTGTACTTTATGTACAATGTTTAAAACGACAAGCAGTATTGCTATTGGAGGTAGAAAAAAAACAATATAGCAGTTAGATTCTTTTAGTAAAACAAACACTTACTTATCCATTCTCAATCTGAAAGTAGTAAATTAAAAATAAAGCTACAGCAGGTATGCAAACTGTCTGTTTGAAGCAGCTGTAATCAAGTGCTTCATATTCCCCCCTCTATATATCTAGCAGAAACAGATGCCATTTAACCATCATTTAACCTGAAATTTATCAACTCTGACCGCAAACCTTTCACCTGTTCCCCCACTCCCACATAGTCAATATCCAACTGCAACACACAGCTCCAAGTTAACCTTGCAAAAATTCCCTCTTGTTGCTTTTCACCTACTCTCCCTTGCGTTAAGTTGAAGGCAAGTTTTAGCTACTGAGAGCGTGTATTCAGAGATTAACATAAATGTGTGTTGTGCTTAGGGCCCTAGGCCCTGTGGCTTAGTGACATTGTGCTGGAGGCTCTCCCTTATGAAACCTGACGCCTAGAGCAAAGCTTACAGATAATGGGTCAGCTGGAGGAGGGGGGGTGTAATGTAAGTTACAGCAGAGCAAACTAACCAGTCGGGCCAGTGTGGCTCGTTGTTATTTTGTGTGTTTCCGTGTGAGAGCCAAGCTTCTGATTTTTTCCTTTCATATACCCACAAGGTATATGAACACAAATGTGGCTGCACACAAATCCGAAGGCACAGGGTGCATCTGTACGCATACGAGCGACGCACACAAACATGCAATGCAGAAATGTAATTTGATAATTTTGCTTGCATCTGTTGTTAACAAGGCGTGTCCAGGAGCACACCTATCAAAGTGTGTCATCTATGGCACCTAAGGCCCTTTTTGAATCCTCCACTCTTCACCCTCTTTCTCAGGTTTTGTACTCTCGAGGAACCCAAAATAAATATGCCCTCCACACTGTTTGAAACATATTGTCATCACTTTCACCCCCAAGATATGAATTTCAAGGAAAGAACCACTGGAATTTTTTTGAGAGATGCCAAAGCATAAATGCTGCGCTTCAGGTAATGGAATAAGACTGATTATATTTAGAACAGTAAGATCCTTAAAATTTCAACACTTGACTCATTCATTTTTTTTCATCGTATTTGATCGCGTGCTTTCTAGAACGGGACTGCCTAAAAACACAGGCCATCTACAACAAAGACAACAAAGGAGTTTTGGAGTAATATTTTAACCTCAATAAAATATAAGGGAAAAGTAGAGTAAGGCAAATGCACATTAAATCACATATTATATGTTGTTGCATGTTACAACTTAATTTAACCTAATAATGCCACAGAAAACACCTCTAAAGGCAGGGAAATAAATATTGTTTTGATCTCGTTTTCATCTCGCTGTCATATTAAGTATCTAATCTGATGGCGGATTGACAGATGAACAAACAATCCTGATGTCTCAGACCGTAACAGCTGCACTTAATGATGCGACTACTGTTCATGCGATGGAAGGAATGATGATGAAAAATAATCTCGAAATTCATTCACAATTATATACTTACATCCACGGGCACAAGTCATGTCTTGGAGATAAAACGATAGAGTGGTATATTTAAAGGTTAATGGCCTTGGGTGTCTACGTGCATGTGACTGTGAATGCACGGCTGTGTGTGAATGTGTTTTCATATGAACTTATGAGAATATGCGCAAATGTCTGCTCACATGTGCACATATCGGGTAAGACAGATGAGGGTGACAGATGTGAGTGTATTCGTGCATGTGGGAGTGTGCGGGATGGGGTTGGGGGGGGGGGGGTGAGCTGGGGTGGGGTGTGGTGTGGGGTATTCGTGTGTGCATGATTGAAAAATGTCGAACAGACATGGGAGCACAATGACGGTTTCATCTGTCTCCCCATCACTGCCTTCATCCCTCCTTCCCCTACTTTCCTAAAGGCACAAACTCTGCCAGTTGTCACCATAGAGTATTTCAGGCCTGCTGAAGCACTCCACTCCTCGGGAGGAGAATGTCAGCCCAGGCTTGGGGCAGTTTTGACAAACAGAGTATATATTGATACATGATAAAGTATGCTAGAAATCACCCGACTGCTGAGGGCTACTATAGTTTTAATATCATCATTTGAATTAACAAGCATTCTGTAGAGAAATAATGAGCTTTCATTATTCAGAACATCATCCTTACCCCGGCGGAGACTCGCAGGGCTATTAGTGCTTGAGAACTTAATGAAAAGAAGATAAAGAAGGTTTGAGATAAAAGTTTGAATGGCCACACTCGGTAACCAGAGTTAAAATTTAATGCAGCCCCAGTGGATGACGGATGAGCTTCTTATCTGGGGCCTGGGGAATGGGTAGACAGGGGATCCGCTTTGGAAGGTGCCATTCTGGGGGAGGTGAAGAATGTGAACCCTTCCCACTTTTTCTGACAGGCCCAGTGCGGTGTGCTAACCTGGGTGGACCCCCCACCCCACTTACTCAGTGATTCATGACAACCTGTAGATAGTTGAATGTGTCACTGAAAAACATATACAGGATTTAAAAAAACAACAACAACCCACTGTTGCTTTGCCAAAATGACATCCCATTAAATTAACTCATTGATTTGATTTGTTTGTTTAATATTTCATATTTAATATTTCCAACAATGTACCCAAAATTAAGTCTGCTTCTCTTCCCTTCTGTAAGCTAGAGAGCTACAGAGTATTACATCATTACTGATTAGTTATCACCAAGAGAAGATAACTAATGCACATAGGAGTTGTTAGTTTAAGATCAGCAAAGGCTAAAAAAAAGTTACAAACCTACACACACTATATGGAAAAAAGCACTGGGCCACACCTCTTGACCACTAAAGTCAGGTGTTTTCAGTCCAGTTGCCACAGGTGTATAAAATTAAGCACCTAGTCATGCAGTCTATACTTACAAAAAATTCTAAAAGAAGTTCTTTTTTCTAAGGATCTCTAAATTTGGGCATTGTACTGTAATAGCAATCCATCACTGCAACCACAGCAGCTCAGCCACAATGTGGTAGACCATGTAAAGCTGCAGAGCAGGGTCACAGAGTGTTGCATTGTATAGCGTGTAAAAGCTGTCAGTGTTCTGCTGACTCAATAAAAAAGTCATATACATGTATATAACATTGCAGAAATTGGGGACAGCTACAAGAACCTAGGAATCCCACAGATGAATGGGAACCACGAAGAGGCTGGTAGGACACCCGTAACTACCAAATACCTGCAGAGGGAAAGGCTAGTCCTGATGAGTCAGCTGAATGAAATGAACATGTTCGAGACAATTAACACCTACACCCTCACTGACAACAAGACCAGGAAGCTCCTGACAATGCATGGAGGATTTCACCCCAAATCCAGCACCCTGAGATGGTACGGTATGTATTCCCAGCAGATGCAAGAAGTGGCTAACATCCAGAATCCTACTGGTGGATGGACAAAGCTGGACTGAGAGGCAACACAGAGGCAGCACAGCACAGGAACAAGCTCTCAGCACAAGATCGATAGAGGCTGTGGTCTAACCACACCAGGCAAGACCCCAGGTGCATGCTGTGCAAAGATGCCCCTAAGACAATCCAGCCAATAACAGCTGGGTGCAAGATGCAAGATGGAACGCCATAACCAAGTGGCCAGTGGCCATAGCCAGTTATGGCCACTTGGCATTATTTTATTTCACCAAACTTTCATCTGTTTCATTTAATTCTCCGCAATTTCAGACATATTTATGCATGCAAGACAGCCCAAAGATGGATCCTCTTCACTCATCAAACTCTGTTATGATGCCCTTTTCCCTTAACTAGTGGTTGTTGCTTTATTCCCTAAATGTGCTTTTGCTGCACTGTGTTACATAATTGACATACACTGAGATCTGAAGAGATGGAAAACAAATCAAGCAAAATATTTTAATTTAACCTAAAACTGAGCTTAAGACAGTAAGAAATAATGAAAACGCTGTTATTTGAAGAATAATCTGATGATGGTGAAACATACAGGTAGAACAGTTCAAGAACACACTCATAACACACAATACACATTGGAAAGCACACACACAAGGAAAAAAGACCACAGCAACCACTCATAGAGTGCCTCTGCTTGATGCTGTGTTTGTCCCAAGGGCCTTAAGGGAAGTATGTTTGCTTGCTGAACCATTGTGAAGTCTCCAACAGACATGTCTAGTTTGCTGCTGTGCTGGGCTGTGCTGTTCTCTGCTGGAGGAGATCTCGGTGAATGGGAGGGGAATGCATTGATTTGATGAATGAGTGCATATTTGTGGGACTACTGGTGGCCAATGTGCAGTCTGGTGTGAGAAGTTATTTTTGTGGCTAGAACTTGACAACAAAGCCTTTAGCTCTAAGACGGCGAGAATCACAGCTCAGTGAAAGGCTACCACAGATTTTATTTTCCCAAACTGTCTCGTAATCTGTCTTTTAAATGTATTTTAGTGTACATCGAATATTTTTATTTCTTATGTGCTGTCATGGACTTTTAAGTATACAGAACTAAGCGCAGAATTTACATAATGGCATCATCTGCATAAAGAGAAACCTTAGAAACTGGATTAATTACTTTATGAATAAGATTTCAACTAATGCGTTTCATAATTCTCAGCTTTGTAATTCTGATGTGCACTGCTGACACAATACTTTAACAAGAAAGTAAAACGAGAGATGTTGTCCCGCACAGAAAAAGAGTTTGGGTTTTACAGCTTCTTCCCTTAAGCTCAAGTTTATAAATCGAAAGAATTTAGGGCAATGCTTGTATTATAGCAATGTGTTGCACCTTGTCCCATTCCCATACATCAAGACACATACATATGCTGCCAATGTGCTTTTCAGTTTATAAAACTTTTAAGTTGGCCAATATAATCTTTTTAAAATAACCAATTAATACTTCTACCAGAACTATAAAGTTTGACATCAAACCCAGGTGTTTTATGGAAAAAGTAAAAATATCATTCAAATGTGTGTGACTCAACAACTTTTATGGCTATAAGTGGTTCACACTTCAAAGAAACTGTTTAATTTTTTAAGTTCCTATAAAGGTTCCTTATCCATCATGGCAACTCCATTTATAGAGGCTATATAACTTTAATTAAGCACACCCATGTGTTGGCTCGTACAACAACTTGACACAGAGCAGAAACAATACGACCTGGTTAAAGACACGTGAGGGGGAAAAGGGAGGCTAGGGTTTCATGGGCTAGCTGAAATTCTGGGTTTCCCAGAAGCAGTGTAGCCGTGGTGGTACTTCAGGGTTAAAGCCAGTTAAATTTGGAATCCATGTGTGTGTTTTTCTATTAGAAATACCGATATAAGATGGAAAACAAATGGTTTACAGAGCCATATGTAATTCACATCACCTATTGTTTTGTTTTTTTCAATGGAGAACTACAAATTTAAAGGTGAATTCATATATGTTGTTTAAGAGAATCAAGAAAACTGTGGAGAATGGATTGATTCAAAATGATAAGTGCATCACTGAATGCAAAACATGTTGGACCTTTTAGGAGATGGGCAATAGCAGCAGACCACTCCAGTCAGTTTATGCCAGAAACTAAGTTTATAATATTATAAACGTATAATTTGCACAGTGTTACCAAATTAGAAAAATGTTGCCCAGTGGTAGGGTCAAACAACATGAATGCATCATGACTTGTATCAAAGGTTCAGGCTAGTGATGTGATGGTGTGGGGATGCCTTCTTGGCATCCTTGGGGTCCTTTAGTATGAACTGCTCACCATTTGGTCGCCACAGCCTACTCAAGTATTGCTGCTGACCATCCCTTTATGACCACAATATCTCCATCTCCTGATGTCTGCTTCAAGGAAGATAACATGTCATATAATAAAGCTCAGATAATCTCAAAGTGGTTTCCTAAACATGACAATGAAATCACTGTGCACAAATGAGCTCCCCAGTCACCAAATCTCAATCTAAGAGAGCATGGATTGGGCCTGGGATATGGTTCAATGGAAGATTTACATCCTGGACATGCAGCTTACATATATGCAGCAACATTCACATTTTTACTACTAAAATTAAACTGGTGTGATGGTCATTGGCTGTTGCAAGCCTGAAAGGGCATTTAGACACTTATTCGACTCTCCCTCCTTTTTTAATATATGTAAGATTTTCAGTCATACCAGTCATATCAGAGTTTAGTTAACATGTAAGTGTTGATTTTCAACATTACAAACCCTCCTGCTAGAAAAAATCATTCACAGAAGGGTTAAATGTGACAAAAACAGCAGACTTACATTAAAACCCTTTTTTTGTAATTTAAAGGAATTTATAGGGGGCTCAATGCTGCTTCATTTACAGATTATCTCAGCCTTTGTAATTCAGTTGCGTTGCATCATTTTTTATGGGACGAGGCAGGGATAGCTGGAGGGGAGGGTTGGGGGATGGAGGGGAGCTCGGTCTAAGTCCTGTACAAGTATTCACACGCTCAAAAAGCAGGGAGGCATCATAAAAAATGGCTCACTAATCATTTCAATACAGCACCGAGGTAGGCAGGAAGATAGCTTTATGTCCACAAGCACACACATTCCCAGCAACAGGTGACATTCATGAAACCTTCGGGGACATTACGAGAAGATGACATACGATAAGAAGTGAGCTCAAGGAAGCGAAAGAAAGGGGTAGCAAATGAGTAAGAAAAGAAAATAAGTTGGATAGTTTGTGTTATGATCCACAAGAGAGGGAGAAAAGAGAAAAGCAGACTCAGAAGTGATGTAACAGCTCCACACATCAGAGGCAGCAGAGAAGAAGGTGGTGTGTTTTTACAAGGTGAGCGTGCCTGAGACGTGGAGACACCTCATTTAGATAACTGGAGTAGTGAGCCACTGTCATCTCAAGGGGAATCTTGCTCCTAATTTCCCTTGGAATCACAAACAGCTGTTGTTTAAACTAGATCACATCACTGTCACATGGCTGCGGGGGCTTGGAGTAGTAGCTCTGCTGCTACTACTGACTGTCACCATCCAATAGCCATTTTTAACGCTGATCCCTTTCAGGTACTTTAATGTTCTTGCCGTCTCTCGAGACTGGGGGTGGTGGAAAACAGAGCAGGAGAAATCTGATAATGAGAAATATGTATTTCTTTAATAAGCGCTGACCTAAGCTCAAAAGAACACACAAGCCTGGTGTCCAAACCCTGCTAACACAGAGGCAATCTGTCGTTTTCTCTTTTACTTTCCAACAGGATGTGTGGGCCCCATCTCTGTCCTTTCTTTCCCAGGATCCCATGCTCGTGCCATGTGTTGCTGCTGATCACAAACATATGGTTTAAATACAATGAGCAGACAAAACAACAAATGCCGACATTAGGATAGATTACTTCCCCTATTCTTTAAATTTCTTTCATAGCATGTGATCTGATGTGACCTAAAATGTTTAAATAAAACATAAATGTTAATGCAATTTCTGTACACATGGAGTATGTCAGCAACACTTAGTACTGTTCAACAGGTGATACAATTTTCTTTAAAAATTGCCATTTGTATCAGTTTTCTTAGTACCAACACAAACATAGAGCCACAGTCTGTCTTCAACTTATGACTCAAGATATCAGGTGATCTTACTCCACACAAAGGAATTTTGTAATAACTATGACATTCAAACTTTGCAGTCTGCCTAAACGAGGAACTAATAAACACCTTTGTGATGTTCAAAAATTAGCAGCGGTTTTAAGTACTGACACTAAGATATACTTAGCGTAGTGCTCTCAAAGAGATGATGTAGCTTAGACAGTCTTGTATGACACATAGATTGCAAGACCCTTTGAGTGCAGTCAGTTTTAAGTCCAGTAATATACTCGAACTATCTCAGTCTTTGGTCAACTTAAACTATATTTTTTCCTGTATGTTATTAATAATAACTAGCTAATTCATTGAATATGAATGAGCAAACTTTGGCTTTATATCAGGTTTAAATCTGTCCCCAGAAGTCAGATGTGAAGGTTGAAGGCAAAAAAATATCACACAGTCATGTTTACTTCAATCCACATTGAAAAGTCCCCGTGGAGATCCGTCTACCTTACCTCGGCCAAGAAACAGTAACCATTCTAACAACAGCATACTCAAAATCTTATTTTACATAATTAGGGTTTACTCTAGCTAGCCTAGAGGCTTAACTGGAAGCATCCCTTGTATTTACACAACTGACAGTTCAAAGTTTGTGTGTGTGAAAGAGAGAAAGAAAGATGGCAGCACGCTGGAGCGATTCTCTGTAGACCATGCTTCAGGAGACAGACGTGAGTGTAAAGAAGCAAAAATGCAAATGAGTCCATCCATCCAAGGCAGCACTCAAACCTTTTACACATGTGAACTTTAAATACCACCCACCCGACTGTTTCCCATTGCCTGTCTGTCAGTGCCTGTCTTAAGAAAGGGCAGCGGACTGAACTTTTTAGTCATTGATTATGTGATTATACTGGCTTAGCGTTTATCTAGCACCGGCCTGCAATATGTCTCATGAGACACTCAGTTCTTTTAGGACTGTGTGTGAAGGATAAGTGTGAGTGGGTGTTCTTTCTTACATGTTTGCATGGTTGATCAGCGACTCCTTATTTCACCCATGTAGTAACTGAATGGTATTGTGGGGCAGAATTTTTTACTTGTATCTGCTTCTGATGGAGCTTCTCTAAACTGTGTTGGGAACAGAGTGGCTGCTATCTTAAAATTCATATTTTATCCAACTGTGTCTAAGAAAGCAGCATTGTCTTTGAATCTCAACTCATGAACTGAAAAGCACTGCTGTGTGTTGCTCGTTGCCTTCCTATTGTGCGGGATCTGCCTGCTGTGCTGATTACAAAGTAAGGGACAAATCATCAGGTGAGTCAGAGCGAGAAGCATTCCTTCATCAACAGTTCCCCTGCGAGCCTGAAAGTTACCACACAGTCATACACACAGACACGAATACAAAAACACACGCATATACACACACACAGACTCTGCAGGTGTGCCATAAATTAAGTGCATGAGTAACTGTCTGGAAGAGGGAAAGAAAAAAGTGATCCTGAGAGACATTAAATGTGAGCACACACTCATAAACAGATGTATGCAAGTTCCCCTCTTGCACACACAAGAACAGAAGTACGTACACAGCAGGGTAATGTTTACGAACACGTATAAATCCCTGTTGTGTGTGTGTGTCTGTGTGTGTTTCTGTGTTTTTAACACTGCATTTTACCATGACAGGCGGCCCAGTGGTGAAGTGGTTAGCACTGCCAACTCACAGACCTGAATCTGCCAGCCAGGCGGAACCTTTCTGTGTGGACTCCGCATGCCTCCCTGTACCTGCACGGGTTCTCTCCAGGTTCCCCAGCATCCTCCCACAGTCCAAACACATGTTTGTTAGGGTCACTGGGGATTCTAAATTGGCCATAGATGTGAATGTGAGCATCTCTATGTGTTGGCAACGTGACAGACTGACACTCTGGCACAGAGTGTACCTCTAACCCCCACCATGCCCCATAACCCCTAACTGGAAAACAGGTTAAGAAAATGACTGCATTCCCATTTTAGGAATTTCCCTTCCCCTGAGTTTGTTATTGTTTTTTAAAAACATTAATATTAAAAAAAACATTTTTAGTAAAATATATGTGCACCCTACTAGTTGAACATGTGCTTCACTCTGTTCTGAGAAGGCCTGTCTATGTGTATATATATATATATATATATATATATATATATACAGTGGGGCAAAAAAGTATTTAGTCAGCCACCGATTGTGCAAGTTCCCCCACTTAAAATGATGACAGAGGTCAGTAATTTGCACCAGAGGTACACTTCAACTGTGGGAGACAGAATGTGAAAAAAAAATCCATGAATTCACATGGTAGGATTTGTAAAGAATTTATTCGTAAATTAGGGTGGAAAATAAGTATTTGGTCACCTCAAACATGGAAAATCTCTGGCTCTCACAGACCTGTAACGTCTTCTGTAAGAAGCTTTTCTGTCCCCCACTCGTTACCTGTATGAATGGCACCTGTTTGAACTCATCATCTGTATAAAAGACACCTGTCCACAGCCTCAAACAGTCAGACTCCAAACTCCGCCATGGCCAAGACCAAAGAGCTTTCGAAGGACACCAGGAAAAGTATTGTAGACCTGCACCAGACTGGGAAGAGTGAATCTACAATAGGCAAGCAGCTTGGTGTGAAAAAATCAACTGTGGGAGCAATCATCAGAAAATGGAAGACATACAAGACCACTGATAATCTCCCTCGATCTGGGGCTCCACGCAAGATCTCATCCCGTGGGGTCAAAATGATCATGAGAACGGTGAGCAAAGATCCCAGAACCACACGGGGGGACCTGGTGAATGACCTGCAGAGAGCTGGGACCAAAGTAACAAAGGTCACCATCAGTAACACACTACAACGACAGGGAATCAAATCCCGCAGTGCCAGACGTGTTCCGCTGCTGAAGCCAGTGCATGTCCAGGCCCGTCTGAAGTTTGCCAGAGAGCACATGGATGATACAGCAGAGGATTGGGAGAATGTCATGTGGTCAGATGAAACCAAAGTAGAACTTTTTGGTATAAACTCAACTCGTCGTGTTTGGAGGAAGAAGAATACTGAGTTGCATCCCAAGAACACCATACCTACTGTGAAGCATGGGGGTGGAAACATCATGCTATGGGGCTGTTTTTCTGCCAAGGGGACAGGACGACTGATCCGTGTTAAGGACAGAATGAATGGGGCCATGTATCGTGAGATTTTGAGCCAAAACCTCCTTCCATCAGTGAGAACTTTGAAGATGAAACGAGGCTGGGTCTTCCAACATGACAATGATCCAAAACACACCGCCCGGGCAACAAAGGAGTGGCTCCGTAAGAAGCATTTGAAAGTCCTGGAGTGGCCTAGCCAGTCTCCAGACCTCAACCCCATAGAAAATCTGTGGTGGGAGTTGAAAGTCCGTGTTGCTCGGCGACAGCCCCAAAACATCACTGCTCTCGAGAAGATCTGCATGGAGGAATGGGCCAAAATACCAGCTACTGTGTGTGCAAACCTGGTAAAGACCTATAGTAAACGTTTGACCTCTGTTATTGCCAACAAAGGTTATGTTACAAAGTATTGACTTGTATTTTTGTTATTGACCAAATACTTATTTTCCACCATAATTTACGAATAAATTCTTTACAAATCCTACCATGTGGATTCATGGATTTTTTTTTCACATTCTGTCTCTCACAGTTGAAGTGTACCTCTGGTGCAAATTACTGACCTCTGTCATCATTTTAGGTGGGGGAACTTGCACAATCGGTGGCTGACTAAATACTTTTTGCCCCACTGTATATATATATATATATATATATATATATATATATATATATATATATATATATATATATATATATATATATATATATATATATATATATATATATATACCTTTTTTTTTAGTGGCAGTCACCGTGGTGAAAGGCTGTGGCAACTTGACAATCCAGTTCTGCATCCATGTGTGACAAGCCACACCAAAAGGTCAGTAACTTGAAAGCCTGGAAGCAGCTTCAAAGCAGAGCTCGGCACTTCTGACAGCTACATAATGTTTGTAGAAGTCTAAACCTGTTTGTGAGGTATGAAAATGGAACATTTTGAAATGGGTGGGTTTTAATGAAAACCTGCCAAGAATACCTATCGCTTTATCTTGATGGCTCAACAGTGGAAACACTTTCGTAACAATGCGTTGGGGAAAGGAGATGTTCAGTGAACGAGGCTTGTAAGTAGAAGCACTCAGGAACAGAATACTGCAACAAGTTTTCAGTTATATTCAGTAGATTTTTTCCTCATGTGAGCAGACATTATGACAAAATCACTGTCCCACTTTTGGCATGTACATATTTTAATTTTTAATTTTAGATCCACTTCAAAAATCCTTGAAAGTGCTTCAGATAATTCCCATTTAATGCAGGCAAATGTTCATCTTCCCAAAAACTCGTTATAAAGTTATTGCCTACCACTTTCAGAACAACTGGGGAAAAGCAATGGCCGTGATGCACTTGACATCCACTGACCTGTTGCCACTTTGGTATGTACTTACTTAAGGGGACTTGATTGACATCCTGATCTTAACACAAAATGCTCATAGATGCAGCCGAGCTATTCTTTACACTAAGAAGTAATCAGTACACAGGCATCAGCATTGGCTCTCTTTGTCTCAAAACTCTGCAAAGTCACATTAAACTTGGGCTCACACTTTATTTTTTATTTTTTTTGGAGGACTCTAAAAAATTAATTTGTAAGCCTGACACAAATAAACAGCTCATGCATAAATATGCCCGTAACTTTAAGACAAAAGGAGAACAGCTCTATCTTCGTTGCAAGGAAGGGATTTCTCTTCTTATCAAAGCTACACAGGGCAAGATTAAAGAGTCAAAATCCTCCCAATGTAGTGTGTAGTGTGTGTGTGTGTGTATGTGTCTGTGTGCGTATTTGCTCCTGCATGCCTGCCCCCGGATGTTCTCGCTCCTTCTCCTCCCTCCCTCTTGTCACTCTCCCTGTAGCATTATGAGCTAGCTGCCAGGCTCTCCTCTTTAGCATCCATCCATCCATCCCTCCATCTTTACCCCTTAAGGAGTCTGCATTAATCAGTTCTTTTCAAAGGAGGTCCTGCTATGGTGGCTGCTGTGTTTCCTCACATTTGTTTCCACACAGATGTGGCCTACAGTGAAGTTACACCAATTCATATACAGCGGAATCACATGGCCAGTCAATAACATTCAATAACAGCAAGTCAATTGCCTATTGATGTGTCCACTATTCAACCCAAACACTGTGTACATCCTGTGGATTTTGGACTGCATCAAGAAAAAAAAACTTCCATAAAGTAACTTAAATGAAGTATCAGTAGGGAGAGTGATAAGGTCAGTATTACAGAAAAGTAATAACAAATTTAACAAACAGAAAGAGTTGCCAATCCTCCCTGCAACAATGTTTAAGTATTAAAGCCTTTTCTTTATCCTGAAACAGTAATACAACACAAAGCCTCAGGAATTTTTCTTAACCTGAAGAAACTCTTTTGCAGGTAGTAATATGGCTGAAACATCTACTTAGAAGTCTGGAGGTTAAATTTGAAGTACTGTTTCATAATTCAGTAATGAGCAAAAACATTTTTAGTCCTGACCTTTCGTGATGTTTGCCATAGTTACAGATACAAACCACATGCAGGCACATCAGGTTTCAGCATACAGCAGCGGTTCAGGTTAGAAGCAGATTAGAAAGGGCAGTTTTGTTCCACAGCAGTCAATCATATTTGAATAAACTATATGTTCACAAGCTAATTATGTATATCTGAGTCCATTTTGTGCAGCAGAAATGAAGTTAAGGTCATTCAAGCATTGCAGGGCAGTTTCTGTCCTACTCTGGAATTTGAATAACTCATGTTCAAAATACTAAAACATACATTTGGTGTCTTCTCCTGAGACAACATGTGAACCAATTTGTGGAAAAGCAGTTCCAAAATAGTATTCATAGAAATAATCAAAATGAAATAGCTTTTGAGCACCTCCCAATAAGGCAACTTTTGGTTACCAAATTGCAGGTGAAATAAGTTATTTTTGTTTTGATTGTATTGATATGTGCCTTTTAATAACTGTTAAACCAGTTTAACATAAATAAATAAATAATTTTGCACTGCACACTGCACATGTGCAACCCTGTTACTGGAAACTATTTAGGAAAATCGAGTCGCGTCGTAACACCGAGGTCGGTGCTTGTTGATGTTTTGTATTTTTTCAGTCTTTTCTGACTAGATCGAGTATGTCAGTCTAACGAAACAAAACATATCAATTTCAGTTTCCTTACTTTATTTATATAACTTCATCAATCCTGTTACAAAAAAGTGTAACTTTAAAAAAACTGTAACAAAATGACTAATGAAAAGTTGGGCTTATCTAAAACTGAATGACTATGCAGTATCAGGGTAACTTAATGGTGATGGTTTATTCATAGCACACAGCAACTAAAATATCTTGTAAAAATGTGCAGTTAATGCCTCATCTGAGCAAGAATAACTTTTAATGATTTATTGTTAATGTCTTAAATGCATAATGGAGAATTATAAAGTAAAGGGTCTATTTCTTTTATTTCACCAGTTTTGAAGCCTAAATCATCCTCATTCTGGAATGACCCAGTAGTGGTTTGTCAAAAGTACAAGATGTAACACAAAGAAGTACCTGATGCTAAAGATAAGCCTGTTTAGACCCAATTTTTTAAAAAATGCTTATTTTTGCTATAGTTAGAAGATCCACAGAGAAATTTTTTTTATTAAAAATGTAATTTAAAGTAAAAAAAAGGAAACATAAGGGATACATAAATATACATAAAAATGCTTAAATATTGCCACAATCCCTAATGCCAGTCTGCTACTCTGAGTCCAAATCAAGCTGTCAGCGAGTGTGCCAACATGTCCAGAGGGCGTCACCACACATACTGTACTGAGCTACAAACAGACACCACTTCATGCAGTGGGTTTACAGTGGCTGCCAAAGGCCAGAGAGGAAAGGAGTATGAGGTGTGTGGAGAAAAAAAATGTGGGACTGAAAGATGTAAAGAGAAGATGAAGAGAGAGAGAAAGGAAAAGTGGAAGTGAGAATGGAAAGAGAGAGGAGAAGAGAGGATGTAGGAGATGGCATGAGGGCAGCATGAAGATTGCCCAGGACCTGACTGGCATATTCTTGGATAGCTAACAAACAGAGAAACAGAGAATAGAGGGAGGGGCGGGGAGCCTGGGGAAAGTTTGGGCCCTCAGGATGTTCTGTCCCACTGCCAGCCCCAGAAGTGTGGCTAGGAGATAGCAAGCCCACGTGCAGTGGTGCACCATACACATGCAGACATCCACACACATGGACTGACAGTGAAAATGAAGACATTGAGCAATGTATGTATCGGGACGCTTAAGGGAAAATGTCCCAAAGATACAGGGAATAAACTAAAGGTAAAAAAAAACAAAAGAAAGAAAGAAAAAATTGATGTTCACGTCTCTTGGAAGATTTTTCAGCTTCTGGATGACTCTGCATTAAAAATGATGCATTCTTCAAGTTTCATTCCCCAGAATTTGGTAACTCAGACTCTTTTCACATAGACCAGTGTGTAGTGCATCTTCAGTCAGGTCAGCTCTCTTTTTCTGCTACACTTTCTCCATCTTTATCCTCCACTCTCTCATTGGCAATGTAGAGTGGAGGAGCTTGAGGCCATGTGTGCAGGTTTGGGCCAATTATAGGGATTCTCATCAGTGCTGGGCTGTCTCTTGCTGCAGGCACAGAGCACACAGACCAGCCGAGGGTCCACATGGGTCAACCCTGTACCCTGCACATTTCTGCACAATGAGCATACCTGGGAGATGCAGTTTGGTAGACTTGATACATAAAAGACGGGGGAAAAAAACAGAAAAAGGAAAATTATTCTTGTTGAGCTCACGTACAAAGAAAAAAAAGGTGTTTTTCTTTAAAAACATAATACATATTGTATTCTAATACAACCAGACAAAAATTATGTAAACAAATGAAGAAGCTAAAAATGCTTAAATTTCCTAACGTGATCTGGTCAAAGTTATTTGTTATGTATTGTTGTCCCTCTCTGAAAAAGGACTGCTGTCACATAAAATAAAATCTAAATACAAAAGAAAAATCATGAAATTTAAATTCAGAAACACTAACTTCACAACGCACCTGTTGAAACATGAAAAAATGTCCTAAGAAAGAAACACAGAGAAGCTTTGTGTTAAAGTTGTGCCTCTAAAGGTTTCAAAGACACCATGCAAACATAAGAAGGATAGAGCAAAGATGTAAGCACCGAGTTTGACACGAAAACAGATGGATAATCCAGTCATACAACAAGACAGTGGGGATGAGATAATCTGCACACAAAGCATTTCCTCTTTAGTAAGTTATTTCTTCGAAATACGACATGTATTCAAATGTATTTCAGCTCTAATGAATTGTTATAAAATAAAAATAAAGAAAAGTTACACAAGCTTAAACATATGATGGTGTAGTAGCAGGAATTCTTGAAACAGAGCCTGTGGTTCACACAGTTCAGCCCCCCTTTTAGGCTAGAAGAAAAAGTAAATAATTGGTACCCAGTGAGTGAAACGCAACATCTGCTGACAAAGTGGTTAAAGCTCACTGTCCCAACTCCCCCATAACTGCTTCTTGCTGGACTCCTTAACACACTAATGTAGAAGTCACTGCCCTAAAAACAAATATCCACATCAGCAGATACCAGTCAATTAGGTACAAGTCAGTTTGGCTTTACCACAAAGCTAACATGGAAGAACAGGTCAGTGACTTTCTTAGTTTACCTGGAAGTAAACAGCACAGGTACGACACTTGGCTCAGGGCTTGACAACAGCAACGACAGCAATACTTCGAGAATGCGCTTTATTCAGCCGTAATTGCCAGCTTGGAGGGAAATTTGGATGAGAAACTGGATTAAGCATGACCAAATCTTCTTAAATGTGTAGAAAATCAAAGCGCAGTGAATGTTTGCCCCATACACATTGGCTGTGGGATGAAAGGCTTGGCTGAGGTTCGTGAACTAGTGCCGACACCGGGAAGGTTGTTTGTTGTCAAATTATCTGCTTTTATACTACCAGAACTTTGAACAGTGCTGGTTTGTGTGTTTGCTGCTGAAACAGAATCTCAAACATGGCCTAGAACTGTGTGTCTTGGAGAGGGAACCAAACTTGTGGCCTGTTTGGCGCGCCTGCAGTAGCGCAGCCCTTAAAGTGGATTTTGCTGGTGCACAGGATTAGCTGCGAGCAGACTCAAGCAGAGTGTGTACGTGTGTATGAAAAAAAAAAACTATGTGTGCATGTCTGTGTGTTGGCGCTGGAGGCTAGCGTGTGGTGAGGAGGAAAGATTCGCACCTCCATGCATGCTGCTGAAAACCTGCTAACCGTTGCATTTACAACTCTCAGTATGGTGAGGTAAACACATTTTTACTGAAACTGAACCCCCACCCTCCCCTCCACAGTAGATTTTTTTTTAAAGGAAAAGCAACAAAAACATATCTAAAATAGCAGTGCTACAGAGGAGGGATTCTCTTTGCCCCTAAAACAAACATTTTGGATTGCCAAATGATCCCTGTCATCCAAATGCAAACATTCCCAATACCATCAGTTGGGCTTACGCCTGCTGACAAAATGGAAAGCAAATTATGTGCGGTCACCATCTCTACAGAAACTAGCAGTGACATAAAAATATGCCCACTGAGATCAGCTAATGCTTTAAACACTCATTTAAGTGCTCTTGAATTTATTAAAACCATAATATAAATAACCATGGGTATTTTTTCACTCCTAAGAGAAGAAAAATGAATGTCAGACCCAGATTTCTATCCCAAAGTGCATTTTGGCTTGTTAGTTGAAGAGGAGGGAAGGAAGCTAGAGGAAGCTTTAAATCCTTGTCAAAAAGAAAGACATTAAGCCTGAGCAAGATGTTCATTTAGGAAACCTGGTCTGAAGGTAGGTACGACGGTGGTCCATTAATTACAATAATCACATCGTAGGTGTTAGAATAATTCATTAACTCAGATTTAGTTAAGGCTTCATTTAATAAGTCCTTGTTGGTCAGGAGAATAAGAGACAGGAGAGAGGAGGGCGGGAGGGAGACGGAGATAGAAAGAAACAAAGGGAGGGGGAAGCTTGAGAGGGAGATACAGGGTGCCTATTAAACCACAAGGCCTGGATTGTCAATTTGTGTTTGAGCGTTCCACTGGGGGAACTGTTCCATCCTTTTTAAGAGATATATCATTTTATAAACGACCAAAGGGAGGGAAATGGAGACAAAAACTGGGGGCTGGGTTGGGTGGGTGGTGGTGATACAAGGGAGGGATGGAAGGAGGGAGTTACAGAGGAGGGGGTGGTTGGATAGGGAATCAGTTTTGCCTACTATATTTAACTGACCCATAAATCTGTTTTTAAATTCCCCTCCATTAAAAAACGCCTGGGCAAACGGGAGAGAGGAGAAGGCAAGGAAAGGGAGGGCTTTTCTTTTTCGCGCCAGCTGTTAAGTACCACAATCCATGCATAGCCAGCGCTACATTTATCCTAACAATGTAATTGGTCCAGCTCCCTTGGCTGGTGGCTCAGTTACTGGCCCTCCCTCAGGCCCCCCAGTGTGTGTATGTGTGTGTGTGTGTGAGTCTGAAACTGAGGCCCTCCCTTCAGCCCTAAAATGAAGAGAAATCCCTGGATTCTACTGAGACAGAAAGTCACAGGGGGCTACGGTGGCTAGGCTAACCTTGGCTAATGCTAACATAAACTGCATGCACCTGCTAACAACCTCACTTCAGGGCTGTAAATCTGTGTGTATGAGTGTGTGCATATTTGTGCATGGAGGGCACAGGCAACAGATGAAAAAGCAAAGGAGGTATGAGTTAAAACACATATATATGCACACGCATACTTGAACAAGCTATCAGTCCTCCTACCAGCCTCTCCTTGTTTTTTTCTTTCTCTTTGACACATGTACAGTACACACACATTCACAGTCATCGCCACATGCACCCATACACACACACACACACACACACACACACACACACACACACACACACACACACACACACACACACACACACACACTGTATTGAAAGCCTTGGTGCAATTATGAGCAAAAGGACAAAAGCTTCATAGCAGCGAAAGGGTTTGCTCACTGTCTTACCTGGAGCTAAATATCTGAAGAAGAGTGGAGTAAGAGACGAGGGAGGAAAAGGGGGTGAGGACAGAGACATGGAGAGGGGGAAGAAATGGGCAGCAGGACAACAGGGCAAGACCAGAAGAGGAGGTGGTTAAACGCAACTATCGAAAGAATGGATATGATTTTTTTTTCTCTTCTGTTGTTCAGTTTCTGATTTTAGAATTTTATATCAGATTTTGACAGTGCTAAGAGTGTTGGGGAGCAAGTTTTCTTTAATCAGCATGAAAAATAATGTGAGACGCTGGGTGAGGGTTGGGAAAAACGGGGAGGTGAGGTGGGGTGGAAGAAGGGAGCATTGGGGATGAGAAAGGAGACAGGAGCTGCATAATGAAATGCCGGGCTAATTTAGAGAACTCCAGCTGGCTGAAGCCAGAGGGCCTGAGCTTCCACAACATCTGAAGCACCTTAATGCTGCACATGCACACACACTATAAACTACAAACACACACACACCCTGTCAGTAGGCTTGTGTGGCGTGGCTTTGTGTATGCCCGTTCATGTTGTTTGGTGACGGTTGATTTCATCTGGCTGGTATATGTGTGCATAAGTTTTTAGAAGGAAGCATGCTAATACTTGGATTAGAATTATTTACATAGAGTATCTTTGTTCTTTGTTTTGTGATATGCGTTTCCACGTAAACTGCGTGTCATGCAGATTTGTGAAGAATGGGAACACAATGCAATGCCATATTTTCCATTCAAAATACTTCTTCTGAATGGCTCACCATGAGATAAAATGCATATGTTTCTCTAACTGTGATTCTAACAGCAATGGCCTCAAGCTTTCCCAAAATTTCTCCCCCCAAAAAACTAAAAAGATATTCAAATTTCTTCATATCTTTTCATACAAACAAATGTAAGAGATACGGCGACACAATAGAGCATCATTTGTTGCATCTCGTGATCATAATATGGTGCATGGTATGTTTAAAAAAATGTGACAGTGCCATTGTAAAAATAAACTAACAATGACATTGACGATGAAAGTGTCAGTTACCTTTATGGTGCAGTCATTTTGAAACAATAACCCTGCCACTATTAATAATCCTGCTTTTGTTATTGATCGTCACAATCGATCTGACAGGTTCAACTTGAGGTTGAAGTAGTTCTGCTAGTATGGTTGGCCCGGCACACCTTTTCTGAACATCCAATACTTCTTTTTGCTCCCTGTCAACTTTTCAAATTTCCTCTGTTTGGGGCTCTGCTGCCTTTTTGACCCAAGGAATATGTTGGCCCTGAGAAGTCAAACGCACTTCGACTTAAGAAAACACCAGCAAAAAGAAAAATGCTGTAAAAGCACACAAAACACAACAGAAGTGCTTTTTGGAGACAATAACTTGAGTGAACAGCTGTGGAAGTGACAGAACATGCACAACACAACATGAAAAGGATTGTACTGAGACAAGCTTCAAAGGAGTAGAGCATTCACCGCTGTTTTGAAGAAGAAGATACAAGGAAGTGTTTGCTTTAATTGCATGAGTCATATAACACTGCAGATACATGTTTGCTTTTACAGTTAGCTCGTCCCGAAAAACACTTCCATCGTGTTTGGTGTGCTTTGTGTTTTTTTGGCATTATCCTATTTAGTACACTGACCTTTCAAGGACACCATAAACTTACTTACTTTCCTTTGGCCAGGTAGTGTGTACAGGTGTATAATATCTTGGCATACAAGATAACATTGAATATGTACAGTACTCAAAAAAGAGTAGTAAGGAAGAATATTAGCATTCTATTAAAACTAATAGTAATTATATTGTGAAAGTGAAACTTTTCCGCCTTCAGTTCCCAACTGCAAGGTTTGGTCTTCAACACACTGATGCCAGCTACATATGAGGCACTGAGCAGAACATAATTGGCTGAAATGTTGGAGTAAAATTCCTTTCCTCTGAGGCTACATCACAGTAATGGCTCAAAACACAGCTGGATTAGAGCCTTTCTGGTTTACAACCAATAAGGTTTCCCATCTGCAAACAATGCCCAACTATATTTTGTTGCCCTCCTCCATTTGGTTAACCTCAAGCCTTTATGGTTACCTAGGGGTGGCTTGAGGTGATGGCATTTGACTTAAGACTAGAGCCAGAGTGAAATGTTGACTAATCTGTAACATCTGGCAACCTTTACGAGAGAGAGAGAAGAGAGAAAGAGAGAGAGACTGATGTCAAGTTGGCAGGTGGAAGAGTGAGGAGCAGTCACTGTTAAATTTTTATAACCACACACGCACGCGCACACCTACGTGCACATGAAGCGACTAGACTTCCCATTGCCAGGGTGTGTTGGCTACCGATGCCAAGCAGCTCGACCTTGAAAGTTAACCAACACACATTTGTGCGGTTGTGTTAGTTATCCCAAATAAACACACCAAACACAGTCGTCATCTTAGATGGTCACTGAGTGTTTTACATTTACATGCATGTGCACGCACACACACACACACACACACACACACACACACACACACACACACACACACACACACACACACACACACACACACACACACACACAGATCATTGTGAAGTATCATGTAGTCCAACCAGTGTGTTTTGCAATTGTCGCCCTGACCTTTACTGCAAAGAAGGCACGGTGAGCCCGAGACCTGGGAGCTGTCAGCAACTCAAACACTCCAATAAATAATGTTTAGGCTTAGGTGTAAATGTATGTGTGTGGGTCTGTGTGCTACTTAGAAGAGGCCTACAGCACTGTTTCGTTTAGTTGATACTCAGAAACCATTTAATAAAACGTTAAAAAAATAGATAAATGCACAGCCGTAAGTACAAGTCAAAACAACACACAACTGGTCTATTATTAGAGTTCAGTGTTTCCTGGTTACTGCTGCTGCTGAAGTCCTGGGTTTGAATCCAGCAACTGGCCGAGGCCTTTCTGTGTGGCGTTTGCATGTTTTTCCCGTGTCTTCTTCTATGATCCAAAGACATGCAGTTGGTGGGTTTTGGTCAACTGGTGAGTCTAAAACTATTCCATAGATATAAATAGTTGAACTGTGGGGTGGGGTTTTGTGGCAACAGTTAACCATAATCTGAGCATAATTATTCAAAGCACCAGTAGGAATTGATACACAGGTTATTGTGGCAATGTTGACTTCACTTCTGCTTTCTCTACTGAGTATATGCTGTAAAACTGAAAGATAAACAAGCCTCCCCCTTTTCTCCTTGGCATTTATTAAGCATTATTTTTATTCAAGTAATTTTTCATATCAATTCTTAGCTAGTGTCAGGCTTGCAGTAAACAACCTTCCTTTGTGCTATAAAATCACCAAGCAGATCCCCCCTCTGAAATGTGATAAAGGTGGCACACAATTAAGTCTGTGTATATTATATTTTTCTTATACGTGTAAGATGAATAAGTTTGAATATGAATGTTTCCACACACACGCACAACGATGCACATGCTCTTCTTCAGCACAGACCTCCTGTCTTCCTCACACACTGAATTACTCTGATAATCACCGGAAAAATGAAACAGCTATGACACATAATGCAACATAAAAGGGAAAAACACATGCAACACACTTTACTCCATGTTCTAAGCTGTACCACGTAGCAATCACACGTTTGGTACGCACCAGGGTGAGAGGAATCGCAATAAATTGGATTTCCCAAGGATGATGGTGTGATGAAAGATTGTGTGTTTTTCTCATCTACCGCCAGTGCTGTTAGAGCAAGGCATGATTAAATAAAACCTTGCCCAAGTTTCAATAAATGCATTATAACAATTGCATTTCCTTGACAAAGATTTAGGGACTGGTGTGATGCGATTGGATTACTGGGGAACATTGAGCTTTTTTAATGCTGTTTTTGCCCTGCCTGAAGTTGAACGTACACCTCCACTTGAGCAAGTATAAAGGATTTCTCTCCTCTCAACATGTGGTTAGGGACTTTGATGAACATGATAGAGGTGGCTTTTGCTCGTTCCGTCCCCACCCTTTATGCAATGAAGAAAATAAATGACCACGCTTCTGCCTTTCACGCAATGATTTTAATTCCTATTTGTGGTTAGTGCACACACCAGCAGTGTAACAAGTCAACTGAAAGTTTCTCTCCCAGTATTGATTAAACCCCTAAAAGCTCATCTCTCTTAATCAAAATGGCATATTTAGAAGGTTTTGTTTGGTCTCTTTAAATGGACAAAATGTAACTCTACACCTTTGTAAAGGCAAACCTGTCTCTGCCTCCAGCTCCATCAACCCTCTCCATCTCTCTCCTCCATTGGAAGCTACACAATGGCTAGGTGTAGTATTGGTGTCATTTGCCATGCATGTTTGAACCAGAAAGCAATTCAAGAAATAAAAGGGTAAATTGTACATGGTTGTATGCAAACTTGACTGTGTCATGAAAGCTCATAAATCTGTTGTCGAGCCTTTCTCACGACACTGTGCAAGATGCCGGGACTGGTTCCACAGGAATTTTATGTTTGAAACCGTGAATGTCTGAAACAGGAGATTTTGTGCAGCTCCAAGTTGGGAGTGTTACAATACACGATGACAAATGTCAAACTTTTATGTATTTATTTGTTTTTTTTAATGACACAGCAATGGAGAAAAGCCTGGTATCCAAAAACAAACTTGTATATGCACCAAAAATCTTTTTGTGATTCTAGAACATAGCAACACAATTGATTGCATGGGCACATTCATGTGGTCTGTGCTGCCTCAGATGAAATATTTATCTGAAGAGTAGAGAGAGTATGAGTCATAGCAGATCTAATAGTACTGAAAGATTAGAAGCCTGTTACGCTGATGACTAATACGTAAAAGGCAGTGCATAGTTACTGAGGAAATTCAAAGAGATGTAGAGATAGGAAGAACACCCAGATAAACAAAAGGAGACGAGACAAGTTTATGAATGTGTGTGTGTGTATGTGTCACCTACCAGCGTGGGAAGATTGGGGTTTTTTTTAAATTTAAGGTCAACTGTCTGTCTTTTCATTAATTCAAGTCCACATGTTAGGAGATATAAACATACTCATGACCCAGCGCTACCCATCTGTGATTCTGGCAGGTGGCGACAGGTTTGTTAACAATACCACACCTTCTCTTTCTGCTTTCACCCACACAGATGTACAGAGTATACACTGATATATAGGACCTGTATGAACACATTACAAAAAAATTACACGCTTTAAAATCCTGCTGCTCTTGTCATCGGTCCATATTCTCCTGCCTATCTGGGTGTTTACAGGGGCAGAATAGAGGAGGACACATGACCTTGAGAGGTGTTATTGTCTTCAAAACGGTGTGGAGAATCTTTTTTGCAAGTGTTCAGGATGTTAGAAATGAAAAAAGCTGTCCAGGTTGTTCAGAAATGCCTGAACAGCCCGTAACTGAAACACAGTATTTTGGGATTTAGACTTTACAGCTTGATCATTTACTTTATGTGACCAAAATAAAAAAACACCTCCAAAGACAACATGATGTGTTAGGTAGGTTATTTTCTCTGTGTCAAGAATTTGACTCTAAATAATGGAGGTTAGTTCATATATACTGTCGGTGTTATTTGCCTTATGCTATTGTGCGACCAAACTCTGCGCAGAAAGGGTTCGTGCCATCCCTCCTCTTTGGTAGAATACGTAATTGGGCTCATAGCAAGTGTGTCCAGCGCCAAGATACATGCTAAAATACAGATCTTTCCTCTTTAAACCAGCCAAGTGCTATAGGAAACTTTCTTCACCAATACAACAGCCTTTTGACACCAGCACAGCCACCAAAGCAA
Source organism: Astatotilapia calliptera (assembly GCF_964374335.1). Taxonomy (NCBI): domain Eukaryota; kingdom Metazoa; phylum Chordata; class Actinopteri; order Cichliformes; family Cichlidae; genus Astatotilapia; species Astatotilapia calliptera. Next base: position 14,227,854 of record NC_137430.1, on the reverse strand, counting down.
TAGAGATGTGGAACATGGAACATTGGTTCCCCACACTCTTACATAAGGCTTCAACAGCTTTGCAAGATTTGAAGAGATCCCAGATTACTAATTGCCTAAACTGACACTTTTATGATGAAACACAACGAGTTGGTCAGACAGTTCTTGCTGATCACACCGCAGTCCCATTCCACTGCCCAAGTGAGCACTGAAGGCCCCAATGGAGTCACGCCAAAGGAGTCCAGAGAGACGCTTGAAGTAGTCCCCCAACCCAAGAGTACAATGAAAGCACTGGAGGAAAGCAAAATGTATGGCCACTAAACCTGGAGCCAAGAGTACTGCAGTGTACACCACTGTGCACTGCTTCTTACCCAGGGCAACTCCAGAGACCAATAGAATCCAGCCTCTCTCCAAAAGATTGGCTCAAGAACTTGAACATTTAGGTAAATCCAAACTAGATTTAGCAGTTTTCTTTCAAACATAACTCACTTCTTCTTATAGCAGTAGTCTTGGAAAATATAAGTTTGTCTAGGGTGACCCTACAAGAGTCAAATTGCCCCAGACAACAGCTTGTAAAAAAAACTGCCTGTTTTTTTAACATTGTTTTAACTGGTTACATGTTGCTAATTCAACCAGTTCAGTTCCAGAATAAACGTGGTGCACCAGTGATTTAACCACAACAGTTTAGCACATCAGAGAATTTAAGCTAAAGGCTGAAACAAAGCGAGGAAACATTGCCTCTGGTCTTCTAAGTAAGATCGGACTAAATTCAAGTGATTTGAAAATGCTATAGATTAATTTTTAATGCCAGTAAGGCAGTGTAAACCATTTTAATTCATCTGTCACGTACGGGCGTGTGGCAAGCAGGGAGCGAACCCAGACACAGGACCCATCTCTTAATCTTGGCTTTATTAATGCTGGAAAAACAGCAGGAAAAGCAAATAGCAAACAGTGATAAGGCAGGTCAGGAACTGATTGACAAAGATCACACACAATTAAGAAGAACACAACAGAGAACAGAGGGAAACACAGGCAATATATACACAGGGGGTCAATTCAAGTGGTTGGGCTGTATCCTATCACAGCTGCCATAAGGTTAGAGGCAGGCAACACCGTGGACGCGTCAGCAGGTCCTGTAAAACATTCACAAATTACTAGTTAACCTAACATGCATGTCTTTGGACTGTGGGTGGAACTCAGAAAGAACCCATAGACAAGCACAGGAAGAACATTCAAACCTCGCATAGTAGGTGAATTCAAACCCAGGCAACAGTGCTAACCACCGCGCCACTGTGACGCCAACAACTACTTAATGTTTTTTAGTTTAGCGAGTGTGTGAATCTGCACTTATGTGTTGAAGATATTACATTCACAGTTAACACAAACCCTATTTCATTGCTTCATAATATGTAATAAGGTGAAATCTCATTTAAGCCATCGAGACAATGACGATTTCATAACACTAACTGTATATGCGAATACATTAATGTAAAAGTTCCTTATTGAGAGAAGCACAGCTGTACGATGTTAACAAGAGTGTGATGAAGAACAGCATGTTAAAGTGGATGGATGTTAAGTAGGCAATAGTGCAATATATAGCTTAAAAGGGGAAATGTAGGTTGTTTAAACAAAAACACTAAAGTATAAAGCTTAAAAAACACTTTGCGATGTCACATTCCTACTGACGCTTTAAAAAAAGCATAATGCAAAATATGCCTGGTATGACATGAATAAAAAAAATTGCACAGCTTTAAGCCTTAAAATTAAATGAGAAACAAAACATTGTTTACAATATGCCACGGTTATCATTATTTCAACAGGCAAATATGTGACATTATGGAATGTCATAAAAAAAAAGTGACATTGAGTGATAGCAAGAGCATGCAATTGTGTGCCACGGTGGCAAAGGCTGCTACGTCAAATCACTGCGAACTAAAGTGACACGCAGGTTCCTCAATGCAAAATAAAAATAGAGTATTATAATGAGAAAAAATTGTTTTATTAATGTTTCCCCCCTTTTCTCTTTTTCTCTCGCCGTTGGAGGCATCCAGGGTTCTGCTCAGCATACCTCACAGTTCCTCCCTACTTGCAGTCTCTCCTTGGAGGGAAAGTCAAAAGGTTTTTCATTTATCTCAGACTGAAGACAAAGCACAAAACATGACTCCCTCGAGAGACCCACGAGGAAACTGCGAACACCTTGCCCTAAATATCTGATCTTGGAGGAGCAGAAAATAGCATGCACGCATTTGTTTGCTGGGACGAAGACTTCCCTCATTCCCCAGACGCTGTGTTGTCATTGAACATTTTGCCTGTGTTTGTTAGGCATATAAAAATACATTTCGATTTTTATTGGGGAAAGAAAACACATACTACCAAGAACAAAAGATAATTGTATTGATTTGCAGAGCATGTGGAGCAGTTCAAAAAAAAGTATCTGTTGGTAATGTTTGGAGCTCTGAGATTGTGAATGTGTGTTATGTGTGCATGCATGTGTGTGTGTATTTGCTCACTTCTGTATCTGGATGTGTATATTCTATTGACCACATTTTTTTTTTTTTTTTTTACCAATGTTGACTTCCAGATATAAAAAGGCTCATTGGGTTGTTAAACTTGAATTTGAGAAACAGCTTTGAGGTATAAAAAACTAAGATGAAAGCTAAAGAGGTGGAGGCAAAAGCTTTAGAGTCCTTCTGCGGGTGTATCTGTACACTGTTCCTGCACAGTGCAGCTACATATATAGATCAGTGTGACACAGAGTTAAAGTTCAAAGCTGAAGGGAATGTGGTTTAAAGGCTGTCATACTCATTGCGGTAGCTTCCGTGTTTGTTAATGCAGCAGTAATATTTTGCACTTTGCATTCAAACCTGCATAAAAGTGCCGAGTAAGGGACTCCAATGCTTGCATTAGGCTTTTTATTGTGAAATAAAATTCGTATTTCACGCATGCTTTTCCTGCAGAAATTCATGGCTGCATCTGAACAAAGTCACAGACAACAGTTAATCAGAGTCACTGAGAGGAACTGGTAATGTCAGTTATGGCTCATGGCTCAAAGACATATTTTCTCATCTGTAGGCAAGTTAATCTCTCACTAACACACTCTCTTTTGCTGCAAGCTACACTAAATCAGATTTGCATATGGATAACTACTCAAGTGAAACCGTATGAATGTCCACAGAAAAAAAGAAAACAACAACCCCCCCAAAAAAACTAAAGAGCAAAATAGTTATTATGCTCTGTTTTGCTTTTATAATATATTCTGCCTGACTCGTTGTCTCGTTCTCTCATGTACACATGCAAAAATGTGTATCTTGTATCAAATGTTCGTGTTATTTTGCAAGATATATAAAATGAAGAAATAGAGGAGACAATGTAAAAGTCTGCCCTCTGCTGCAGCCGGAATGGCAGGCTCCTGTTTGTGCCAAGCGTCGAGTCTTGCACAGACTGGTTTGCTGCACCAAAGCAGTGCAACAAGTAATATATTAGATCATTAGTGCAAAACCTTCATCATGTGCTTTTTCTTGTGTGGGTGGGGGACCTCCGGGGAGGCCAAGCTTAGGGGGGAGACCTCCAACCTTTTCACAAGGAGGGTGACCTACAGAGGCAAAGGGGAGTAATAAGACCTTCAAAGGCAGGTTAGTTGAAGAGAGTCAGGGACAACCCACACTTAGTGCCCGCATGAATATGAAAACAAGCACAAAACTTGATGCAATGGAGCACTTAATCATAATGTTTGGGTTTTTAAAAAAAAAAATAAAAGGACATACAAGAACATATAAAGCTGGGAAAGAAATTCTCACTGATGCTACAGATGCTAAAAAAAAAACCCTCCTTCCTCTCACCTACATATCCACACAAGCACTCACATAAAGTTTCAATCTGGTTATCAACCTTGGTCTCTTGGCTACAGGGCTTGTGGGATATCCCTGCTTCTTGGCACTCATATCTAACACAAGCTAGAAAAACAGGCTTCGGGTTTGTGTGCGCACGTCTGCGCTTCTGAGTCATTCTCTGTGTGCGTTTTGTTTTTGTACGAGTGAGTGTATTTTCAGAGTACGTCTGTTTCTCAGGCATGTGCGTTTTAGACAGGCTTTTGTTTGTGGGATAACTTGTGCATGCACCTGTGCAAATGTGTGTGGATTACAGAAGGTAAAAACAGATCCACGACTAGATAAAGCTGCTGAAAAACATAAATGACACATAGAGGCGGAAACGGCAATTAGCCGGAGACTAAGAAAAGAAGAGATCCGAAAGCAACTGGTTTCTAAAAAAGCGAATCATTTCTTCTTCTGTCCATGCAACAAAAGGATTACAAAATGTTCTTGCAGAGGGCTTTTGTGTCGTTACTAAACTTTTAATCAAAGTGAAAGATAAATTTTGGATTTATATGTGAATGTATAAATGACAGAATCAAACAAAAAGCATAAAAATTTGAAGTCTTCATTCTTTTTATTTTGTTTGAAGTAAATTGCCTGAGGAGCAGAAAAAGTGTTAACATTTCGTGTTAACTCATTTCATGTTACTCAAATGCTGAATTCTGATTATGCTGCAAGTGTTCATGACAGAATTACTCAATTTACATCTTTCAACAACTATATTTTTTAGGTGTAGGCACAGGTACGTCTGTAGGTATAAGTGGGTGTTACTGTAAGTACAGGGTGTTTTAAAAAGAGTCATCCGATTTGAAAAGGCTATATTTTTCAAAGTAAAGGCGAGAGAAGCTTATGGTAAATTTTAAAATACGAATTCCAACAATATGTGTTTCAGTCATTACTAGTGAACGGCCGTGGAATGAAACCACTTTGTAATCGGATTATTCTTTTTAAAACATCCTGTAAATCTAGCACAGTTGAATTTGTATTATAAGACCACAGTAATACATTATAAACTATCAGGGTTGTGATCTCATTTTTGAGTCAAGGTTTGAAATCTCAGCAGAGATACACGTTTCCATCTCACTTACATGTTTTCCTAAGAAGTTACACATGCAACTCTAACTGCTGTTTTTACTGCCTCCTGTCTGGGCTTTGAGGTCACCTCTTACCTTTAATTAGCTCCATCCGTCTGTCCTTCCTTTCATCCATTTTTTCCCCAGTTTCCCTATTTAGCCTTTTGGACCTTGACTTTGAATAGTTCAGCCCAAGCAAGATGGACTTTAATTCTGACAGGTGTATTTTTTCCCCCACTGGATCACTTTAAATAAGGGCAACATTTATTTGAAAAATGTGGCTCTGATGATGTGTAACATCGTGGAGGATGATGCCAAGGTAGGATACATGTTGAATTATTGACGGTGTTGGTGGTAGAGCAGAGTAAGCAGATATTTGATGAAGATTTTGGATGAGATACCCTGAACAACCTGCTCATAAATGTAGTACTAAGTGCTGACGTGCCAGAAGCTCTCCTTAATTTTTTGATTACAAGCAGCATTTGCAAAGCTGCTTTGCAAACACACACACTCCCAACCTCATTCATACATTTAAACACCTAACTTGTTTCCCCCTTAATCCTAAGATAACCAGATGGTTTGCTTCTAGATACTATTTATCTAACAGCACTATTATTGATATGGATGGCGATAATGGGCAGGGGTTGGGGAGAGGACATGGTGCGGCAGCATTCCTGGTAGCCACTCAGCCAGCTGGAGAGTTAGTACTGCTGAAAGCAAAGAGACTTCCCACCCATTTTTCAGAAGATCTACAGGTACCTGCTACTGCAGCCAGTGTGTTTGTTTGTGTTTATACACTTTTTTGACTACATGAATAAGTTATTAAAAAGCAACCATGGACTAGTTAGACATAGATCTCAAACAACTGCAAGCAATGCCGGGATGTGTGTGCAAATAATCCAAATAAGTGGGCACTGAGCGAAAATAAACAAAGCAAGCATAAAATTACTAAATTTCACCATCAAAACACTGGTTAACATTTTATGACCGAAAAATCAGAATAAATCTGGACATAAAGGCACAGAATTACACAGAATTGTATTGTAATTAACCAGAAACATCATCTCATTATTATGAGTCATGGTCATGCCAATCAAAAAGGTCAGTCCTATAAAATTATATCACTTCCTTTTCTTTCAAGCAATACGAAAGAAACCGTTAACAACTGAGCTGTAGCCAAAACAAGACAGTAGGACAGTAAGATGTGAAGAAGCTAAGCGTTTCATTTTTGAGTGGAGTGTTGATAGAAACCTTTCCTCTCTTCTTTCTGATATGTGATGTCTCGTCTTTCTTGTGGACATGAACTAAATATAAATAAAAGGGCAGGGTGCACAGGTATGAGTCTGAGTAGAATAAAAATGGTAGACACATGCAGACAGATACATTTTTGATTAGCTTACTCACTGCACAGGCTGAATGGTAGAGAAGCTGTTGAATGAATGCTTGTGCATTGCTCATTTTCTAAAATTCATTTTTATTTCTCTACTCTATCACCACTGTTCACACATGTTGGTTTTCAGTTGCAATTTTTACTTAAAATGTTGTGGCGAAATTGTAGTAAGCAGGCCCCGCACCACTGGCCTCCTCTCCTTTAATAGACCTGGTTAGTCTGAAAATCTCCTTGACTCAAGTTGTTTAATGACCATGGCTAATGCTGCTGTGCTCCCTCCTCTCTTTGTCTTGTCTGTGTAGCTAGCCTAATCACTGCTGACAGTCAGCTTTGCTCTTTTATTAGCTCTGCGTCGCTTGCAATCAGTGACAGTGAAGTCAGGCAGCAGGAAGGGCTTGTGTGAACTCAACACCCACTCTGGCCCAATGTTCAGACTTGCACACACACAGACACACACATACACACAAATGTGTACACATGCATCATCACAAAAAAAAAAAAAAACCTCCCTCGTCAAATCAACAATCACGCAGCCTCTGACTTGCACACATGCAAATGAGCAGTGTATGTGCAGAGACACGCACGGCCATAAATTCATAAAAATATCTGCAGCGATGTATGTAAGCACAGACTTGTCCATACATGCATTCATACATCTACTTTCAAAATAATGGAACAGCCTTGACAGCCACTGGCCTCTCTGTATGTGGGTCAGGCCAATGCAAAGCTATATTGATTTTTTTGGCTGTGTGTCTAACTGCGTGCCCCCGTGTTCAAGAGGCTGACTGCTAACACGACAGCTAGCAAGCATATCTAAACGCGCACACACTCATTCACAGATGAGAGGTTCCACAGTTTGCTAGCCCTTCTCGTCAGTGCCCCACGAATTGGCAGACAATGAACTTATTTGATAAAGAGGAGGGCTGACATTCGAACGGGCAATTTGTGAGCGACAGGCCAGGAGAGAGGGATGGGGGTGGGAATAGGGGGTCAGGAATTTGCTTCACTCTCTTTAGAGAATGTAGCGTCACCCATATGTCCGTCTGCCATGGTGCATACTCGATGGAGTGGAAGAACAGGGATGTGAGAGTGCTCTCTCTTTTTTATTCTCTCTCTACTTCCAGCCTATTTTTGCAGGGCTGACAAGCTTTTCTCCCAACTCTGGTGCAGAGCGAAAGCTTAATGCTGTTTTGTCTATTGCATTAAACCATGGAGTGGCCATTTAGGCCACTATGTAGGCCACACAAAGCCAGAAAGAGACAACTTTCAAACCTGTGCCATTCGTAGCTGAGGTTAGTGCAGTGCACTGCTCTTTCTCAGTGAAATATCTCCCGTATTTTAAAACACTGAAATGTCACTCATCCTGAATTGCCGGAACGTTTCTTTTCCTAAAACGTGCATGCTATATTTAAGTGCTTTTCAGGGATCCCTTATTAATCCCCTTAACTGCAGGTTTGCACCTCATATTTACCACAGCTGACCTTTTGACCCTAGCCACCGGCTAACATCTAATGTTGAAATTGGCTAATTTGTGAAATGGCTGAATTTGGGGCTAAAGACCACTTAGTGCTAATGGCTGGCTCATCTGAATATAAGCGCCATGCTCAGGGGAGGGCATGAACAGGGCAGCACTGCTACCAGTGTTGGTGAGAAGTATTTGCAAGAATTTCCCATCTCAAAGAAGCTAGATGTGTCTCCCTCCCACATCAATCTGAATACCTAAGACTTTCACTGTTTCCATTATCTTGCCATTCGTTATCCTTGTGTGCTGTAGGCTTATTCTCAATTACAGCCATTTATGGTTTCTAGAGTAATTACATCAAACTTCAGTCAGTTACCTGTAAGGTGTGTTCTACTGTAAATTAATTTGGAAGTTTCTGTCTTACTTCCTTTTCATTTGGTAGTAATGGGCTGTACTTCTTTTTATGCAAGACAACTAGAGGGCTGAATGAATTTAGAAGCAGGAATCTGACCTCATGAGGGAAAGCAAAATTCCAAGAGTTCAGAACAGTTTCTATTAAAACCGGGAGACTGAACACGATATGTGACAAATGCCGCACATGGATGGGAAAAAAAGATGAGTCATTTGTTCTCTGTTAATAGGAAGATAATTTAACACATTATTACCACATTTTTTAATTAGAAACAGCTTAATTTGTGCGATGGTAATTGGAATGATGATTCAAATAGACAAACTGTAGCGTTGTGCAAAGTAACTAAAAGTAAAGTAACCATCTTAAAATAGTTTTATTGTAACTTCTTATAGTCCAGTAAAATAAATCCACTTATTGTGCAACCAAACTATCTACAGACCACCACTTATTCTAGGTACAGCTGCTAGATGTTCTAGGACAGTGGTGTCCAAACTCAGGCCTCGAGGGCCGGTGTCCTGCAGGTTTTAGATGTGTCCTTGATCCATCACAGCTGATTTAAATGGCTAAATGACCTCCTCAACATGTCTTGAAGTTCCCCAGAGGCCTGGTAATGAACTAAACATTTGATTCAGGTGTGTTGACCCAGGGTGAGATCTAAAACCTGCAGGACACCGGCCCTCAAGGCCTGGAGTTGGCCAAGTCTGTTCTAGGAGAATCTTTCCACAAGTCTTATGGGAATTTAGACTTTTTCCAGATATTTCATGTAATCCCAAACTACCTTTGGAGGTTGCAATCAATATGATAAAGTGTATATTTATTTATGGTCGCCTATCCTGCAGAGCGAATCTGGGATCAATCATACACCTTCCTGATGGTACGGTCCCTAAAACCTTATATTGCTGTATTCTGTTTCCCAAGATACAAACATCATCAAATACTAAGAACACTTTTGGAAGGAGTACGGTGCTTTTTCAGTGGAATTACACAGAAAATATGCATGATGACAGCTATACCTGAGAAAGCATATTTACTTCCAGCTTCTTCACTGTAATTTGTGTACTGGATGTTTCACTATCTCGGTTACCTTCAGCATATTTAGCCAGCCCTTCATTTGCACTCGTCATTTAGGCTAACAGCTTATTCAGCCTGTTTATGGATGGCCCCTCAGAGCTAAATTAATAGAAGAGGCTTTGGGGACCAGAGAGGAAAGTCATAAGCAAGACTGTAATGCTCATTTGCAACGCAGAGGCTAATTACCAATTTGCCACTCTCCAATCTTGTTTCATAATACTTTCACGACTCAACTTCTTTTGTGTTTTGGTGCCTGCGAGCGATGTATGACTTTTATACAACAGAGGATGCTTTGCTTCTGTCTTCTTTATAACTTCATGTGCTGGAGATATTGAGCTTATAGAGTTGCTCCACACAGGCCCACATTAAACACTGGCTCATGTGAGAGTGGTACTGTGATTGCCTTCAGATTTGACAGTCTTCCCTTCAGTTGCATTTTTTTTTTGTCTCATGAAGAAAAAGAGAGGTAGATGTGACGAAGCATCTGAGGGAAAGAGTGCAATTGGACATAAATCATCACTCTAAGCTATTCAGTGGTTAAACTTCTAAAAAGATCTTATCATTTCCTTTTGAGATTCAGAAAATGTGGATAATTTTACAGATAAGAATCTTGCGATAACAACACTTAAAAAACAGACTTTTGCAAGTTTTATTATAACCTATAGTTTACAGCAGGACAAAATGCTCAGATGTCAGGTAATCAGGGGTGATTATAAATAATAACACGCTTTTTAAAAAATATGTGTTTTTAGGGATCATAGACGCATGAAAAATATGAACTGACAAAGCAGTATAAGCACCCTGAGATACGTTACCTGCTTTTAAAATGCCTTTTTTCATTGAAGCCCTGAAAAGACAGACAGAAAAGGAATCTGGAGGGTTTACTGTATTTGACAAAAGCTTTGCTGAACACAATCCAGTCAAATAATTTTGTCAGATCTTAACAGAAAAGTGAAGTCTGATTTCTGAAGGACTCCGGGGTGACGTGTTGACTCAAGGATTAACAAACCTGAGTTATAACATGCGTTCACGAAATGAATGTTGACTCCAGCCTTTTATGTACTTTTCATCTATGGTTAAACATCTTCTACACAGTAGCTATTAATGCTGCTCATCTCACAGCAAACAAACAATGGATTACCCAGCTTTAGAGACTGCATTCTTGAGAATCCATCACTTATGACTTTTGGGTGTTAGCCCTGAAAGCGTTCATAAATAAAAATCAAATTATGTGTCTGCGTGAATGCTGTCAAGGCAAATGCCAAAACATATAGCATTAATATCTTGTTGTAGACTTTCACATTCCTATGAGAGCACATAATCCCCATTGAAACCTCTTTTTTTTGTACTGACATGAAGGAGCTGGCTAGCTAGCATATCTGGAAAATTAATTTGGGAAATCAAATTGAAAAGAAACTTGTGGTTTTCTCATAACCACTAAAGGAGCTAGCTTACAATCCTTACAGCTTAAATGTTACCTATATCCCAGTCTTCTTTCTGACTGCCTTTTTATTTGGGCTATTTATATCTGACTGCTCAGTGCTAGAAAGCTGCTAGCTTACTCTGTTACAGCTACTTGTAAAGATATGGTGTCCCTGCAAAATTAAACAATAAAGTAAACAACAAAAACCCACAAGAAGTTGCTGTGTGGGCTACCAAAATTTTCTTTGATATACTGTTTACTCACCTCTGCTATTGCCTTGAGATTAGCTAATGTTAAAGGTTATTTTGTAATATGTTCAAGATGTAAAGACACCGAGGTCATGTAGCCATATTCAAGTCACGTGTTTCTGGGAGGAGTCTTGACAGTGGTGCTCAAGCACCTGTCCTTTTGGCCTCTTCCTTGGTAAGTGCACTTTTTGCAAGACAATTTTTTTGTGGTTTTTTTTATTTTATTTCAATTTTAATCTTAAATTTTGCCCACAGCACACAATTCCCAATTCAAGAATGTAATTTCCAGCAACTATATTTTTATAATTTTGCCAGACCACACATAAGCAGCTAAGCCTGCCAATCAACCGCCATTATGTCTCCTAGCTGCTTTTTTCTGGTGAGCCAGGTAATGATGGTGTTTGCCCTAGCCTCATCCATGTGCTATCAATCAATATAATACAGCCAGCCAAACACAAGCAATGATAATCCACTTTTAGCTTATAAAAAGCAACGCGTGAGCTCAGTCAGTCTCTTTGCTTGATTGCTGAGAGAATTAGGTGATCATTTGTCTACACAAATACTTTTTAATAATTATCATTATTATTTTGGATGAAAACAACGTAAACACATCTAGTTAGAGTAGACAAACCAGGTGTCTGGTTCTGTGGGTGCTTCATGAGGTTGGGCTTTTGCTCTGAGTGGACAATGTAGCAGTACAAACAAAATGAAAGAATATATCAAAGTTCTCTGCAAGACATGAGTAGCAGCAAATTGCGTGACATGCTGCAGAGGAAAAAAAACAACAGAGACGACAGAGTTGATGCCCTGAATAGTTTGGATAATTTGCTCATCATCAGACTGAAATATTCCTAGCATTCTCCGTAAAAACATACAATTCAAAAATGCAAGTCACAAACCTAAATCAGTGTCGGTCACTGTTATCGATCAAATGTCTTTAAACCTTAAATGTTGCATATTCATTTAATGCTGATTAACCCTTAATTATCATGTAACACAGCGGTCTCCAACCTTTTTTGCGCCACGGACCGGTTTATGCCCGACAATATTTTCACGGACCGGCCTTTAATGTGTTGCGGATAAATACAACAAAATAAAACTAGTACCGGTACCGAAAAAAAGAAGATTTATTCATAACACATGTGAAAAGACCCAGGAAAACCGAGTTAACGATGAAAACGATAACAAAATAACGCTGAAAACCGATAAAAACCCTGAAAACCATACATTTCACACCTGAGCCTCAACTCTCGCGGCCCGGTACCAAACGACTCACGGACCGGTACCGGTCCGAGGCCCGGGGCTTGGGGACCACTGATGTAACATACTGCTTTTGTATTCAGCAGTTGCCACAATCCCAAGAAACAAGAGATTTGGAAAATGAAAGAAAGAGAACTACAGCAGGCAGTCCAGGGTAGCAGCTCACCTCTGTCATGGATCAGGCCAGCTATCAGTAAAGCGGTGGGAGGGAGATATATATTATCACCTATTAAACATCCTAAACAGTGACTGCAAAACACCACGCTCTGTGTGAAATAATATTTTTGTAGAAATCTGTTGATTTTTGATCTGATAGATGTTTACATTATTGTAAATAAATAAATCATTAAGTATGTAAGCCACTAAATGGTGTGATATTTTGTAGAACCTTTAATTATTTATTTTTGATTAATACTCATGTAGCCTTCTGTGGCTTGAGCAGTTTAGTTAGCTGCTGGTCTAAAAATGTGTGACAAATTTCAAGTCTTATTTTGAAAAGAACCTTTATATTACACACACACATACAAATTTCGAAATCTACAACATCTACAACAACATTGAGAGTGACACAAACAGCAAAATGCAATTTTACCCCAGAGAACTCCTAGTTCTCAATGTGTCCTTGCTTCCCTTGTGCGTTAATATGTCAGTGCACACACACAGCAGTAAACCGAGTGTTGAATCATTAACTGTAGGAAATAGATCATTAAAAGTTCAAAAGAGATCTAGGTTAAACTCACAGAGTGAACATTATACCCTTTAAAAAACTTAAAAGGCAAGAGGCAGAGGACACATAGTCTATGAATAGTCCAATGAGCTTGCTACTGCCTTCAGGGTCAGTGTTGCATGTCCACTGAAGACAAGCTAAGAGGAGTTGCTCATTGGACATTAACATTTCAAACGTACTCCTAGAAATTTAGACACACGTGTGGGTTAGCTACCAACCTCAGAGATCATGGTTGAACTCATTTGAGGCAATCAGCTGCTGTTACAGAAAGAGGTTAACCTGGACAGCTCAACTATTTCCTGGTACATTAATTAAAACAGGATATGTCCTTGTGAGCCTTTGATGAACTGATTTAAAGAAACTTCAGAAACCTTGCGTACAGTATTTTCTAGAGTCACTTTTTGAGATTTCAAAAAATTAAGCACACATCCTCTCTGAATATTTAATTAAGTTGTCTTACATGTGTGTGAATGGGTGGATGATTGTGTATAGTGTAAAGCGCTTTGGGGTCCTTAGGACCAAGTAAAGCGCTATACAAATACAGACCATTTACCATTTACCATTTACATACATAGGCATTTCTGTGCTACACAGCAGTTCTTACTGTTCACATTGAATGTGAAAGCATGACTGTCAGGAAATGATGACAGTAATGTATACTATGTATACTATCTGTCTATAATTTAATACAAAGCATCACAACATTAGAAAGTTGTTTGACAGGGTAAACTGTTGAATGTCAAGAAGAATGAACTGAAAATCCTAGAAAACCTGTTTAATAAATGATTAGACAAATTCTTAGATAAATATAAATTACTCTCTGACAGTTAATATGGATTCAGATCAAAAAGATCAACATCTCTGGCATTAATCGAATCAATTGAGGAGATTACAAATGCTATAGATCAGAAACAGTATGCAGCTGGACTATTTCAGGATCTCAAGAAAGCATTCGACACAATCAATCATGACATATTAATTAATAAACTGGAACGGTATGGGATAAAGGGGGTTGTACTGCACTGGGTGAAAAATTATTAAAGTGACAGGAAACAATTTGTGAAGCTGGGTGTCCGTTCCTCATCATGCTTGGACATTGCTTGCGGTGTTCCACAAGGCTCTGTACTGGGTCCAAAATTATTTCTTATTTTAATAATTTTGGCATCTGATATATTAAAATTAGTATCATTTGCAGACGACACAAATATTTTTTGTTCTGGAGGGAATATAAAGGAGCTTCTGGATACAATTACTTCAGAAATGTGCAAAATTAAAAAATGGTTTAACAGGGACAAACTATCGCTAAATCTAAGTACAACTAAAATAATCTTATTTGGGAATTCCCTTAGAAATGCACAAGTGCAGATTCATATAGATGGTGTGGAAATTGAAAGAGTACTTGAATATAAGTTTCTTGGTGTGATTATAGATGATAAATTAAACTGGAAGTCTCATATAAATCATATACATAACAAAATTTCAAGAAGTGTTTCGATCTTGAGTAACGTAAAACACATTCTGGAGCACAGATCCCTCCACATTCTCTATTGTTCCCTGATTGCACCGTATTTGCATTACTGTGCAGAGGTTTGGGGCAATACTTACAAGTGTTCGCTATCATCAATCTTTATATTACAAAAAAGGGACATAAGGATAATCCATAAAACTGGTTACAGAGATCATACAAATCCACTATTCTTAAAATCAAAAATTCTAAAATTCACACATGTGGTTCATTTTCTCACTGCACAAATTATATATAAAGCAATAAACAACCTGCTTCCTGACAGTATTCTAAAACTGTTTTCTAAAAGAGAACGGGGATACAATTTGAGAGGGGAATTAAATTTAAAACATCCTTGTATCCGTACAACATTAAAAAGTTTTTGCATCTCTGTGTGTGGAGTGAAGCTGTGGAACAGACTAAGTAAAGACATGAAGCAATGTCCGAGCATGGCTCAATTTAAAAAGTGGTTTAAGGATATGGTTTTTGCAGGGTACAGGGAGGAGGTAGAGATTTGATAGGGTGTCCTTGTCCAATATTTTCATGTGTGTGCGGGTGCACGTTGGTATGGGTATATATATCTGTAGGTTGTGTATCCTTTGAGGTGTTACTGGGGTTATTGAAAATGTGTATATGTGTGTATGTGTATATATGTATGTATGGATAGATATATAATAAATAAATAAATAAATAAATAAATAAAAATACATGTGACATATAATGTAATTGCAAGGAGGTATTTCTGTAGTCTGTTGATTACTAGATAGTGGAAAAGGGGTGGGATTAAATAAGCTTATGCTTCTTCCTGCTCCTTTTTGAAAGTTATTTGTAGTTGTGGTTGCTCGTTTTCCTTTTGTTTTGCTTTGTTTGTTTGTCTCTTTTTAATTCTATGTTGTTGTACTTTTTCAACATGTTCAAAATAAAGATTCAATCAAATCAATCTTTCAAACCCAACGAGTTAACAATTTTCTCATACAGTTCTAATGACAGTTAAAGTTTAAGATTGTGTTATTGAGGAAACTTTTTTTTCAGAAATGAAGTTAAACGGGAATACAGAAGGTTTTTCTAAGCAGAAGCTCGTCCAGCTTTGCAACTGTGTGTATATAATAGGAATTAAACTGTACTTAATAGGGAAAAAATGTCTGGATTTACTCTGATCTGCAGTGATCACACCTGATGTCAGGTTTTAAAACACAAGTAACTACTCCCACTATTATATATTATAGGAATAATTTAGTGTCATTACAGTACAGTTAGGATTGTAATTCAATTAGAATTTATTAATGAACATATTAATGTAATTGCACTTTTTATTGCACGCAAAGGGCATTAGATTGGAACATGCCAAAATATACAAGGAAATACAATATACAAGGCAAAACAGAGTTTGTACAATTCCAGCAAACCTTAACATCAATTCTTCTTCAAAACAAACCGAACTTTCTTGAACAAGCTTTCTTGTAATTTCTTTAAGTGGTCTTCAGGAATAGTCCTCCAGGCTTCTTTAATTGGCATTCAGAGCTCTTCTTCTTCTTCATCATCTGTGGATGTTGTCTGCTTATTTGTTCTATTCTCTGTCGAGATGATCCCACACTGCTTAAGTAATGTTGAGGTTTAGGCTCTGGGGAGGCCAATCCATGACAGATAGTCTTTCATTGTGTGTTTTTATATCCAGGTATGATTTTACTGCATTTCTGTGTTTGCATTCATTGTCATGCTGAAAAATGAAGCTGTTGCCAATCAGATGCTTTCCAGGTGGTACACACTCATTGTTGTACCTCTCTCCCGGACTTCTCCACATATATTGATGATTTGAACCAAAATTTTAAATTTGGATTTATCACTTTATAATTCTTATAAAGTGATGAATTACAAATTAAAAGAAAGTTTGGCTGCTTAAGACTTTTACACAATATTGTATGTCATGTTTTTGTTACATTTTTGATGTTTAGTTGTTCAAAAAAGTCAATAAACTTAAGCTACTTTAAGCTAAATATAACCAATCACCAAGCAGCAGTACGGTTTTATATTACATATTTCTTTTGATGTTTGCTGTGAGTCACCAAAGTTAAGTTGAAGCAATCGATAAAGCCAAACTTGTATGTTCACTCTTGTCTCAGACTGTATTTCTTATCGTATCCTATACACGCCAACCCTTTGAGCCACTAACAGAGTGCAGCCTCTGGCTTCCTGATCTTTAAAAAGAGATCATAAGTCCTTCACTCTGACATGTCTTCGCTGTATTTCAGAATAAATGGCAAAGAAAGAAAAACAATGTATTTATAGCACAAAGTTTCCTAACAATTGTCTAATTTCCTCAAGCACTTTGGGTGCTCATCAAAAGGGGCAGACTCACTGCCTGTCAAAAATAATAAATAATAAATTCTTGTCATATGGAGTCATTTGCATGTGAAAAGCCCCTTGTTGGTCACCAAAATGTTTCTCAAACACGTCCCTCTTACTCTCAATTTCTGTGAGATCATGCCCTAATGATGACCCTAGGCACACTTTTAATCACTATTTGCATTGCCCTTTTAAAAATTATTCCACTCCTCTGCACAATTTTAACCATAGAAACAGGAGAAGGATTCTTGTGATTAATTCCCTTATAGACGCAATCTTTTAGGGCCACGTCTGTTTTCTCTTTGACATTTGAGGCATTCAAAATAAGTAATGTGAAATTTTCACATGTGCTTATGGTGCATCATGTAAAGCAAGTTTCCTTTCTACAGCAATTTTTCTCGAGATTGATGAAACCAAAGTTGAGGTTTTACATGCAAGCCACTTTTAAAAAAAAATGTCACTCACTCCCGCTCTTATAGATCTACATGAACTCTATGGTGAAAGAGACAGCAAAGCGAATTCAGAAAAAAAATTTTGACAATAGATACAGAATTTTTTTTCTTTTTTGACAGAATTGCACTAACACTTACTCTTAGCAACACCTTTTCCAGTTTCACTCGCCTATAAAATCCAACAGGTCACCAATGACTCATCAAGGTTTAGGGTTACAGTTGGGTATTGTTTTAAAAGGCAGGTTTTTCTATATTAGAGGATGTTAAAATAAAAAGATGTCATAGATTTTGCCATTACAGTTTCTCTGTAAAAACGCACACAGACCCCAAACCTTGCCCTTAACACTGAATGGATTCCCAATAACCTGGTGGATGTTAAGGCATTATGTACATGCATAGGAGGCAGTTTCAGATAAACAGTATATAATACAGTTCAGTGTTTCATCCTTTTTAATTTTAACATTTAGCATAAAACAACAGGATAAACTTTTTTTTTTTTTACATCAGTTTCCTATACTTGGATCCAAGAAATAGGTTTATGGTGCTGCAGCGCCACATTCATGTTTGAGTAATCTACAGTACATGCGAATAATAATGTAGCCTTCAAGGTTTATATATTTTCCCTTCATGGGCGATGTTATTAATAGCCTCATCTTTCTTGCTGCCTTAAATACAGGGTGAAATATTTTGACAAGTCCATAGCAAAGGGAGAGAGGTCCAGGCCAAAGAAACATTTGTTTGAATTAATCATTCGATTGTGAATTAACGGTAGGTTTACATCTCGCTGGACCTTTCTCTGTAACTCTGACATCACCTTGAGTCAGTATGTGCAATTGCTCCTGTAAGTCACATCTGTGTCTATTTAGGGAAAATCTTTACAGAGATAAATTATTTTTGAGCAATGAAGGATGAATCTCTTGTGTTTTCTTTGACCTTGTGAGCAAAATACAAAAAGTAGAGCAATCGATCTCTACCCTCTGAAGATACCACAATATTGTATTTTGGAATGAACAGCGGGGGGGGGGGGGGGGGGGGGGGGGGGATAGAAGTGAAGCCAGATGAACAGCTGTATTGAGATAAACCGTCACCCCATATGCTGAGGGAAAACAATCTCTGCACATTACAGAGAGTGAAGATGAAAAAAATAAGCTTAATCAACTAACATTGATATTACTTCTGGCAATTAGGAGCATGCTGGTAATGATATGAGTTTTCAGCTGTAAATAATTATGCTGCCTGCGGGCCATGCTTTAATTCTCGGCTGTATCTATAAACAATAATCAAACCAACAGCAGCAGGCTAAAAGTTGGAGATTTGTGGTTTGCAGAGCAGCGGTTGAGGAGCAGCTTATTGGAGCCCTGTGGTGATGCTAGTAGTCAGGGTCACCTTCAGGTGCTCTCTCATCTGTACACCAGCGCGCTGTTCTATTGATCAGCCGGGATGTTTCAACACAACAGTTATACATATACAGCTGCACACAAAGCACATGCGAACGTATATGAAAGGTTTGTGCAAAGAAGTGCACATGAATGCATGGGTCCTCCTACCTATATAGTGTGTGTATGCATACTTTCTGTGCACACATGCATAAAGCTGGCATGCTTTACTCATTCTTCACATAGGATTTCCGTGGCAATGATTACAATAATACTAGGTTTAGGAAACTGACTCAGAACTAAACGTGCTTAACATGCTTGTTTACTTCAGTGCTCCTAAAATTAATACCAGTTTTAAAAGAGCAACATAGGAAAAAAAACTTTAAATGCTAGAGTGAGACTTGACAGGTAACTTTTACTCACTGTCACACAGGAAGCAGAAATCTGCTGATGTGTTGGGACTAAGATGAAGTGCATAATTAAGGAAACATATGAAAGCCAGCACCAGGCCTGAGATTAATTAGGTGTGTGTCAATACCCTCATCAATATCCGATTAGCTAATGACACATGGCCCAATGAAGGCTATTGATCTTCTTCAAGTATGCGGAGTTAATAGGTTGAAGCCCACACTCAAATGGAAAGCTGACAGAAAGCTGTAGAAACAGTTTCAATGTATTTGGGACACAGGGCCCTAAACACAGCAAAAATCTGAAATGTCCCTTCAGTCATAGACAGTCGGATCACATTCGCGTAATGTGGCCTCGTGGGATTGCAGTGATTGCTGTGACCACAACTGAACTTACTCAGCTTTGCAAGAATTCCCATTCTTTTAGTGATAATTAAAAATGACCCAAAGGATCCCCCTCCCCAAAATGAAAAAAAAAAAAAAAGACTCAATCTAGATTAATAGTGGTGGAATGGCCAACATCATAAGTTGGCCCTTTTATGATAATGATTGTAATGATAATAATGAACACTTGGATGAAGGATGAACAATCCCCTGTCCTGGAGTTGAATCCCTATACAGGTTAATTAGGTAAGATAACATCATTAGCCACTCTCATGCCTGCAAAGAGAATTAATTGGATAAGATGGAGATTTAGGTCTATATTTAATCGCATAAACGATCAATGACAGCTTAGGCAGAAAATGGGAGGTCCAAATCGGTGGGCATCTTATTTAGAATATATTTAACCAGCTTAATAAGCAAAAATAAAATTAAACAAATGTAAGTGTATTATAGATCCTGTAAATACTGCTTTTGATTCAAACATGCATTAATGATGCGTTGTTGTTCGTAGTTAACTTCTGATTGTTTTCGGCTTTGTTCATTAACCAAAGAAAGAGTGTGATACGGGTCCCCTGAATGAACTCAGAGTGTTCACAGCAGCTATCATAAACTTTTGATAAAACAAAACAGTGACTCCGTAGTGGCAAAAAACAAATGAGGGCTATTCATTGCTGATACATATGAGCAATCTCTCTTCCTCAGTTGAAAAGGCCACCAATGGCCTGATGGCTTTGCAGTCATAAATAAAACAGAGGCTGACTGTTTGTTCTAAGGGAAGCATTAGTAGTTCATGATCTGTTTTAAGGAGACATTAGTGTTAATATGCCTTATGCCAAACATGAATGGGCCAATCCGCTGGGCATTTTGTGACTATCCTTCATAGCAGCTGTAAAGCTTGCTTGGTTTTCTTTGGCTGAGAAATACATTTGTCTGCACTTTCCTTTAAATAATGCATGCAACTCGTGTGAATTGTCACATACTACATAATGGATGTTTACACAGCAGCACGAGCACTTTAACGTCAGTTTGGGAGGTTCACTGGAATCGACACTGAGCGATGACAAAAGGGGGAAGTTTCGTACTTTTGTTCAGGTGAAACTATATGTAAACATTTGTTTGAAGAAGCGCCATACTGCACTCCGCATTAATAATTCAGCCTTGTTGAGCAGTGATGCCATCTGTTAGATGAAACTATTACACAGACCAGACTTTATCTTGCCAGCTTAATGGTGTTGGTCATGGGTTGCCACAAACTGTCAGAAATGTCCTTCCCCAAAATGTGAAATTGGATAACTCACAGTTCCTGCTTCTGTCATTCATGTTGTATTCATGACAGTCATCTTGCCGCTCTCGAATAATGAATTGTGTGCTATCTTTCAAATATAAAAAGTTTAAAACCGGACGTGTGTACTTTCACCCAGAGAAAGTGAACATGAGGAGGTCATCTGACACCAAGTGTAAGGGCTTGCTGTTAGGACCTGCGTCACTATCGCCTTGGCGACTGAGGTGTAGCTAACCATAAAGAGGGAGGATTCTGACTTCACAAGGTAACATACCTCTTAATCCTAAGTAATAACAATATCTATGTATTCAGTTACTGTTATGGTGTGCTAGTTATTTGCAAAAGTTTGGCTTAATAATCCATTCAGATCAAATTACATAGTTTAGTGAAAAGCCTTCTTACCTGCTTTTAATTTACCTGAAGAGGAGCAGTTTGACAGAACTCAGAAAAAGGGATTGTTTCTTATGTTACTATAAATTTATAAAGTGCAAAGAGCACATTTAAAGTAAATATGCTGCAAAATGTTAAAAAGCCTGGCCCCTTTTTTGACTCTTATTGTCAGCCGTGTGAACTGTGTGTTTTGGGGGAGACTGACGGCTGTCAAAGAACAAGAAAAGGCTTCTGTCTGCAAGCAAATAAAATATTCTTTGGTGCGCGATGCCCTGTCTCTTTGTGACTATTGAATTACAGCCCCGATCCGTGTTTGTGGAAACGGGAAAAAAAATGTCAGGGAAGATTTCAGGTCACACCATGCCTCAAAAAAAGGGGAAGTGCCTTGTCTACTGCAAACACTGATCCCACTGTCATTCTGGATTAGGGGCTGATTGAGCTTAGCTGACTAGATGACAGAGGAGATGGTCTTTCTCAGGGCGAAAGAAGTAGATGGAAAAAGGTTGCAGGTCAAATATAGTGACATTCCTGAGGAACAATGCACACATTGCGGTATTTTTAATCAGTAGATCCATTGTTCATATTAGTGCTGTCACTATTTTAGACGTCTAGGGTAAAGCACAAGCTCCTTATTTAATATATTCAGTGTTTGAATTTATGTGAATAAAGTTTAACTCTTAAAAAGTTTTGAGAGAAAACCTTTAAAATGCTGCTTTGTGTGGAAAGGTCCAGAAAAAGTCGTGAAAAAGTTCTTTAAAAGCCGAAATATTTTCAGTTCCAAAATTTAAAACAGCAATCAATCGACGGCAGCGTTGTCTTTTTAAACTCTGAACCGAGCTGCTTGTTCCCACCATTTTGCTGTGATTGAACAGTTTTGTGGTGTGCAGGTCAAAAACAAATGCAATTGCAGGAAATCGTACATAGATCATTTAGCTGCACCCTGGCTCGTGTCGGCAGAGTGTGTTTGCATGGGTGTATTGCTCAGTAAACACATGAGTTAAATTAACACAGCAGAGAAGTCCAAACTTCTTGTCTTTTTTTTTGGATTGATACTAGCAAAAAAAAAAAAAAAAGTCCAGAAAGTGCATTAAACTTCCTGGACTTTTGGGGTTTGTTGTGCAGTGCTGTAATATATTCACATATGGCTGTTGACGGAAAGCAGAAAAGTGAGCCAGTCCTTTATATGGTTAACAACAGTACTGGCAATCTCAGTATTTGGCAGGGGGTGTTCAGTTTTAACTACTAATGGACTTATTTTTCTCACAGCATCACAATTTTACAGCCTGTGTAAAACGATTGCACACACACACACACATGCAAACACACAATGCCAGAAAAACAGTTCACCAAATTAAAAACAGGAATGTTAGGGTGTCTTTAATTCAATAAAATACACATGTACAGGAAATGCTACAAAGCACCTCTTTATCTAAAAGTATTATCCTTCTTCTGGTGATAAGCGCCATTAGACACAAATAGATGCAGCTGGAAATGTAGCTGAAAAGTTTTACTCTCCACAGTTGTTTACGCGATCGCTTTTTCCTTTTCTTTTTTTGTTCTCTTTTTTTGTGGGCCGTGATAAGGTGCATGGATATCCTGTGGTCTTTGCCTAGTCAATGTGCGCGGACCGCACACTGGCTCCGCTTTCACTGAGTTATTACGTCGAGTGTAATTTGAAACAATTACAAAAACACTGGCCCACTTGTTACAACACTCATTTTCCCTCACATATACAAACCACAGATTCAATAGCTTTACATGTTTTTCAATCACACCCAGTGGAGCAGTGTTCAGTGTGAAAAAGTATAGCATTTCATCCTAGCTCGCATGGTATGGGATAATCTTTCACATTTTGCCTGGGGTTTGTTTTGCTATTTCAGCAGAAACTTGTGCAAGCCATGTGAATTACCATAGGAAAAGACGATAAAAATACCAAATGATATTGTATCAGATGTAAATGAATAAACACTTTGAATAATCAAGGCAAATAATTTGTTATCTGTGATAATAAATGGTGTTTAGTGTCCTACATTCTCTGAGATGCATTGCAGAGATAACGGTTTTAAGCACACAAGCAGGAGGAGAGTGTGTAATGCTGTGTGTGCTGCAGTAAAGGCTTTCGTACACACATTCAAATAAACCTTTTTTTATAGCTCTAATAATATAGGCATGCTTTAAATTAAGAGGCAAATTTAACGTTTGAAATTAAGTCAATAGTAGCATCTCTGTGCTTTTTATTTAGTTTTTAGTTTTTCATGAGCCTCGGTTTAACTTTATGTTTTTTTCCACCATTTTTCACACATTCTGTTTTTTAGGCCTGGTCTAAGTTCAGAAATCAGGGTCAGCCAGTGATGATCTTTTGCAGTTTGTGGAGATGGACACCTTTGGCAGTGTGAGTACAGTTTCACTTCTGGCCCTCATAACAGTGTGACTGAACACAGCGAGGTCAAATCCTTGTACCTCCAGCTCTCCCTCTCTCTCAAGGTGCTGGAGCAGCCTGACCATTGACATTTAGCATTCCTCTGTGCTGCCTCTGGGTTTTCAATGGGGGGGGGGACTGAGAGATGCAGAGGCCAGTGCCTGGTTCTCAAGGGTAAAAACAAAAAGGCTCTTGAAAATCCCAAGGAGTTCCCATGATCCTAGGAAAGACCTTGATCCGACCTGTGTTAGATTTCCATTCCATGGATTAGGACAAAAAGAGCATATTTGGCTCATATTTACTGGCATTATTTTGGTATTTGTTTTGTATTTTTCCCTGGATTGTGGAATTGCAGCGTTTAGACGACTTATCTAAAATTTTGGCAACAATAAGAATTTACAGATTCTCTGCAGTTTGTTTTCACATCCATTCAGAATTCATGCCCTTCAATGACATTTCTAAGTCGGTACAAAAGCTTGTAGTGACATTTTATGGTAGAAAGTTTTCAAAGTCATTTTTCAAGGTTTTTTCCAGCAACATACATAATCTGTTAGCATCAAAGGAGCACACATGCATAAATAATTGACTAATTCACTTAAAGGGGGCCAGCGTAGATTAATTAAGCTTGAATACTAATTATGTTTTCTGTCTACACCAACTGACGCGGTTGTTGTTTAGAAGAAACTGTTTGGTGGGTCACAATTACCATGCACATATAAGGCTGCTCTATAAATTGAGACGGTTTCACATTTTAAGGGTAGAATTGGCTTTGTATGCTTTTGAAACAAAATGCTAACCTTATCTATACTCATTTAAATAGAGATGCTTTGTAGATGTTTTAATTATTCTTATGACATTTTATCAATATAACAATTTTTATTATGTGGATAGATAAAAAGAGACTTTGTCAACATGAAAACAAAAGTGGTCATTGATTTAGCAAGGCTCAACTTTTGCGTGTCACATCGTTTTATTGCATGGAGTTATGATGTGTAGTCGCACATATATGTATATTAATGACTTTACTCGCTGTGTGTATCATGCCCTTGGATTCAAACTGTGTTGATCAAGACAAATAAGAAATTATTTTTAGGTACAAGTTGGAGCTCAGTGAAGACACAAAACACATTATGGGATCTCTGTGTAAAGCTCTTAAAACTCTTGTCACTTCCAGAATCACTCTTGTCCCTGAATCCTTTGCCTAGTGCGCAGGGTGCTTGTCTGGAAATGGTAGCTTTAAGTAGCTCAGTGAAGACAAGGTTTTGCTGTCTACTCTCCCCTGGCAAGCAGCGCGCAGGGACAGAGGAAGACAGCTCAAAGCTGGGGCCTTGTTTACAGCTGTATGGGGAAGAAAACAGGCAGACGTAAATGAGGGTTGACGGTTTCATGAAGCACAATTGGTTGATGGCAGATTCAATGTGACTGGGCTGAACTGGGCGATGATCCGTACAGTATGCAAAATTCACTTTCTAGCTGGTCTGTGCCCACCAGCCCCTAGCAGCGAGCGGTCTTCCCCAAGCCCTTCTAGCTATGCCTTTGAATGCAACAAGAACTGAACAAGGCATTGTTGTGCTCAATTCCTTTTGACAACAATCACATTTAAAAAGAAAGAAAGGGAAAAAAGTCACGATTCTCCTTTTTTGTCACCCGTTGTAAATTATTTTTTTCCCATGTTGGCTGCAAAGTAAGCATTTGGTGTGCTTCACAGTGAAATGAGGTGGAGTGGGTGGATTTAAAGGGGCATATGTAGATGCCTTCAGATGGGAAGAGAATGGGCCTGTTGTGCTGTGCTACTATTTACAGTATGGCTGTTGTGAATGGTATAATACATCCAAATTTCTTGGCGTGTAATTTTGGTGCAGCTCCAAAAGTTTAACACATGTTTGTGCAAAGTCACAGAAAACAGCAGAAACTTTGGCTTGGGCTGGTTTTCACATTTCTCAGTGTACTGCATAGTAAGTCCTGCACCTGACCAATTAGTTGGCTTTTTTGTTTTTTTTAATGAGTCCTTTCTTAGCTTTCATGACAGAGAGCTTTACATGGCAGGATGTGCACCCAGAGTCTGGGGCTACCATATAGAGTCTAGGCTCTTTACTTGGTTACCTTATATTCAAATTGACACTTTTATTTGCAGGGCATGAAGCTATCGCACTATGCACAGTTAGAAACATGGGAACTTTTATAAATCAGAGTAATACAAAATGTGCTTTGAGGACAACCAGTGTAAAGACAAAGAAAGAAAAAAAGAACAGTGCCAAAAACCCTTCATGTTATGTGCTTAAAATGTAAAGTCTGCTATAAATTATGAAGTAAATGATATTGCAGATATTTCTAATTGGGCTATTAGCATAAAAGGTGGCTTCTTCTTAAACGTCCACTCTTCAGATGGTTTGTGGTTCAATCCCCAGCCACATGCCACAGTGTCCTTGGGAGAAACATTGAACAATAATAGCAAACATCTGTGTTGAAAGGACTTATATATGCAGACTATTAAAGATTATTTTCCTAGTCTGAAAATCAATTACAGTAGCAAACAAATCTGAAATGTTTCTAATCACAGTATGTGTTGTTAAAAGGCTGAACAACAAGCTTTTAGTGTCAAGGGGGAAAACTGTAGTGTGGATGGACATTATTTTATATTTAGTCATTAAGGATTTCCGAATTGGCTCTGAGGTTCCAATAACAATCAGCATTTTAATACCATATAAAGAATGCAAATACCATTTAGCTTGTTCAAATCACTGATTTAGTTTGCAGGATAATATTATTTAAGTTGTCTGGTGTACAAATGAGGAGTGTGTGCATTTTTCATTAGCAAAAAAAGAACTGTTTGATTAATTTTCTTCTAATTGTTGCAGGGAATGTCGATAATTTGAGTATGCACCTGAACATTAGTGCAGAAAGTTCTGTAAATTGTTTACTGAAATGTAAAAAAAAAAATCAGAGAGAGAGAGAGAGAAGAAGAAGAAGAAGAAAATGAAAGAAACGACATGGAGACATCTTCACCAATGCCAAATTTGTCTCTCATTTTTGTATGTGCAACTCAGAGAAAATGATTGGTACCCAGTCGAAAAGAAAATGGTTTTTAAATAAGTTACAATTAGATAAGCATTAATCTCAGTGGTATAAATGAATGTCTTGCTGTAGGGCTTGTTGAATGTAAAAACAGATTTACAAAAACTCCTCTTACCAGATTGGTCTGGAAGTAGTCCTCTGCTATTTTAATTGCTCTGTCATTTAGAGTTGAAATAAGCCCTCCCCACCCATTCTGCCCCTTGATTTTTCCTTTGAAATTAAATATTGTATACAAATACATGCTGTTCATGGGCATGAGCACAGTTCATCACTGAAATCTGCATAAAATGATGCTTAAAAAGCTCCATACGCTCTGAGCAACAAAGCTCTTTTATATGGCGCATTCTTATGTAAACATATCAATAACAAAAACAACTACTTATGCTTTTTACCTCGGCTTTCTTATTGTTCTGCTTGTCCGCAGAAATGAGAGAAATGTGGGAGTGCGGGGTTTGTTCCACATACTCTTGATTTCAAAGAAACCCATACTTTCTGTCTTATAGCCCTTCTTCTTTTTTCTTTCCACTTCATACCAGTGAAGACCACCTACAACTCCAAGTCGGAATAGTGTTCACTTAGCCTGTCTTTGTATTCCCCCTGCCGCCATTTATATTAAATTTGTGGCATCTTCAAGAATAAGTCCTTCATCAAAAATCTGTCTTTACCAAATGCAGGAGACCTGACATGATGTTATTTAAACACCACTTCTCTCCCTCCTTTGAGGGTTTTTAGGTTGAGTTCATGTGAATGGAAGTAATGAGAAGTGTGCCTGGATTTCCATACTCATTTGCACACCGAGACGGTGTACTCTCATGCAGCTTGTGCAGAAAAAAAGAAAGAAAGAAAGAAAATGCATAATTTTCCAGGCGCGAGTGTTGTTGCCCGTTCTTTTTAGAAACAAGGAGGGAGTATTTTAATGTGACCTTCATTACACATTCGTGTCAACTTTTCTTATCTATTTATGATTAAATTCTTTTCCACTCCTGTTGTTCAATTAGTGCTTGACCCCTTTAGCGGCGATGTAAATTAAATGACATTTCAGTGTCGTCCCATATTTAAAATACTGCGTTAGTTGCGGATCATAAATGATGATCTTCATTCTGCAGCTAATTTATTCATTTAACAATTTCCCTCCAGAAGTTACAGCAGAAGGCTCTGCAGCAACCTAAGCAGAAGAAATCCAAGTCGGCTGAATTTCTGATGGGTGAGTCCTGCTTGATGAGTTATTGCTCATAATTTGTGTAAGGATTAATTAACTAATTACAGACAAATGGCTTTGGGCTAAATTTTGCTCTTGCTTGTCAGGGCGCAATTTGTAATTATTTTAATCATTTCTTCTTCTCCTCTTTTTTTTCTCCTCCTCCTGCAAGATTCTGATTTAATTTTAACCTAATTGTGTTTTAGCATCATTCGAGGAGGATGCGCTTGAACATTTTGGGGCAGTCAAAGCACCAATAGAATTCTGTTGTTTATAAATATGCCTTGTTTTTTTCTTTTTTCTTTTAATGACTCACTTTGATGTAAGTGTTGTCCCGGCCCTGCGTGTCATTGTATTTTCATTTATGTTTCTATTTATTCTGTCAGGGAGAGAAGCGAGAGCTAATGTGGTGGGCATTGAAAACCCAGCCTTTGATGGAGAAAGAAGCACCGAGCGTTCCATTCCTCCGGTTTGGCTCGGGAGAGAAATTCGAGGTGACAGGCCAGATAGCACCCTTGCAGCTCACCAAAAAAAAATGGAGCCGCGAGCCCCTGCCAAAGAAAGAGGTGAAGCTTCATTCTTCATTAGCCTCAAATTTGTTGACAGTAGATGTGTTCCTGATCTAACCTTTCTCTCACTGCCTCTTTCCTTCTCTCAGTCTGTAGCTTTCCATTTGGGGGGCCCTTGGTCCCTGCATTCCAAAGCAAGCGTGTCCTAACAAGCAACCCTCGTATAACTTCTTCCTTCGCTGGAGAACGCTACAGTAGTGGGTGTTCTATCTCTATCTAGAAGTACCCTCGACACAATCAGCCTTGACTCCCACTCTCGGCTACATGCCTTGTGGTGGGCTGGAGTCATAGGAGAGTGCATTTACATACGCTACTACGCTATCGAGCCGATCCGCTGTCTGTGTGGTGTACTCACAACGCCCCCAAAACACAGCTTAAGGCCAATCAGGCATACGAATATGCCCCCTTATAATTCAGTATGTCAGAGAGAACTCTTGAGGAATGGGATGGTAAATTAGGATGTGTTCGAGGTTGTGAGTGTGCCAGTTTTCTCGGGGATGAGTCACATGTTAGATTCTTGATTTAATATGGTTTATTTTGCTTTCGCTGTGTATGGCTAGTAATTATTATCTATTTTGTCATTATTTTTTATGCACAAGAGGCAGAGCAAATCCTGGGTGGAAAATAAAGTTCATTCTCAAGTTGCTCTGGAAAAGCAATCATCTTTTTTTTCCTCTCCCACCATCGGCTCGCATTTGGTGTGAATTAAACACTGTCAATATCCATTATAAGGATTTGCAAGGTAGGCGACCAAATCTGGAATCAGAGAGCGAGCCCCATCCATTCAGAGAGGAGTGTTACATCTGACTGCCAGTAACTCAGAGTAGCGCTGCAATTGGACAAGGGAAGCCTGCTTTGATGGACTGCCTTCATTTTTACATGGACTTGATTAGGAAGGCAATTTATGGTTGCTGAAACACTGCAAATAAATAAAATTGAACATGCACTAAAGAATTTATAGGTTCTGAATCCACAAACTATGAATCAGTAGCACGCAATAAGCACTTCTGACTTGTGTGCCTTTACTGGAAGATCCAAACAGAAAATGTTCCATGTTTGTGACACTTTGGCCTTTTCCAGACTCTTTCATTATCTCTTGGTCTCTGCTAACAGTATCTCTGGCTGCCAAGAAGTGCTAGTTACAGATATTGTGCATGTAAGAACAGATAATTGAAATTTTCATTAGAGAGATGAATTGGAGGGCAGCCAGACTATTTAGGTAAATCACAGCTATGATTCAAAAGGCGATTCACGAAGCTACTACCATTATGCAAATTTGTATTTGAAAAAAGGGTTTCATAACCTCAGAGCTATTTGCGGAGAAATTGTTCAAACTCTCTGCTAACAATGTACCAGGATTTAACATGTGAATTTCACAGTCAATTTATGACACCATTGAAGAGTCATGTAGCAGCATGACTCTTAATAAGTATTTCAGTCTGAGTGTTTAAGTTGGAGTATGAAAGAGCAGGAAAACCTCATGCAGATATTTTACAAGAACACAAAAGAATTTCTGTGGAGTTTTTTGGGGGGTAGTGGCCGAGTGGCCAGTGGTCCTTTTATGCAAACAAACTCGCATTTTTATGCAACCAATCACTGAAGCCCTCAGACTTCTATAAACGCGCCTTGTGTGGAATATATAACATGACTTAATCCATTTTCCCCTCACAATCTGAGAAATACAAGTCAAGCAATTTAGATTGGAGCAAAATATTCAAGGCTTGCAATGATAATGATTCCAGGGGTTAAAAAAAAGCTGTAGGTGGGGTGTACCTTTAATAGAAAGTGCCCCTGAGCCAACTGATTCCCATAAACTCTGTGGAGCAGACTTGATACCCATAGGTCAGTGATTGCTAATAAGAAGTCAATGAGACATGGGCTCAAGTTATTTTCCTTTGGATCTGCTCCCCCAAACTTGCCTCCTTCTCTAGGCCGCTGACCTCGGAGTATTTAGCTGGTATTGTCTTTGAAATTCCAGGTACTTTTGGGCTTGTAGACTTTCTCATTAGTTCCTTTTGAACATGGAAAACATATGGCAGTCATATTTAAGAGATTGCTTGCCATGACCTTTTGCAGCATGCTAATTAGGCCCCAGAGCACCGCAGGCCGTGGAGAGGTGCACTGAGAAACCCAGGAGTCTTTTTCCCAGTTCTTTCTCTGCGCCTCTGAACTCCTGTCTCATCTTGGCTCTGCCTTATCTAGTAGCAGCCACTACCACTGCCCTTCGACAGTGTGGGTTTCAAAATTAACATTTTGCTTCATGTGCTTCTAATAACCACTAACCTGAACCTGTACAACTCCCTCCTTCCCCTCCCTTACCACCCCGCCAACTCCCAATCCCTCTTTCTCTCATTCGCTTTCCTCGTTGTGCACTTTCCACAGGAAATGAACGTGCGCAAAATTACTTTGACCCGTCATCGACAAGGCAGACGGACTCGGGGCATTGCAGGACGACTGGGGTCAGCGCTGAAGATGAGCTGGAATTAAGTATGCCATTCTCTGTCATAATGGTTCTCCTCGGTTCATTAAAGAGGGGTGAGAGAGATCACTAGTAACAGGCTGCCATTCGTGATGCCACGGCGGTCTATGTAAATACACCAAGTGATGGCATCACTAGATTGGCTACCCAAGTCGTTGTCATTGATGAAGGTCATGTATCATTGGTCAGTTTTCATTTCACAGTGGCATTTTCTCTCTCTCCCTCCCCCCCCCCCCCCCCCCCCTCAAATGACACGTGCAGAGCCATATCAGGAGTTTGCAGCCCCCTCCTAAAGTAGGCCTATTAAAGGCAAGCTCTTGGGAGCCAAGTAATATGCATGTTATAATGAAACCTGGCTATTAATGGAGAAGGCATTTCACCTGTATCTTTTGGATATCACTGCCGTGTAATATCAAAGGATCCACCAAATCAAATCTCATCACATGATGACAGGCCAGCTAACAGGCATGTTAATGCTCCCATTTCATTACCCCTCTACATACACTTGATTTTCACCCTTCCCCACGACTAATTTGCATGTTAAGATGCAGTTTCGATTGAGTTGGCTGATAAGCAGAAAGTAATTATTAAAGCACACAAAAAGAAATATATTTCTTTTTTTGGCACCATTCAAATATACTTGTTTGGATTTACAGAAACTTTCACTGCTGATGAAAAGAAACTGTATGAAAGAATAACTGCGTTGCTGGATGACGAAGACACCTTCATTGACTTACCTGGTATGTATCCCCTATTAGCTATACTACAGTGCCATAGTGATTTGTGGGTCCTTGATTTATTGTGATATTTAGCCAAATTTCATCCAGTTTTGCACATTTAACCTATGTGTATCACTTAAACTAGTTTGCATGTATTTTCTTGTATTGCTGGTTTAAATCATTGGTATAATTCACAGACATGCTGGTTAGTGTAGATAGTGCAGAAGCACTAAATTTGTTTTCAGACTTTAGAGATACATCTTTCTGTTAACTTCCATCTGTATTAAAATATCATTAAAAACACAATTTTGTGAACAAGAATGTCATATTTTCTTGTGTGTTCTACTTTCTAATGTTAAATGTAAATAACAGAAACCATCCACCCAAAAATATGATGCTGTATTTCCCACTAAAAGCAGCACTACCATAGAACAAAGAGTAAACTAGAAAGGGACGCTCACCAGCAGACGGTGCTTTCCAAGCAGCCCTATTGTCTCACAGTAGTCGTGCCTTTTCTCATTAGCTCAGTTTCATTTAAATATGTAGCCATCCAGGCAATACTGAGATGGTTTAAGCTTAGCATTGTTCTGGGTGAAGACAGTCATACCAGATCCTGTTGACATGACGCACATCTCTCTTGTAATTCCAGCGCACAAGTGATGGGTTTAGGCCCGCTTCAACACGGTAGAATTTAGCAGGCTTGTATTATTTCCTATTGTTTTGGATTTAGCTGTACCACCGAGATTAGCAACCCCATCCATTGTTTTGGAATGTTCATGAAATCCCACAGAGAAAGTAAAGAGGATCTTGGATTAAGAGTTGCTTCATGCAATAGGCTGAGAGAAAGGGAAGGAAAGAGAGACAGGGAAACAGAGAGAGAGAGAGCTTGTACTTCTGTACTGTCCAACACTACTGCCAGTTAGCACTTTACTGAGCTACAATAGACTTCAAGACAATGACCTTATGCAGTTGTATGGATGCCTCCCACCGGTGTAGGCTTCAAGTGTTCTTTGCAGAGGGCTCAGAGTATGTCAGTCCTGATCCTGACATTTTGTGACTGCTTCTCAGGCTTTTGTTTTGGCTTTTACAGCCTGTCACAAAGCACCATACACATTTCACAAGAAAGAACCTGAATAAAACAAAACATTAATGAAATGGACAGTGGCCAGTGTTGGAGCTTTTTTTCTTTCCTCTTTTAAGAAAAAAAATCCTGGAGAAGTCTTGTCTGTCTGCCTTGGATCTTCAGCTCTTCTTCTTTTTTATCTTGATGAATTCCTTTGCTTTGGCTTGGAGATGAAAGACCACAAAACTGGTATTCTGGTTTTCTGTAAGGCGTTAGGCGTCGCTATCAGCCTCTATGTGAAAAGCATTAAGCAGTTTTAACAGATTTGGCTCTTGCACACGTTGGACTGCACACGTTGAATATAGAGATTGTTGAAGAATACATCACATTTCTACCAATGAGCCAGCACAGCAAAACTGAAACAGAAACAGCGAGCATGATAAGCTACTGCAAACAATGCCTCTCTCCATTCAGTAATGATTTTTAGGTTACTAACTTAAAACTACTTTGCATATGTTTTTTTCAGTTTAGAGGCTTGGTCCCATTTCAGTCTGGGCATGTTAGATTAGCCTAGCCTGTAGAATGCCTTTTACTGAAATAGAGCAATTTGATGAAATGTGCTATATTCATTGATTCATCCTATTTTTTTTAAACTAACTAAAAATATATATTTTTGTACACCTCTTATAATAAAAAACTAACATTATAGGATTCAGCATTTCTTTTTTGTTCCTTCTCTAAACAAAGTCCTGCCTCAGTATAGTTTTAAGCCAAACATGTGGATGTGTGAATTGAACATGATGCTTTTTAACTGTTCACCATTGTGTTTTTGTACAAACTTCCACTTCAGTACATCATACTGTTTGCAAACATACACATATCTATCAGTTTGTGCCTGTTTCTGGATGTGCTAAATATGCTCATCCATCAGTATGTGAATGCATGTTCCAGTGTTTACGAGTGGAAATCCGTGTGCGTATGTGTGTGTGTTTGTGTATGTCTGGTTGTGCGTGTGTCTGCACATGCCCACTGATGCGAATCTCTCCAGGTACGCTGCTAGCCTCCAGGGATGAGGAGGTGTTGGAGGTGAAGGCGGGTGATCTGGTGCTTCAGCGGCGACTGCTGCTCCACAGTGGTGGTGATGCCTCGGGCTCCAGGCCCTCCCAGGCCCATACCATTGCCAAAACCCAGGCTGAGGGTAGTACTGAGCTGGGAGGAGAGGCTGGACTCGAAGCAGGGAGGATGGTAATGGGCAGAGAGAGCACTGTAAAAAGTAATGCTATCCTTTTATTCGTTTTAATGTTGATTGATCCTATACATATATACATAGTACTATTTTATTGCACTAAATTAAATGGATTATCTGATTAAAACAAATATATATTGGAGAGCAGAAAATGTCTCATAAAATCAAAGTTAAAAGTAACATGATATTATTTCAGCATTGCAAAATTAATTAATTCAATTCAGGGTTGCATGATTGGATCAATGATGCAATGGGAGACTTGACATAATATTCAAAGAATCATGCATGCTTTGGTAATCTTGTAGTTTTGTTAAATATTAGAATGCTTTTGCTGCCTCTGTAATATTTCTTGCAGTGAGGACAGCTGAGGAGGTGATCCCCCACTACACCCAGCAGCTGAAGGAGCGTGCGCGGCCTGACATGATCATGCTTGGCAGCCTTTCACTGCAGCAGGTCAGCGCTACAAAGAGGAATATCTGTGTCATCATCCCATATTCACCAGCACATCAGCCATGTCCATTATAGTGTGTACCAGTGGCTTGGCTAATGGACATAGAGTCTGTGCATGTGTGCATGTACGTCTATCTGTTTTTTGTCTCTTCACATGCCTGTTTGCAAAGTGAGTAACTTCCTTGGCTTAATTTTCTTCTTCTCATTTTCTATTTTTCTTCTTTTCTATGTTGTCCCAAACCTTCCCCCCCCCCCCCCCCCCCCCTCCCTTCTCAATCCATTTCATTTTCTTGGAAGATGGTCTCAGCTGAATGCACTCATGTTTCTTTTGAACAGCGGGCATTCAAGGTACTTCAGAGGTTAGATTACTCATTCATCCTTGACTCAAAATTAGAACATGGATTTTAAATCGATATTCTATTCTACATATGATAAGCTCAAACCATTAATTTATTTGATTTATGTAGACTCTCTTCTTCTCTCTTTCCACTTTGTTGTGCATTATTATGCATATTTGTCTCTAACAGAAGCTGAATTTCCTCGGTGCTTTACAAGTCTCACGGTCTTTTCAGGAAAAAAATAAAAGATCATGACTACTTTTCATTTTCCAAATGAGGATTTTCTGAACTAGCTTTAAGATCTGAAGCTTCTTTCAAAACAAGTGTTTGCATTCGATCAGACAGAAGAGAAATGGGAGTGGATAGAAGAACAGCAGGTTCTCATTGTGTAGGCAAATCTAGGTTCCAAAGAAACACATTAATGCATATGTAAACACAGGAATGCAGGACTTCCATCCACTGTATTTTTAGTTCTAATCCCATTTGAAAAGAGAGGAGAGAGAGTATCAAGTTACATGAATAGAAAGTAAATGTAACCGGGAAACAAAATACCCAACAATGACTTACTGTCACTCCGAAGTCACAGCAACAGTTGACTCATCTTTCCTCACTGGATAATCAGCGGCATCTACTGTGTACTGTATCAGTAGTGGGATCGGTGTTATCTTATTCGACAATAATATGTATGCGCTCTCCTACTGTTTCCACTCCCACCTCCCATTGAAAGCACATTATCCACCAGAGATTTCACATCTATTTTAAAAATAATAGCGTTTTTCTTCTTTCTCTATTCTGCCGCACAAAGCTGCTGCAGTGCGAGACATTGTCACTTAGCAGTGTCAATGTGTCTGAATGGGGAGTGTGAATGTGCTGACTGAATGTAAAACCGGCAGAAATACTCATCAAACGCTACATGTCTTTAGGGTCTGGCTCGGTATCGATTGCCTGCAGATTGCATTACAGTTGCTCCTTGTGCTTAATTCTGCCATTATGGTGCACTGCACTGTTTCACAAAGCTGCACCCAAAAGAACGCGTGCATGTGATTTTGAACATGTTTTCAGCAAGTGGCTCAGAATGGACCCCCGAAGAGAAGCGAGTGGGCAAAGAGAAAGAAAAGACTAATGGCTTTCTTCACTGGTGATTTTAAGGTAAATGATCATGTATTGTATAGTGCAGAGCAGAGATGTTGCTGTTTTGCTACATATGAGAACACAACATATCCACTTTAAATTAAAGGAGCCCGGTTCACAAAGAGACAGCGATGAGGCAGTGAGACCACAACCCATGATGAACACACTGCTTCCGTGGTAAAGTCCAGCCCATTTCATATTTCTTTCCATATGTAAAATTTATGTCACATGACTGTAATCATTAATTGTGTTGAAAGCATTTGTATTCCCACTGACGTTCGGGAAGGAATGTAATTCATGTGTCCCCCGCATGACTTCTCTTGTCGGCAGACATTGCGTTGTGGGTACTATGGCTCCGGGGCACAGAAATCTGTCCATGTCACTGGGCTCGGAGGTGCATCAATTCTTGGTCCATCCGCTTTATTCAGAGATCACACATCACATCTTGAAGCGAGAGCCCCAAAGGCAATCAGCTTAGCATGTTTAAGTTTTAACTAATTACGGACTACCGCGCCAGCTGACACGATAAAATCAAGACACCACTGTACACATCAGCATCTCGTCTCGCACCGGGTTGTATTATGGGTGGGTGGCAGTCGGACACCAGCCCTGTCAGATGAATGTGGTTTGGAGTTTAGCGAGATGACCTCCTCTCGACAGCCTTGAACCCTGTAAATTCCCTCTGATATCAATGGTGGGTGGCTATTAGACATGGGAGACTTTCTATGCATCACCTAGGGCTACATCTGCCTGAAATTGAATGAGAAATTATTTCACTTTCTCTCTCTCTCTCTCTCTCTCTCTCTCTCTCTCTATGCCTGTGAAAGAAAAAAATTAAAGAGCAGAGACACAGAGCTGACTTGTGGTTTTTGTAACAAATGTGTAATTCATTTGTTTCCACTGTTTCTAATTTAATGGAGGTTGAGTAATTGCATTAGGAAGCACATTGTGCCTTGTTGTGAACTGATGAAAGCACATGTAATACTTTTGATAGGCAAACAGAGAGGAGGGAGTGAAGGAGAGAAAGAAAAGAAAGAGTGCTCGCCTTTGATGCGCAGCATTTATTTGCTGAATTATCCTCCCTTTTACAAGCATCTTATCCCCAGTCACAGGCAGGCCAGGGCCCTTGTGATATTGCTTTATTTTGAGGAATTAAGAGAGGTGGCGAGGAGACAGAGCGAAGCAACCGCTTATTACATTACCACTGATAAGATTGAAAGGCAGAGAGAAGAAAAAGAGGAGGGGGAGAGAAAGACAGAGAGAGCGAGAGACAGTGGAAAGTGTTTTGTTGTGGTGTTATTAGATTGAGCCGCTGTTGGCTACAGAGTGGAACAACAGAGGGTCCAAAATGCAGGTGGCTGTTAACAGGGTTAGCCTCTTGTGTTTGTGCGCATCGCATACAAGTGTGTGTTTGTGCACGTAGCAGCCGCGACATCGAAAGCCCGTCACTCAGAGCGTTGGGGGAAGGCCAAGAAGAAGCGATGGCCAAATACAGCCAGATGACAGAGCTCCCAGAATCCTCCTCTGCAGCATCACGGCCCCTGTGGCAGGTAAGATCTGTTAGAGCGAGCCACACATTCACCGAGGACAGAAAGCATGTAAACAGGAAGTGACATACCCTTAATCTGTAAAAGGGTGGTCTCGCAGGAGAAGATATTGATCCTGAAGTGTTTACAAATAACCACAAAAAACAAAAGTGAATGATGTAATTTTGTGAAATCCTGTAACCTGTTAGAGTATCCAAAAAAAAAATCCTTTATTTTCTAGATTTTCAAATTTTGCTCCTGTATGTGCACACGCCTGCGCAAAGGCGCATATATTTGCAATACAGCGCTGACTAAAACAGTTTTCCTTATACAGCGTGCTAAATACGTAGTCACAATATCACTATATATTGACACAATGTATTTTTACGTAGCATATAAAGAATCTTTTTTCTGTGGGGATGGTGTCTTTGGTTTTTGCAAAATAAGTAGGAGGAAAAGGGAGCCTTTAGAGAAGAAAAAGGGGGGAACAGAGTTAGAGGAGAGAAAAGATAACTGAGTAGGAAAGAGAGAGAAGGGGACTGCAGCTTTAGTGGTAGCATCACCAGCTGTGGGAGGAGTGTGCTGTTGTGTTGCATCTGGGGATGAGGCTGCCATGCCACCGTGCTGGCTTAAAGATGTAATGAATCTTCAGTCGGGGGCTTTCCTTCCAGGGTGACAACTGGCTTTGAGGAAGGTTGTAAATGCAGGGGAGATTGTGGTATAATTCCTCAGACTGGCGTTTGTGCCCCCCAGTCACCATTCGATTATCTCCCAAATTGCTGTGTTTCACTGAGATAAAGATTTTTTATGGCTTGCTGACTTGAAACAACTAGCACAGGCAGAATAGGGGGCAAAAGAGGGAGAGGGAAAGAGAGAAAGAAGAGAAAGCAATGGCCAAACCTGCCACGCATAGTAATTTCCTTTGGTAAATGACAAAATCTTTGTTTATATGACATTTCCCTAAAATCACTGCAGCGAGATGAATCTGAAATATAAAATGTCACATTTGGCATGCAAAACTATGAAAATATATTTCTGTGCAAAATTCATGGAGGCATTTAATTTAGAACGTGTTTAATAACTAAGGCAGCCTGCATCAGTAATCCTGCCCGGAGGTCCCAAAAAGATTGTCATATTTATTCTCTCCTTTCTTCACCCCCCCCTCCTTCATTCCAAAGCCAAAAAATTTTAAGGGTAAATGTTCATTGTTAATTAAGATATACTAATTAAAATGAAAATAATTAACGAGAAAGCTTAATCTCTGAATATTAGCCCATACTTAGAAAGAAAGGAAGTTTTTGTATGTGGCATTTCCTGTCTCTATTAAGAGTGCATTTTGTGTGATCAGTCAATGTGTGGAAAGCCCTGAAAAGATATTTCAGTGAAAGGACGGCCGCTTGCCAGCAAAACCACGGAGGATCCCTCGCTGGAGCCTTTGATCTCATCTGTAGGAGTGCTGTAATGTTATGGCACTTTAGGCACAACTCAAGCTCGGGGCAAACAAACCACCTCTGATATGGAAAATTGGCTCACTTCACCTTTTACCTTCACCTTGCTGTCTCGACTGACTCCTGTGATGCCTGTGCAAGCATGTGGGCTTGATAATAACAATGCTTACAAATTGGACACCGGTATGACGTTATTATTTTTTATTCCAGTGCTTCTTTATGCTCCTTTCTCCTCCTCCTCCTCTTCCTTTCTTGTCTGCATGCATACATCTCGTTCCAGTGTGGGGGTTTGGAGGTCTTCATCCCCTCCTCCCAAATGTGAGATGTGTGGGCTAAACGGCTTTGCCACCAATTATACTAATTTCGCTTCTGCCTAAATTGTTTTAGTTGTTTTGGTATGCAAAGATGCTCACAGAGGGGAGATTGCGGGGCATTACTGCAGGGCTCAGCACACACACCCCTGCATTGCCTGGCAGAGCAATGGGGATCACCAGCCCTTGCTAGGTGAACGTGTGTGGTGCGTGACTATGAAATAGCAGGGAACAATCTCAGGTACAAACAGCACTGTGTGAAAGTGCGTGCATATGAGTATAGACACTAGCCCCTGAGTGATGCTATATCATTGATTGGAACTGAGGTCTTTAATTGCCAAGCATTCAGAATTTGCCCCTGGCGACTGGTTAACATGGTGTAAATTTGAGCACATAAAATAAATAGGAATTAGAAGTTGGACCTTAGATCATGTCAACACTTATTTAGGATAGGATAGGATGATATGTTGAGTATCACTGTGCGAATTGTATTGTGGATTTATTTACCTTCATCTGGCAGCAGGATTAGGTCAGGAGAGCTGCTTAAAACTTCAGATGGCAGCTTACAGATAGGTTACAAGTAGTTAATATTATAGCAATGTATCAGTAGTCTCATGGTAACATAACTATAAAGTTGTATTACCCGACAACTTAGCAAAGTAAGGACCAAATTTTGTGCCATCCTATGCTATAGGTTGGTAGATAAACAGTAAAATCTTGATGTTAATGCATAATTATTTCAATATCAAAAGACAATTAATCACATAATATTCTGTATTTGCAGCGGTATATTGTTGGCATGGTCACTTTTGACCATTAATACACTAATCAGGGTGAGTATTATTTACATATTAACATTCATCTTGATGCATGCTCAATCATCCAGGTAAGTAAATCTCCAAAAGTTGATTCTGTTCATCTGGATGAACATCAAAAACATTACGTCGAGATGAACAGAATCAACTTTTGGAGATATTAACATTCAGCCATTTTTGCCAACGTCATATAGATTTGGTTGCAATGGCCATGTACTCACAATGCTGTTCTTAATATAACACCCCTGCAATGACACAAAAATACTAGCCAAGAGTAGAGAATATATTAACAGAAACACAGAATATTTTCTGTGTTTCTGAGTTTCTGTGTTTAAATCTTTGCATTTTAGCAACAAAGTACTAACATGTGTGAAATATAGTGTGGTGGGGGGGGGGAGTTGCAATCCAGCTAGAAGCCTGCAGTAAATGATGTTATGATGTGAATAAGCAGAAGTAGATGGAGTCAAACTATAAGCTCAACTTTTCTTCTAGTTTTTTAAAAGTGGTATATTGGCTGATATATATATCACCAATAAGACAGTTTCTCCTGCTGGTTTTCAAATAATTATAAAATATGCAGTTACTGGTTAAATAAAATAAATATATATTTTTAAAAAATGACATGTGCACATAAGAAAGCTTATATTCCGGCTGGTTGTGGTGATCTGTGATTGCTATCAGGTGGCTGCAGTGCTGCTTCCTGTTTGATGTGTGAAATCAAAATGGCAAATGCTGTAAAGTGGCTTATGGTGCATGATGTCACATCACACACACACCAACATGCACATGCTCCACAGGGTCTCATACTTTCCAGACTCCCTTGCAAGTGCCCCTGATGGAACATGAACTCATGAGTGGAGTTGCTGTAATCTTAACCTACACTTAAACTAAACTCAAATATGAATTGCATTGAAATTTAGAAACAGCACATAATTACATTGTACAGGTTATTACAACGTTGCCATGCAAAGGCAAGCAATGGGCCAAATTTACTGTTTGTGCTAAAAAAGTAAATAAATTGTGACTAAGGGGTTTCTGTTTAAACTAGATTGACTTTTCATCCACTGCTGTTCAACAGATGCCATAGGACACAAAAGGCTAAAAAGTATCTACATTGTCGTCTGATTATGTTTCATTAGAACAAAATAAAAATGACTGTCTAGCCTGCTTAGACTATTACTCATCCTAAGCTCTGAAACAAGGCACATGTCACCAAAGCAAACAAAGGCATTTGCAAGTGGAATGATGTAGCCTGAAGGTTAACGGGATAATCTTAGTAACACAAGGATGGGGTTTTTTTTAAAACCAGTCGTCTGAATAGGGAATCTAGTTTCGTTATCAAGGAATGCTGGTATTCCCTTGAGCAAGGCCTTGAGCTTTAAACGCTGAGGGATTGAATGGAGATATGTAGATAGGAGATTGTGACTTTACTGAGCTTGTCTTTAGTGGAATCACATTTGAAACACCTGTAATCTGAGTATTTATTTTTTGAGAGATAAAAATGTAATTCTTGTTTGAAAGATATACTCGTATGAAGGTTTTTAGTTTGTTTGTCCATCTGTCTGTTTGTTTGTTCTAATGATGTTGCCACCAGCATTAAAGTAAGGACAATATTTAGCTTACATGATAAATAATACAGACGTTAAGATGCCATTTGGCAAACTCCTCAGGGGGTCTCATATATCCTCAGCAGTCAAAGACACTGTTGACAGGCAAAATCTATTAATATAATTATTAATTGCCCCGTAGTTTCCTTAGCATACAATAATTTATATTTATATTTAAGTATAGAGAAAAGCTGTTCAAATAGAATTTGACAAACTTTATTTACACTCACAGTTATTTACAAAGTTACAGAAGTCTTGGTTCAATAAGGGTGTTGATTAAATAACAGTATTTTCCCTAAGAAAATATTTTTATAATCACAGTTTCCACGAATAAAGAAAGATAATAAAATCAAGCCTGTACTTTTTTGTAGGCGGACCAGAGGACTGCTCCCCAGCCCGTGGAGGTGTGTGTGCGTTGCCTAAGAGCCACGAGGGACAGACTTCCCAGGGGTCTCTATACTGTCAGAGTGGCACTTCACAGCCATCTAGGGGGTCCGGCTCTGGCCTGGTGCAGTAAGAAAGGGCAACATGTTTGGGCAGCGTCTACTGAGCCCACTGAGCATCGGGGACGCTTCTACGACATTGACCTCCACATTAACCAGAGTCTGTTCATGGTAGCCACAATTTCACTTTGTATAAGCTGTGTTTAAGCATCAGGGCAAAGCATGGGGTGTGCTCTAATGGGGTGATATCCACTGAGCTCTGACAACAACAAAAAAGTTTCAATTTTAGTGTCATACGTCTTTTCTCTGTTGACAATAATACAACAACACACATCAGGGAAAATACACACAATCTGTCCCTGGTTGTGACTATTAAGTGTTAAGAAATAGTATAAATA
The DNA here is from genome assembly GCF_964374335.1 of Astatotilapia calliptera. Classification (NCBI taxonomy): domain Eukaryota; kingdom Metazoa; phylum Chordata; class Actinopteri; order Cichliformes; family Cichlidae; genus Astatotilapia; species Astatotilapia calliptera. The sequence continues at coordinate 14,185,564 of NC_137430.1, read as the reverse complement.
TAGTACAATTTTGTTTTGCAGTTGACAATTGGAAAACTTGAATTTTATTTTTATTTTTTCAAAGAAAAATGGAACTAAATATAAAATACATCTTTCACCGGGAAGCAATTTTGACACTGAGGAGGCAAGAAATTATATTTATAAATTGGTCAAACAATAAAGCTGCACGTGCTAAAAATGACAGAAGCTACAACACTGCATTTCTGGTGCTATTTCAGAATTTCTCTTTCTTCTTCTGCCTTTATTTTCATCAGCTGCAGTGAAGATGGAGCAGTTTCTACACTGAAAGGGTTATGAGAAGTTATATTACTGTAAAGGCAGCGTATGAAAATATGTCACACACAGCCTCTAGGTTTTTCTCTAGGGATCCCTATATGAATAAAACAACAACTTCTCAAACATGACATTTAATCCATGCATGTAAATCAAATCCAATATCAATTATTCATTCATATAGAAGAAATAATGTTTTATTGGAATAAAAATGGAGCACAAATGGAATGAAGCATTTCGTTTCTTTCCTGTGTGTCTTTCAGCATCTGCCACATGCTTGAGCCGGATCAAGGCATATAAAAGCAAAAATAGAAAAGTTAGGCAGAACTGACAAAAATATGTATTTGAAACATATTTTTAAAAATGTCAGCCTACATTTCCATTGCATAATAGATGACTAAATATGTTTTCCCGTTTGGTTCTTTTATTGAAACAACACAGCAGATTACATTAGATGAAATTATGCACATTTTACAACCCCTTTCCTAAACCTTTGGATATGAAGGAGCGGATCTTCTATATAAGCTGTGCTAATCTTTAAAAAAACCCACATACTTATTATAGATGGTCGATATTGACCAGTGGATTAGAACTCTTTGGTTTATTCATTCAGTGATGTGTGCACGGTACAAAAGATTCACAAGCAAAACCTTAAAACAGAAACCACTAAATGCAGTGTCCCTCTTGATCCCATAGAGTCTCATACAGGCTGAGAAAGCATTTCTTCACTGTTGTGATGGCAACTCTAAAGGCCTAGCTGGAGCATTTAGCACATGTGGACACTGTCAGCGTGCTGGTGGGTGTATTCACTGAGCTAGAGCATTCTGATAATATTGTCACAAGCTCCCATGAAACATAAAAGATGGGGTAAAATCTGGCACGAACTGAAAGCAAAACCTGGGCTCTGCGTCAGAGGTAAAAAGAAAGAGGAAAAAGAAAAAGGTTTAAGTACAGCATGGTAAATGCCTCGTGTCACTCTGCCTTCCCTCCTCTCCTCCCCAAGCCCTCAGCTGTGCTTTATAGACAAACCAGTTGTTGTTGTCCTCATTGATAGTAGTTGGAACGTTGATCAGATTTGTCTGAGACTACCAGGATTGGCTTAGCTGGTTTTCTCTCCGTCTCTCTCGCCTCTTGCCCACACGATAGCGTGCGATTTCAGTGGAGCTTGCAGTGCCTTCTAAGAGGAAATGAGGAATTAGTGATGGTAGGAGGAAGCCAGGAGCTTATTTTCCTTTCCTCTTTCTCCATATCTCTCTCCCACTTTTTTTCATTCACCCTTTGCTTTGTGTGTCTGGGTTTGGATTTAGACAGAAACAGTGCCGCTTAGTTTTGAAATGTCTTGGATATGCAGAAGAGTGGGAATGCTTGAAAAGAGTTGAGAAGGGCCGAGACTCATTTTAGAGTTTTATACCGAAAAAGGAAAAAAAAAAAGATCCACATTCTAATTAAAGAGGGGAGGAGGGGAGTGGACAGGAAGAAAATTAGGAAAGATCCTTGGAGGTATATGAATTTATTCTTGTCTTTTCCACTTTTTAAATCTTTTGTCATGTGTTGTGCTTATTGCTAAAAGATCACTTTTTATCAGTTTACTGTAAACTGCACAACTGTAGCCGTTAATTTCCCCTCAGCACTTTAAAAAAAAAGTCAACCTGGATATTTATAATAGTTTAAGTAGATCCTCCATAAACAGAGGAGCAGAAAAAAACTCTGAAGCATATCAAGTCTCACAAACCTCTCACCACATACGCACATATGCCCACGTGTCTACACAAAGGCACTGCGCGCGCACGTAAATGACTATTTATGCAGGTCACATTTCTTACAGTAAATGAATAATATGAATATCCTCAATATCTATAATCTCTGATATTATTCCATAAATTTATGTCCTGAGTCAGACACTACTACCCATCATTTCACAGGTGCATACCAAAGGCTGATTTACAGGGGGGGCGGGGGGTTGAAGAGAACGGGATACAAATGATTTATGTGTTAAAACAAGTCCTCTGCATTTTCCATTACAACTAATAAAGGGATAAAATATTTCCACCCAGTGATGGATGATGTCGCACGCACCTCACTGTCAGTTCATTTTTTAAGCAAACCCACCGTTCTCTGGGTAAATAAGAATGTATGTGTTTTCCATTGACTGCTAACCACTAACAATTTTTGCTTCGCGCAAGACACCCTTGATATTATCAGTCTGATTGATGATGGCTTCTCTGAATCACAAATTCGGTAACTGTCAGCTCACGCTCTACAACAGCAAACTCGAGTTGCCCTCTTCGCAGTGTTTGATGCCGCAGTCTTTATCACGCCGACATCTCCTTTTAGGCAATTTTCTGAGCTCGATGGGTTAGAGTGGCAGTTTAGAATGATCCTAAAACAGCAGATAAGTTACGGGAGGATTCAAGTGTAGGATGTAGATTAAAAGGCAGTTAGCATGAGATACTCTGCTGTTGATGTGTCTGCATGTGTGCATGCGTTAATGCATGCGCCCTGGAGGCATGTGCGCTCAGCTGACTGAAACTGTGAGCAACTTTCTTCTTTCCTTATATTGCTCTGTATGTTTATCCAGGTCTTACCTTCCACCTGTAATATCATCCCTTCCATGGTGCTGGTTTTCCAGCTGATCACAGCACCGGGAGACAGAAGTCACGTCAGCTCTGCGTTGGCCTGGGCAGCATTTCCTGCTTGTGGGCCAAGTCTCGGTTTGGTCGAGGGCAGGTGAGTCAAAACCACTGTGATGAACAGCAAAATGATCTTCACGTGTTTCCCTCTGTCATTCTGCGAGTTTCCCCCTAACTCAGTCCAAAGACAAGTTCTTTAGCTCAAGCGTGTTAGTTTTTAGCATGTGCACCCTGCCTCTCTGCCCCCCCAGTTACCCCAGATAGGATAACTGGTAATGAAAATGGATGGCTGTAATTCATTTTCAGAGAAAATACCTGCAGTCCAAAAAAATGCAACCTGCAACTTTTATGAGTGTTTCTCATCAACATTTCTTTGTACAGTGACAGGTTTCTGTTATGTGCACAGGTTCAAAACGCCACTGGTCAGGGGCGAGCCCAGCACACAGCTGGACCAGTTTAAAAAGATTGAAGCCCTCATCTCCTCTGATCTCGACCACTGGCTGTGCAACCTGTATTTTCAGGTGTGTGTGCAATTACGAAACCCCTTGTTCACATGTTTGTTTTGATGACGCGAACCTCTCGATTATTCTATTTAAATTCGTAATTGCGGGCAGGTACAGTATGTGCGTGTTTATTTTTTGGTCTCAGTTATAAACCATGTGCTTGTGTGTGCCATTTTTTTGTGTCTTTTTCACTCTGATCCTCTTCTTTTATTTGGAATGTTTAGGGGGCAGAACGGTGGATCTGAAAAGATGGGGGGTGGATTTTTGGATTTTCAACGATAAAAAGCTTTTACAGAGAAATTGAAAATTGGCCCCAGAGAGCAAACAAGAACCACATCTTTACCCAGCAATTCTGAAAGCATTAGAGCTGATGCATTGATTAGATTAGTAAACATCTTAATTGAATTAAAAACCAGAACAAAGCTCTCTGTCTTGGATTTGCTTCTTTATTTGTCCCTTTGACTGTGACATGTTGTTTGTATTACTGCATTATCATTACTGTTGGTACGGTTGCTTTGATTGCTGTGGGATATTTTTTTTGTATCTCTGCATATGCACAGCACAACAACAAGCACAATATTCTTGTCACATTTATAGATTTAATTGAATTGTTTTACTGCACACTTTGACAAATGCTAGTAGTTCTCTGTGCCTGCAGTTTTGAACACCTGTAATGTTATTCATACAGCAAGATGTTCTCCCACAAACAATGATGATGCAATGGAACATTATGCACATAACTACTGATTATTACAAGCTATTAATGTTCACTGAACACATATGCAGACCTCTGACACACGCAAAGCAGGCCTGTTCCTCTTCTGGTTTCTTGTGTTTTAGGTAAAGAGACTCCCACCTGGAGCATCTCGGAGACCAGAGCACTGCATCACTCTATCGATCCCCACTTCTAAACAACCTATCATTCCCCAATCTGAGGTCCACCAGAACCAGCTGCCACTCCAGCCCAAGCCCCCATCGCAGCACCAGCTCTGTCCTCAGCTCGTTCATCCCCAGTCCCAACAGCAGCCCTGTACAGACCCCAGCTGCAGAGCGGGAGATCCCTCTGTGGTACATTCTCACCGGGGGTCCCCTCTCAACCTGTCAGCTGATTCTGCTTGCTCTTCCTCATCTCTGCCAGGTAGGGCTCCGATGTTACAACCCCCAACTATGCCACAGTGTGGAGAAAATGTCACCCTAATGTCACCAACACTGGGAAAAGAAGAATGACAGGCCTCCCTTACAGCAAAGCTCCACTGAGGTGAATGTGCTTGAGGGTAGGGTTTGGTAGGGGAATGCTTGACAGACAGACATTATATTTGTTTTCTCAGTTAGATTATGTGTAAAATATATAGACTCTAATGTTAGTGTTAGCATAGGCAAAGTATCGTGCACAACATTAGCAGAACCTGATAGTTGACAGACATTTAGATAAATAAAACCACCACTTCAGCAAGCAAACAAAAACCTGGCATGTAAAGTGCTGGTTAAATAAGTCCAATCAAGCTAGCTATCGGTGAACAGTGGTTAGCCTAGCTGCCATGATTAGCACAACAAAGGTTTTGGAATTTATAACCACATTTTCTTCTTTATATTCTGTGTCCAGCTGAGCCAAACCAAACATTTTACATGCTTACATGACCTGGAAGACACACATTGCTGTGTTTTGCGGTCTGGCTTTGGTTCACTGTGGATGACTAACTTATAATTACCGAGTTCGAGCTATAAAAAGAGCTATATAGCAATTTTCTGCCAGTTGACTGAAATTCCTTCTTTAAGTTCAATACATAGTAGGTGCTTACATGCTGCAATGCACTTCTGATTACCATCTTAACTTCATCTGCCTTTTTATCCACAACTCACCATTTCAATAACATCCGGTTAGCTTTATTTTATATGATTTCTCCTTAGGAAGATAAGATATAAAACAGATGATGAAATTTTAGATTTAGTTATGAGACTTCATCTTGGTTCAGTCTTTACTGTTGCTTCAAGTCAAGGAGAGGCTTTTAGAGTTCGTGTGTTCCCTTATGTATGTGTGACCTCTTCCTGTGTCCTGTAGTTACTTCTTTAAATCTTAACACAAGCAAATCATGTTTAAGTGAGGGATGGGTGCTCCTTTGCTTCCCTTTTACAGCATGCAGAGATAATATCCTGTGTCATACAACGTAGGTATTAAGGTATCCTTTAGCTACGTAGGAGAAATGTTTTTTTATGGTTTCCTTGCTTATGTGGTGGTCCAACCCAGGTATATTAGTAGAGGGCCCGGGTTAATATAGTTTTTGCTTCATTTCATTACTGAAATGGAGTGAAGTGATATAAGTATGAATCTTACAATGTCCAAAGTTTGAGCTAAGCGATAAAAATGCTGAAATCACATATTTAATCATAACCACATTTAATTGGGGCTAATGATTTTGTTGATAATAATAATGATAATATTAGAGTCCATCTCCTTATTTTAAAAAACATACTAGTTTTAGTCATCTAGCATTCTGGCCATTGCCACAAATCAAGTGCAGACTCATTTGGTATTGATCCTCAACAAAGACGACCGGCTAGCTTCTTTGTTATTAATACACTGGCCTTTTTTTCCTTTTCTCGCTTTCTTTCTTTCTATTTTTTTGCACGCACAGCTCATCTTTATTTAACAGTCCTCAAAAGTTTCTGGGGTGCTCTGCTTTAAACATCACACAGGCTTTTTAATTACAAATGAGTTGTGACAGGTCTGCTGGGTAGCACCCTGGCCCATTTTAAACGTGATGCCGGCTGACAGCTTGGCAGTGTTCTCCCAGCAGTGAAACATGTGGAAGAAATTGGTCTTTTACATTTCACAGCTTGTCGCTTCCTCCGCTGGCTGACCTGTGACCCCCCACAGAGATCCTAACGCCCACAAGGGAAGTGTCCCCAACGAACTGACTGCCTTTCCAGAGAGAAAGAAAGAGAGCGAGGGAGGGAGAGGAGCACTCACTATGGGAGATTTATGTTCTGCCACACAAGGCAAAAGGTACCAGGTCTCTTCACCGCACACGGCTTCAAACTCTGGCTTGCACGCAGGCAGAGATGTCAACACACACGCACTCGCGCGCACGCACATTCTCACAGGTGAGGAGGTTGCTTGGGAAGTGAACCCAATCCGCAAGTGAAATAACGGATCAAAAGGTGTCCTGCACAACACCTCATCTGCGCCGTTCCCTAAGCCGACCTGACGTTTGTGCCTCATTTGCATACAGATCCGTTCATGTTGCATTACCTCTGGAGCGAATTATGGTGTTCAGATGGGGTGATACGTCAAGGTTGAATGGAGCGATTGGATGGACAACTTTAACCTAGCCAAAAATGGAAATCCAATTCAGCAAGGAAAAGAGGAACGAATTACCCCCCTACCCCACCTCCTTCTCAGTTTTTAGTCAAGTCTGAGGGTTTTCAGACATTTCTTTCCTATTTCATGCCTCCCTGTTTCTGATGTCTTCTGCGTGGAGCTCACTTTCTCTCTGCATGTAACGCCTAGATTTTCCTCATTACCCATTTGTCTCTGAGTCAGGACAAGTATATGGAGATCTCTTGTCATTGCGATAATCTGCACAGTGCAGAGCTTGACAGTGAGACTTGAAGATTGCATTCCTCGGGCCTTAAGTTAATTAATCCCCACAGAAGAAACACAGCGTTGGTGAGGTGTCTATACGGAACGAAACCTGACATCCCAAACCAAGATTATAACTCTGACGAGTTTCAATCAAAACAATTTTATGTGGGCATTAATGTGTTTCTGTTTCATATTATTATTATTAGCTATCGGATGGTAATAATCTGATTTACGTCAGTTGACTTGTCCAAGCAGAACGGAGTGTATTTGGCTTTTTACCGCAGTGATCGGCTGGAGGCACAATGGGTTAAGTGACCTTTCGCATTAACTGAATGATCCAGTTAGTATGGGTTTACTTGAACCCAAATGACTAATTAGATTAGCATCTTGTTTCATGATAGCCTTTAGTGGATCACTGTGAGCATGCAGATGAGTCTGCTGTAACTATGACACTGCTTCCTTTTTTTTCTCTCGTTTTTTGAACTCATTTATTTATTTTATCCCACAAAGGCATCTTAACATCCATCCCCTTGAGCATAGATGGTGATTTCGAGGATTCCTCATCTCATCTCTCTTTTGGAGCATTGCCCTTTACTTTCAGGATGTTTTTTCCCCCCTCCAGGCCACTCCCAGTCATCAGCATTTCAAACCGCGATGTTACATCATAAACTCTCAATCAGCCGCATGCCACTTCCTGATGATTAATTCGACAACGTTAATGTCCAACTTCCAAATGTATGCAGAAACACACATTTAAAGCTTTACTTTAGTATAAGCAGACTGCATGGGACAAACACAATGGAAGGTGAATTCCCAGAAAAGTGAAGGCTGTGTTTGATTCAGCAGGTGCGATGTAGACAGATTTAACCTGCAAGACCTACAGAATTTACCGGTAACTCCTGATATAATGGCACATAACTATTTAGACATTAGTATGCACTGCAGTGTTTGATAGTCATTAAAATGCAATGGATTACAAGAAAGAAAGAAAAAAAACTTGAGTGAAGCAACAATAAATCTGCACCGTATCATAGCAACCTCAACATGAGAGCCTGACAGACTCAAGGGTAATCCGTGAGTTGCTAACCTTCGATTCCTCTGTAAATTTGGACCAGTCATCAGGCAATTAAGGGCCTAGGTGAACAAGAACTGCCATCTCAGTCTGGTTCCATCTCACCAGTAACACAGTGATGGGGTCTCGACGGTGTTACAGGCCTCGGGCTTTTCTCTTTACTTGGCCTGTTTTTGTGTGTAAGCAAGAAAGAAAAGAGGCGCGTTGAGTTATGCGTTTTGTGAGGTAGACTCTTACATTTCTACCCTGGAAAATGTTTGTCCATATATGCAAGTTTCTACATATTAATATCTTTGCCTTTTTGTGTGTGGGTGCATCAATACAGAGTGTGTGTGCGTGTGTGTGTGTGTGTGCAGTGGATGAGTATGTGTTCTGGTCTTATAGCTCAGAGCACAGGGGGGAAAACAAGGAGTTTGTTGTTGGCCTTGGGTGCCCAGGGAGGCTGGAGTTGTGGCAGCTCTAGCACTCTGAGTTCATGGACGTAGCCTTTAGCTGTCAGAGCTGTCGATGCTGCCTCCGCACTGATTCTCGTTCCATAGCGTCTGAGCGTAAGCAAGTGGGGCCTAGTGTAATAAGTTCGTGTTTGTGTGTGTGTGATAGTACAGTCTCTGAAAAGATCCTAATCCACGGTGGTCCAAGTCTGTGAGTTTATGTGGTTGATGCTTCAGCTAATAGAGTATGAGGGGTGTGTGTATTTGTGTGTGAGAGCATTGCATTGTTCTGACTCAGACTGTCTGCACATGAGCACAGACGTAGTGCACAGAAGACAGACTTCTGTCCAATGTAAACTAAAGTCAGCAGTGTCGCTGTGTGCTATTTAATCCGACTATGCTTTTTAAAACAAGGTAGGGTAACATCCTATAG